>NC_142026.1:56761262-57100168 GCF_982192425.1 Myodes glareolus | reverse complement strand
GCCTGGGGCTGGAGAGATGGCTCAGAGGTTAAGAGCATTGCCTGCTCTTCCAAAGGTCCTGAGTTCAATTCCCAGCAACCACATGGTGGTTCACAACCATCTGTAATGAGGTCTGGTGCCCTCTTCTGGCCTGCAGGCATACACGTAGACAGAACATTGTATACATAATAAATAAATAAATATTAAAAAAAAAAAGTAATGCCCGCTGTAAAGACAGTAGGGCCACGGGACTGCACACTGAGCCTGCTTTTGCTTTTGAATTCCACTCCATCCCAGGTTCTGGACTGAGTGAAGACCCAGCAGATAGAAGATAACCACATCCCAATGATGAACTCTAAGCATCAAATTCTCCAAACTCCAGTCTTACCAGTGACACCAGTACACTTCGCAAGACATTCCTCCTTGCTCTGGTAGTTATTGCCATTTCCTTCACAGCCTCCATACACAAATGGCTGGCAGGACCCATCAGTGACATTGTACCACCACCTGGGGATGGAAGCCCGGCATCTCCCTACTACCTTCGAAACTCCACAAGACTCTGAAACAAAGCAGAACCCATGTGGGTTGATTGGGGCAATCCTTGGGTCAAAGGACACACACATAATCTATAGGAGGAAGTCCAGGGGTCTTCAAATACTAAAAAGGAGAAGCAAAGTATTCTGGGCCTGTCAGTTCCTCTTGACCTGGTTCCAAAGCCTGTGCTGATGCTGTCTTCCTTATATGGAAAGAAACTAGTAGCCTGGTAACAAAGTACCTAACACAGCTGCAGCTGCAGGTGGCTTCTGTCCTTGACTCCTTCCTTAACAGAGTAGCAGAGGTGAGGGCGTGGCTCAGCAGAGCACTTGCTGGACCCTAGATCCAGGCTCTAGATTCCATATACCCTCCCTCAAAGGCAATCAGTATACAAACATTCACACTCAAATCCAAGAAGCTCACAGACAAGCTTGCTAGCTCTAGTTTCTCATCGCCAAAGGACAACCCAGCTCATGGGCCTGGGTTCTAGGGAGTGCTAAGGTTTGCCCCACTCCAATCAGAGGGGAAGATACCAAGCACAGCATTGACAGTGACATTTGCAGTTACTGTTAGAGGCTGGTCAAGGGGTCACAAACAAGGCACAGGAATTGCTGGAGAATGGAAAGCCACCAGAACCCATTCACAGATCCCATGTCTTCCTCTGCAGTGGCATACTGTCCTCCCCACCCCAATTCAGAGGCCAATCTGATGAACATCCAAGTGACAGCTCTCAAGCTCAACTGTCCCAGAGCTGAGTATGTGCTCACAGGCTGTCCTTGTTTCTCTCCCGTTTGTTCATGTCAAGTTTATTCCACCGCTGGAGAGAATCTTGGAAAATACACAGAGAGGACTTGTGCTTCAGCTGCACCTCTCAAACTGTTATGATGGGCACGGAATCAGATGTTCTCAGAACAATCTACAGACACAACACATTGCTACTGTGCAAAACAAAAACTTCCCTTCAGCAACTCCCATACACGTCAATAAATCTCAACTAACTAGCAGAAAAGGACAATTCCGAGGCCAGTGAGAAGGCTCAGTGGGTAAAAGTACTTGCTGCACAAGTCTGATGACCTGAGATCAACCCTGGGAAAGCCTCCAAAAGGCCGGATGCAGTGGCACAACATTCCCAGCCTCCTCTAGCACTGGCTTTATGTGGGTGCTGGGCCTCATGCTGTGACTTGAACCATCTCCCCAGCAAAACTCACGGCAGGGGTCTGTAAGCCTAGCTACTTGCAACAAGGGCCAGAGGGATGGAAAGTTCAATGCCAACCTGAGGAATTTAGTAAGATCCTGTCTCAAAATTTAACAAATAAAGGAAGAGCTGGTGACCCCTGACTTAGTGGTAACACACTTGCCTGGTAAGTCCAAGGCCCAAGCCTATCTCAGTAAGAAAAGAAAAAAAAAAAAAACCCAGCTGGTATACACCTGCAACAGGTGCTTTTGACAGCATGCCAAAGGTCACAAAACACAGGATGAATCAACAATGCCCAGAGTAAACACAGTTTCAATCTGGCCCAACCTACACACTGCCAGGTGGGAGAAGCAACACTGCTAACAATAATACAAAATGACAAGGACCCACAGGACCCAGTCAGAATCCCATGCTGAAAACATGAGGGACCCGGTGCTACAAAAGTCTGGCTGAGCTGAGAGTCCTGTTAGCCACTAACTGCGATTGTGTTGTTGCTTTATGTAGTTTTAGGTACAGTGTGCTAATGCATACCCATAATCCCAACTCAGGGAGGTAGAGGCAGGAAGATCAGAAAATTAAAGCTAATCTCACTCAGCAACACATTGAATTCAAAGTTAGCATGGCCACAGGAGACTGAAAACAACAAAATCCAAAAAACAAGAACACTGGCAAGATGATTCAGCATTTGCGGCCAAATTGGACAGCTTTGTTCAATCGCTGGCACCTACATGGTGGAAGAAGAACCCACTCCTTGACCTCAAGTGCTACAGCATACTTCTGAGAGGGCGCATGCGCACAAATACACACCAAATAGAAATTAAAAACAAAAGTAATCTTCACAATGAAACAGGATCACAAATAACACCCTTTGCTTCCAAACAAGGGCAATGAAACTTGGGAGATCTAAATTCACACAGATCTACTCAGAGCCCAGGTGCAGACAAGGGCTCCTCAGGGCAGCAGAGGGAAAAGCTGAACAGACATCAACAGGCAGAGGGAAAACAAGCTACTTGGAAGTCAACATTCCTCGGGCCCTTTATCACAATCTGAGGGCTCATAGGGCAAATCCCTGCACCAGACGCCTCTGCTCTCAGCCACAGGGTCACCGACAGTGACATGCCACGAGTGCTAGCCAAGGCTCACAGGATGTGGCTGACTTAACTTCAGCAAGCTACTTCTTAATAAGGCTTTGACTCTTAAACCAACGAAAAGGCTAAAAAATGACTTAGTTGTGTGTGGTGGCACACACCTTTCATTCTAGTACTCAGAAGGCAGAGGGAGGTGGATCTCTTGAATTAAAGGCCGGGCACTGATTTACACAGTCAGTGTTAGGCCAGCCAGAGACCATGACTGGTCTGAGTATCTGCAGGTAATCATGAAAGGCGTGCCTCCTGTTCTATTTCTTGCTCTCTTTTCAGTATTGAGGAAAAGCCCAGGGCCTAGACAAGCACTCTATCCGTGAGCTACACTGTGGCTTCACGTTACTGGCACACATCATACATGCCAAGACACAAATGTCTTTAGGACAGGGTCTTGACAAGTAGCCTAAGTTAGTCTCAGCTTTCCAAATGCTGGGATTACAGGCACATCCAACCTAGAATACAAAATTCTTCCTTTTCTTTTTTAAAATTTATTTATTTATTGTATATGAGTGAACTGTCTTCAGGGACACCAGAAGAGGGAATCAGATTCCATTACAGATGGTTGTAAACATGTGGGTGCTGGGAATTGAATTCAGGACCTCTGGAAGAGCAGTCAGTGCTCTTAACTACTGAGCCATTTCTCCAGTATGTATTTTGTAGAAATACAAAACTATTTCTATTGCTTCCAAATCCGGTATGAAAACCAGGAAGGCTGGGCAGATGTGGTGGTTATCCATTCCTAATTCCAGGGTTTAGGAAGCAGAGGAAAGGATCACCTCAGAATGGAGCCTAGTTTGGTCTACTGAAACTGAGTTCCAGACCAAACCAGAGGAACAGAGTAAGACCCTGTCTGTCTGTCTTTTATACCTCCTAACCCCTCTCCCCATGAAAACCAGGAAGAAGCTGAAGGAAACAAACCCCAATTTGGCAGGCATTTAGAGCATTAGCTGCTGTAAAATTATAGACTGGTGTCTGGGAATGTTGTCAAAAGGAAACTGGTTTCTCTGGTTTTCAGGCCACTAGTTTTACCCAAGATCATCTGCCCATGGCTCATATGACTTCAGTCTACTCTGCCAAATAGGAAGATCCCTTGTCACTTTTTTTTTGAGACAGGGTCTCTGTGTAAGTCCCTACCTTCCTGGAACTCTATGTAGACCAGGCTAGTCTTGAACTCACAGACTCCTAAGAACTGGGAGCCAACAAGCACCACCTGCTGTCATCTTTTAACAAGGACACAAAGTTCAGTCTGGTTTACAGGCTTCAAAAGACAGACCTAGTATTTTTACAAAACATGTAGCTGCAGCTGTGCTTACTGCATTGGAAGTTACTTTCAGAATGTTCCAAATAAGCTGAGCAGTACAGACAAGACTAACCCTGGTGCATCACTTCTAAGCTTTCTTACTTTGTGGCTGTGGAGACTGAACCTGAGGCCTCATATGTGGCAGGCTAGCACTCTACCAGAGGTATGATCCCAGCCCCTTCTCATCTTCCCATCTGCTCTTTCCCAATGAAGTAACAACTATCCAGATCTTGGTGTTTTTTGTTTTTTGTTTTTTTTTTTTTAAATGAAACAAGGTTTTATGTAACCAAAGTTGGTCTTGAACTTGCTCTGTGTAGCTGTGGATGGCTTGGAAGAGTGATCCACTTGCCGCCTTCCCCTCCCCCAAGGCTGGGATTCACCACTATTCCCAGTACTTTTTCAAGGCACCATCTCACACAGTAGCCCAGGCTGCACCCCCCCACGAGTGCTGGGATTAAAGGTATAAGCCACAATCACCCAGCTCAAATTTACTTTTAAAACACAGAGTAATTAATTTCTTAGGATTCTACTATTTGACCCCATTTTGAAAGTTCCTACCCAGTTAAACTTTTTCTCAAAATAAACAAATTTTCAAAACAAATTTTCAATGTCTCGTCTCAGCCAATGGATAGATTACAGGTGTATATGACTACACTCCATGTAATATGAGGCTCGAAGGGCACTTTAAATTGAAGTGCAAGATCTGCCTAGTTCTACAGACAGTCAGAAAGCCCCAACCATCTGGAGCTCTGTCCTGCCCAGGGCAAAGATCAATATACATTTCTTGTTAGGGTTCACAGGCAAACACAGGGAATAACTGCCTTGAGTTGGTGTGAGCTCATGAAAAGCAATCATATACATGTGATCTTTAATGTCTGTTAAAGTGCCATAATTGTAATCCCAGAATTTAGGAGACAGGAGGTTAATCTGTGTTACACAATGAGAACTTGTCTCAAAATAAAACAAATTATCAAAACAAATACTTTGGTTACAGATGTACAAACAGGTATTTATGTAGCATGTTCCATTTTGTGTGAGATAGGGTCTTCCTGAGCAGCCCATGTTGACCCTGCCTTACTATGCAGACCAGGCTGACCTGGACTCAGAGATTATCCTGCTTCTGTCTCCCAAAGGTGTGCTGGCACCACCACATTCAGCTACATCTTGTTCAATACTGAGAACTGAAGTGCATTTCTTCCCCCAACAACAGAGCTCCTGGTATTTTCATCACACTTCCAATGACACGGCACAGGACCCTCGGTCACCTTTTCTGGAACATTTTAGCCTTTTCTCCTGCAGTGTCCAGACCTGATTTGAGGACGGGCATGGTAGGACACACTCTTAGTCCTCGGACCTAGTACCCAGCACTCGGAAGTCAAAGACGGGGGAATCTCTGTTGAGTTCCAGGTCAGCCTTGACTGCACAATGAATTTCAAAACCGCCAGGGATAGACAGTGAAACTGTATCTAAAAAAATAAAGCTCGCACTCTGCATTTGCTTTACTCTACAAACGTCTGCTGCCTTCACTCCCCCTGGGAAGCAGAAGTAGCACCACCATCCTGGTTCTGGGAAGCCAGCCTCTAATGGGGGCAGTGTCAATATGGCCAGCTCTTCCACTAGTGTGGAACTTCACTTCCAGGGTCACTACTTTCTCCCGGCCTACATTGTTTTTTCTGCAGTTCCCTCTATTGCTCATTCATGTAAACTGTCCCACAGGTTATCACAGGGATGAGGTGGCAGTACAAGTCACATGCTCTGCTGTGCATATTAATATTAGCCAAATGGGGAATGCTGAAAGGCCAGACAGCACCAGTTAACTCATACAGCCATCTCAGCAGCTGGGCTTGCTCTCCATCCCCAGTACTCACAGCTAAAGAACCCTACTCAGATTACCAAGTAAAACTGGTAACGAAAATTTGGACATGTGGGAAGCTGCCTTTACCACAGGCTTTGTGGATTACATGGTCTCTGGCAATTCCATCACAACGGCACAAAAGCGGTCATAGACGATGCATAAACGGATGGCTGTGCTACAACAGACGTTATTCATGTGCATTAAAACCTAATTTCATATAATTTCTAAATCACGACATAGTGTTCCCTGGATTTCATTCAACTATTTAAAAACAAACAGATGGGTGTGGAAGCACACACCTGTAAACACAGCAATTGGGGGTGGAGGCTGGTATTTTTACAAGGTGCAATTTAGAGCTGGGAAGACTGGTGACATGTTCAGTGGGCACTGGCTTTTAAAGCTAAGGACCCGAGTTTGACCCCTAGATCCCACAGTGGAAGGAAACAACCAACATGTACACAATCATACACATAAATATGGTAATGAATAAAAATGAAAAAAAGATAACACCTGCCACTTCCCCCTTGAAGAGTGTTTAGAGACTGTCATTCACCACCACGACATACAACTTGAGAAGTGAGAACCCATAACCCAGACTTTGAAGGTTCACATCCCTCACCACACACATTCCTCAGTTTACCCTCTGCCAAAAAGCCTAGGCAGTGTAGAAAGCACCTCTGCTCTTCTCATTAAAGCCACCTAGAACTCTAAAGGGTAAGGACCAAAGGGAATCAGATTGTGAGCTATGAAGACCGTCAGGTAGTGTGAAGCCCACAAGCCACACACGTAGGAAAAGCAGACAGGTGACGCAGTTTTAACCCCAGCACTCAGGAGGCAGAAGCAAGCGGATCTTTGAGTTCCAGCCCAGCCAGGGCTATGGAGTGAGACCCTGTCTAAAAAAAAAAGTAGGAGTGAAGTAAGAGGAGCGAGGAAGGAAAGTGGAGCGGAGATGAGAGAGAAGGAAAAGAGACTACACAGAGCAGGGCCAGCTGTTCCCACATCCACAGAGAGCGGATGCTCACAGATTACAGCAGCTGAAAAATTCCACCAACACATCTGTTTGTGCCAGTAAAACAACCAAGACACCTAGAGAAGGGAATACTCTGAGCTGTTAAAAGCAGACACGTGTGCGCCAGAGTAGAAAAATGTCTAAGACAGAGGAGTGGATAACAGAATGTTTTAAGTTAAAGTTTAACAAATGTAGCCCTGGCTGGCCTGTAACTACATAGATCAGGCTGACCTCAAATTCAGAGGTCTGCCTGCTTCTGCCTCCTGAGTACTGGGATTAGGGGGTGTTTCATCACCACACTCAAGTATTCTTATGATTTAAACTTTCCCTTTTTAATTTAGAAACATATGATACTGTTAATAAAAGGAGCACAGTGCTGTACACCTTTAAGTCCAGCGCTCAGGAGGCAGAGTTCCCAGTCAGCCAGGGCTACACAGAGAACAACAAAGGAAGGAAAGAAGGGCAGGAAGGAGAAAGGGGAGAAGAGGGGAGGGGAGGGGGCAAGGGTAAGGGACATAGCTCTTCCCCACACTTCTCTCATTTATTTTGCAGTACTGGAAACACAATCCAGGTTTTCCTGTACACTAGCCAAGCTCCACCCCCAGCTCTCAATTTTATGAGCAGTCCTAGGTTCACACATCAGATGGAGGTGTAGAGACTCCCAGCTACTGAGCACCTGCACACAGGGGCCTGTCATCTGCATCAGTAAGCCTCTGGTGGTCTCATCTCCTGAAGGCATTACTTTTGCTTTGTTCTGTTTTTCTGGGCTTCTGTGCAGCCCTGGCTTTCCTGGAACTCACAGAGATTCCCCTGCCTCTGCCTCCCAAGTGCTGGGATAAAAGGTGTGTGCCCTTTATGCTTTCTTAAATCTTTTTGTTAGAATTCATTTATAAGCCAGGCAGTGGTGGTAGTGGTAGCACACACTTTTAGTCTCAGCACTCAGGAGACAGAGGCACGCAAATTTCTGAGTTTGAGGCCAGCCTGGTCTACAGAGTGAGTTCCAGGACAGCCAGGGCTAAAGGAAACCCTGTCTCAAAAAACAAAACAAGAAAAGAAAGAAACTGACTTATGAAGCCGGGTGGTGATGGCTCCATGCCTTTAATCCCAGCACTTGGGAGGCAGAGAAGGAAGAGCTCTGTGAGTTTGAGGCTAACCTGGTCTACAAGAGCTAGTTTCCAGGACAGGCTCCAAAGCTACAGAGAAATCCTGTCTCGAAAAGACGGAGGGGGGGGGCGGGAGAGATTGATTTATGAGCTAGAAATAGTGGCTAAAAAACCAAGCTCAAGATACAATGAGACAGTGCATGCGCGCATGCGCGCGCCCACACCCCTCTCTCATTTCCCCACCCTCCACTAACTTATACCAGCTGCAGTCCTACTGTCCACACTCTCAGCTCTCAGCACTCCTCCACACTAGAGAGCAGAGACCTTATCTGAGAAATACTTGTTATGGAAGGCTGGGATGTAGTGTAGTCATAGAGCAGAGTTCTTGTTTAGCATGTGCATGAGTTCAAGTCCCAGCCCACAGAAGAGGCTATTTAGGGGTGAGGTGGCTTCATGGCAGAGCAGAGCTCCCTGAGTATTAGGAGCATCTGTAAAACAAGTGTTTGGGGAGCAGATACTAAATGGAAGATGAACATTCAACTTACTATGTGAATCTAGATGCTTGTCAGAATGAAAAAGGGTTTTTCTCCCAGTTTTTCCTTGACTTGCTGAGACAGTCTCTCCCTGGCTTGTGTCAAACTTGACATCCTTCTACATTAGCCTCCTGAGTGCTGGAATCACACATCGAAGCCACCATTCCCAGCAAGGATGCTCTTAAAGACTGTCCTGAGAGGGGGGAGTGTGAATTATCCCCGTAAGTTGGGCCCACCAAGTGGGGATGTGTGCTTGCCCTCATCTGCAATTAGGCCAATGCCCTAAGACTTACATGGATAGTGGGCGGGGCAGGGGAAGCCTTATACAAGGAAAATTATTATAATCACACCCCAAATTCAAAGGGCTTATTATAAGCCATATGAGGTACAAAGGAAATGGCCAAAGGGAGTGACACTGTAGGAATCATTAGCAGAAGTACGTAATACAGATTGCAGAATACCTGGAGTTGGGAAGGAAGTTGCTCTGGTAAAGTACTAGTATATTCATCCTGGCAGCTTCACTAACCTTGTTTTACTTCCTCATTCATATCATGGAGCAGCAACACAAACCCTGCCACAGGTGGCTGTGAGATGACTGTGGGTGAGGGTACTTACCAAGCCTGACGACTAGAGTTTAACTCTGAGACTGAGAACTGTGTTGGAAAAAAGGTACTGACTCCTACAGGTTGTCTCCTGACATGCATGCAAATGTGAGCACAGGCACACCCACATCCACAAATAAAAATTTCAAAAATTTAATGAGGGGCTGGAGAGATGGCTCAGTGGTTAAGAGCACTGGTTGCTTTTCCCTAGGACCAAGGTCTGATTCTCAGTACCCACATACATGATAGCTTACAACCATCTGTAACTCCAGTTCCAGGGGATCAGACACCACCTGCTAGCCTCAGTGGCACATACCTGCACAGATCTGCATGCAGGCAAAACACCCACCCACATAAGCTAGATAAAAATGTAAAAGTTTAAGTCTAACAGAAGAACGAGCTTTTAAAGCAGCACTTAGATTGAATGCAGGCCTCATACTTGCCAGGCAAGGGCTCTACCACTGAGTCACACCCCAGCTCTTTGAAGGCTCTATTTTGAGGAAGGGCCTCACGAAGCTGTCCAGATTGGCCTCAAGCTACTCTGCTGCCAAGGCTTTAAAGCTTTCGATTCTTCTGCCTCTATCTGCCTGGTGGCTGGGTTTACAGCCCTACACCATCAGGCCTGGACAGCAAGCCCACCTTCTCTGGCTGAAGCCTGGCCAGACATAACAGCATGAGCCTAGACTGCAATGACCAGGCCAAGGCGAAAGAGCTGCTTCACCTTACTAGTTCAAAGCCAGCATGGGCAACACAGTGAAACGTGAGACCAAAACCCCAACCCCAGGTTTTAGAAGCTCTGAGTATAAAGCAGAGGCCTGTCTATGAAAGCGCAGTGTCCTCTTTCTTACTGTGGACACTGTAAATGTCACTAGTAGGGCCTGTCCGTGTGATTTATACCGGTTTTGGACCTAGTAGGCATCAGTGTTTCTTGGCAAGTTTATTCGCAAGCACTGGCCTGTGACCTTCCTTCAGACTTAGTTTCTGGTTGTGGAACACCATTAATCTTTCATTCTTTGATTTGAGACTGGGTCTCATGTAATGCAGGCTAGCCTTGAAGTCAACTGCTATGTAGTAAAGGATAACCTTCAATTCTTTCTGCTCTCCCACCCTCACTGCCCAGAGTGCTGGAATTACAGACTAGAGCACCACAGAGCTGGTTTATAGGCATTAAGGATAATGGAACCCAGGGCTTCAAGCATTTTAGGCAAGCACCTTACAAACTGAGCTGCACCCACTCCCAGCCCCACACCATCAATCTCGAGGCTATCTTGACAAAGTAGAAAGTCAGTTAGCTTCCTCGTCACAGACTCTCAAGATGTGTCCTGCTGCCTTGTTCATTCCCTGCAGCAAATCAAAGCAAAGAGAGGTTCTCCTGATACAGCACGGAGAACTCAGGTTCAAGGATTTAGTTATAAATGCTTAAAATAAGCCAGGTGCAGCAGTGAGACTGGAACACTCGGGGGCCACCGCAGGACTCCTGCTATTTGGCAATGAATACATAAGGAGCAGCCACTGTATGAAGACGGGACTAACCACACTGACACTGCAAAAATGAGGATGAAGAGCAGGCTTCACTGAAATTCAACAAAGCAGTGGCTGACAGGGAAAGATAAGGCAAAACAGCCTCGGGTCAAACAGGACAGGGCCATCGGTAGCACCACTGTCCCCTTGTATTTCTTATGTGACAACACATCAAGCAATGTCTCCAGTGACCTGGTCCCTCCTCTGCACCAGGACACTTTGGAACTGGAGTGCAGCTAAGGAGTCAGGAGGCCACGAGCGGGGAGCTGCGGAAGTAAGAAACCTAGACTTCAGCTACTGTCTGGACACCTGGTGTGCTTTTCCCTTAAAAAACAAACAAACAAACAAAAAAACAGAAAACATTTTCTGTAGTAATTGTGTGACCTCTGACCCCTTCTGCCTCTGTTTCCTGAGATGGACCACAGGTCTGTATCACCACACTGGCTAGGTAAAGAGACTCTTAACACTTTTTCATGAAAGAAAGAGATACTGGACAAGACAATGCTTAGGGTTGTTTTGCTAAAAACATTCTTGTCTACTGAGACTGAATGTATGTCAAGCTAGCCTGGTACTCCATGTAGTCCTTGAACTCCTGATCTGCCTCTACAATGCCTGGCCTTGTGCTGTTTTGTTTTTGGGGGGGGGGGGGCTTACCATGTTGTCCAGGGCTTGTCTAAAGCTTTTGGGCCCAAGCTCTTGCCTCAGTCTCCCAAAACAGTGTTTTAATCCTGAAGTTCTGAAGTTGACATATACTTTATACTCATTCTTTTCTCTATGTAGCCTTGGCAGAACAAGCAGGCCTCCAGGTCTCAGAGTTACCTGCCTCTGCCTCCTAAGTGCTGAGAGTAAAGGCATGTGCCATGGCACCTGGCTTTTTGCCTTACCATAAAATATAAAGCTGCTTATTTCTGGTTAGCTTCTATCTCCAGTACAAAGTCTACTAACTACTCACCTCCCCAGGGTCTTGGTGTCAGGAATGTGCCATTATTAGAAGTAATTCAGAGGTTTTAAAATAATCCCTCAGTAGTTATGAGAAAAGGACATTTATATTGACAAATTCAACTTAAATTACAAGGACCATAAAATTTTGGTATTGTGGATATGAAATTTTGACCTTTTAGATATATTTAGATGTAAAGGTTTATATTTCATAAACGATCAGTCCAATGTAAACAACCACTCATACCCACACTGTTACTTCATATTCATCACTGAGATGGACTAGGAATTCTGCCCTTTACTTTCATCCACAGCTACACCTCCATATCCCAACAGAAAAACTTGCACGGAAATAAATCATCTTTCTTTGCTGTAGCATATACATAAGTTTCTGTGTGTGCATCACGCTTGTGTGTAGCAGCCAGAGCTCAAGCAGATGTGCTCCTTAACTGCCTTCAATTTCCTTTCTTTTTTTTTTTTTCTGTAGCTCTGACCTGCCGGGAACTGCATGTGTAGGTGAGGCTGGCCTTGAGCTCAGAGATCCAGCTGCTTCTGCTTCCCAGTGTTGGGATTAGAAGTATAGATCACCACACTCAGCTCCTCCACTTTATATCCTGAGACAGAGTCTCTCACTAACTCACCTAGTCTGGCTGCTTTGCCAGTGTTCAGACCACAGGCCGACCCTACAATACCTGGCTTCTTACATGCGTGTTGGGGGCAGCAAGCTCTTTACTGACTCAGCTGTCTCCTAGTCTGTTTTGGTTAGTGTTCTATTTGGAAAGCTACACTGGTGTCTGGCATTTAGTTGGTACTTATTAAGTATATGTTGGCTAAATTAATAGGCATTTCAAAGAGCCTTGTCCACTGGCAGGACAGCAGATACCAAGTCCAGATGCTCTTCAGTTCCTAGGCTGGTATGCTGAGCATCAGGGTCATAACCATACATGTGAGCAAGGAAAGGAAAGAACCAGGGACTAACGGCATGCTCTGGGGCCTGGTGGAAAAGCATGCCTTGCAGTTTAGGTGCTGAATCCATAACTAATCCAGGAGGTTAATGGAAACCAATGCTTGCTTGAAAGTCAGTGGAGGCTTTGGAATGAACATTGCTGGGCTCAGCTCCAATGGAAATTCCCAAGAACCATCAACAAAGAAGCCAGATCAAGTAACCATTAACAGCTGACGCCCAAGGTGCAGCTAACAGTTACTGGCAGCAAAAACTGAACATAAGTGATGGCTCTTAAAGGAATTTCCAACTTGGGAAAACTGTTATCTGACCTTGTAATAATGATCAAAATTACATTACTTCAGTCAAGGTAGGTGGCACAAGCTTGTAATCCCAGCTATTCAGGAGGCTGAGGTAAAAGATCCCAAGTGCAAGGTTCACCTGGGCTACAGAATGAATTCACGGCCAACCCAGGCAACTTGGAGTCAGCCTCAAATAAAAAAGCAGCCAGGCATGATGACACATAGTTATAATCCCAACACTTGAAAAGTGGCAGAACATCAGTTCAAGGTCATCCTCAGCTATGTATGTGAGACCAATCCAGGCCATAAGACACGACTTCAAAGTAACAAACAGAAATATAAAAAGTACCAAGTTTTAGCATTATTACCTAAGGCCTAAGGAAGAAAGCATTTGGTAAAGCGTCTTCTCCTCTTTTTGGAAGTAGCATGCTCTTCAAGAACCCTCAGGGGTAACTACTTCATTTACTAAAGGGAGCGCAGTCCTGAGATGCAGCCACAACCAAAGGTGTACAGAGCAGTCAGGTAACTGAAGGGAAGAAGCTATCAGACCTGGAAGTGATCTGTTTCACAAAGGTTCCTGGTTTTGGCCCATGAGTGCTATGTGGAAACACAGGCCTGTATTTGGCTCAGGTCCTATCAGACCATCATACTTACAGGCATGCCCCCAAGTAAAGATGTTAACATTAGAAATCATATAATGATCTTCGGTTGTGAAGGCCTCCTCTGTCTCCATGGCAGACTGAGACTGCTCCTGAATGCTGGACAGAAACACCAGATGGAGAATCGGCTTCCCCCTGCTCGCCTAAGTAATGAAAGGCCACACCCTTCCCACTGCCCTCAGTCACCAACTTTTGCAAGGGCAGATCATAGAACGTCAACCATGCCCATATACCGATCACCACGCACAGTCCTCAACAGCTTGCTCAGTCCCTACCTCCATCCAACTCCTGTTCCCTCTCATTTCCTCAGTCTCTTTCCCGAACCTTTAAAAAAAAATTAAGCCAGGTGATTGTGGTGGTGCATACTTTTAATTCAAGCAGGAATAGGTAGATCTACAGAGTTCCAGACAGACAGTCAGGGATACACAGAGAACCCCAAGTTCAAAAAACAAACAGAAAGAATAAATTTAATTTAAAAAGTATTTTATATGTATCAGCATTTTGCCTGCATGCATATCTATGCACCATGTGCACGCCTGATGCCTGAGGAAATCAAAAGAGGGCATCAGAGCTGGGGTTATGAATGGCTGACCGTCATGTGGTCACTGGGAACTCAACTGATCCTCTGCAAGAACACCAAGCCATCGCTCCATCCCCTTTGAGCCTTCAGGATACCGTTCTCAACCAGAATCTAGCCCTACTTCCAGACCATTCTCTCTCCACACTCCCCAAACCTCTTCTGGCAAAAAAATATCTGTCATCAGAGTAGAAGGCTGTGCCATCTGCTGACCCAGGTCCTCCCTTCTCCATAATCCTTCCCTGGGGCTCAGTGCCTCAGGTGGTTGACTTGTAGGGGATTTCCAGCCAGACAAATGAGCCTCGTTCTGTCTGTCCTCAAGGACCCCATCCTCCACACCACTCTCTAACACTAACATTTATGTTTCTTCAGAACCTCAGTTTTAACACCTATTCCAACTAGCTTTCTAGGTCTTTCCTTCCAGAACCTCAACTCTGACAACCTGTTTGCCATACTGACTACCTGTCCACTGTCCCTCAGCCACTGGCATAGATAAAATTCCATGAACGGCCTTTCATAATGACTCCTGTCCACGTCCCTCCACTTCCTTTTGTTGGCACTGTACAGCTGAATGGGCCAGAGAAACCCCTCACCTGAGTACAGGATTTTGCTTGCCCCCCCCCCCCCCCGCCACAATCAGAACTGCCTGCTGTCTCAGATCAAGCTGTTGAAAGCTTTCAAACAAACAGCACTTGAAATAAGTGAGGGCAGTAGTTCACCCGGCCACACAGCCGTACTTCAGAAAGGTCAGCAGGTCTGGCCAGCTGGGGCAGTCAGGCCAATGTGAACAGCAAAGGTTCAGCAGGACACAGCCTCAGTTACCACGCTGTAACCTTCCAAAGGCCTGTGGAGGCACCAGCACTTCAGGCTGGCTCCAGGCTTAGAGGGCATGCAGAAACATAGACAAGATGTATAACCATAACCAGATGTAGTCTCGGGCCAGGTAACTAACTACAGGTACAAGGGGACAACAATGACTTCATTTGAGAAGGCCTGATCAGCAGCTGTACTCCTGACTCTGGATCTCCACACTGGCCCTAGCGATTCCCAACTTTTTTTTCCCCCAGTTCTCGACACAGGAATAAACCATTCCTCAGAAGGTACCACAAGGGATGGCCAGACTGCCACACTTCTGCTTTCTCTTTTATTCAGTAGGTTGACCAGAAGACCTTGGGTCACGTGACTGCTGCTGTCCACTTCTTCCTCGTTTGATCACAACCAAGTTTACTCTGGACCAAGGTTTTTTCCTTTTCCTTTCTTTCTTTTTTCTTTTTCTTTTTTAGTTTTTTGAGACAGGGTTTCTCTATAGCTTTGGAACCTGTCCTGGAACTCGCTCTTGTAGACCAAGCTGGCCTCGAACTCAGAGATCTCTGTCTCTCCCTCCCGAGTGCTGGAATTAAAGGCGAGCTCCACCAACACCCAGCCAAGGTTTTTGTTCTCCACTACTCCCATAGGACATTCATCCCAAGGTGTTGGTACAGTTGCCACCTCCTCATTCTTCCAGTTAGGACGCAGACACCTTCCTAGCTAGATGCCCCTCGCCTTCTATCACCCGTTCCCACTCGTCTGTAATTGCCGCTTGTACTCAGCATTTCAGGGTTCGCTCGCGGTCTCTCACACTGGAATCCAAGCTCTGTGAATGAAGGCAGCCCTTTTGTCTGAATCAACTCTATCACCAGGGCTAGCACTGCCGCCTCACCAACACTCTGCGGGCCCTCAACGAGTTTACTGAATCAATGAATTCTTCCAACAGAGATCCTTTCAAAGCTGGCTAGTGCTTGTCTGACGCAGTTAAAGCACTAACACTTGAAGAAGCCAACCCCAGCTGCTGAATGCCAATATCAACACTCCCGTACCAACCAGGTGCTCCAGCCTTGGCTGGCACCTTGGCAAAGCTCCTCCCTTCTGCCGATGCTTCGCTTCTTCGAACATCACTCGGAAGGCTGTTGCCCTACACCCTAACAACAGGTGTCCTGGGAGAGGCTTCTCTGTACCCAAATCCCCACCCTCTGAGGTCTAGCTGCCTCCCCTCTCCCGTGGACTTTCTTTGGCCCTCGAATTTCCGCTTTGTTGAGCTTCTCACCACTTCCTGCCCCAGGAGAGACCAGCGCCACGCCTTTCTGGATCGCCTTTCCGGATCAATACCCCTTCCCAAGTGACACTTTGCGTTACCCTTACACCTCCGCGCTCGCTGTTCGCGCCGACGTGTCCCAACCTTTCCACCCCTCCGAGACCCGCAGGTCTGGCTGCTCCCCCCGCACACCGTCCCCGTGCCCCAGGAGCCTGCGATTCCTTGGCGACCGGTCCCCGCCTAATCCCGCGCAGCCGCGGCCTCCTCCACCCCCTCCTCCGGGATCCCCGCCGTGCCCTCACCGTGGAAGTCCAGTTCTCTGCCGGCCGCCTCGGCCCCGGAGAGGAGCAGGGAAGCTAAGAGGACGAGGAGCGCTCGGCCCCGCCGCTGCCCACACAGCTGCGCCATGACCTGCTGTCTGCGCCGAGCGCCAGGCCTCGAGCCACCGGCCGTTTGGGGTACTCTCACCAGCAGGTGCGGGAAAGCCCCGGCCGCGCACGCGCACTGGAGGCCCGCGAGCTCAGGTGCGGCTGCGCCCGGAGGGGTGTGGGGGGCAGACCGCGAGGCGCCCGGCTCCCAGGAAGCTCCCTTTCTCGGGATTTTGGCGCGTATGACGCCTTAGTCGGCTCCCAACACGCCTCTGGACGCCCCACGACACTCGGCGACTCTCCCCCCCCGACTTAGGGCTCCACACAACCAGGCGCCCGGGGGTCGTTTCTGCGAATGGCGAACGCTGAGAAGTTAGGAACGGCGGCGCCCAGGCTGAGGGTGGAGCGCACCTGGCGGGGCGGGGATGGAGCGGACACGGCGCAGGCGCACAGGGCGGGCACCTGAGCCGCCGCTCGCCCTCCTTCACCTGGGACAGCCCCCAGCTCCTGGAAGGAGGCGTGGCTAATCTTGGCCCCCGCCCCCAGTCGGCCCTAGTGGGAGGAGCGGTGCTGCGGGGCGCTCTTACCTTTCCGCGTGGGTTTTGGCCACGAGCCCATTGTGCCTTCGCTCGCTCTTGCGCTGGGACTAGGGCAAATGACACACATTTTGAGGGAAAACAGGTTTTCTGCCCGCCTTGCTTTCGCCTTCCTTAAGGGTTAGGGATTTATCCTGCCTAAATTCAAAGCTCACTGAGCCATGACCAAATGCCCTGAACTCCGAAGTGACCACACCAGACTGGCCTGTGTGTCGTCAGATAGGAGCAACCCGGAGCAGTGATGCGGAAGCAGAGGGAAGTGTGATCAGGAATGCGATGGGGAAATCCAAGGGTTGAGTGAGCGGGGGTAGGTGAAAACCATTGCATAAGGACCCGATCACACAGGTTCCCTATTCAGCGCCACGGCCAGCCAGGCAGGGGACTGCCTGGAAAAGGTGACAAGTCCCTAAAACAGCAGGTTTCCCTGGACCCTGTACAGGAGGACAAATACAATTGTACAGAGATCGTAGGGCGAAGATCAAAGCCTTAGATAGGATGAACAGATCAAAAGGGGCGTGGACAGAGGAAACATACGAACCACCACCACAGAACCATGGAGGGCTTCTGAGAAGAGGGGCCGTATAAGTTGAATGAATGGGGCAGGACTGACAGGAATAGAAGACCATCACCAAGATTATTAGAATGGTCACAGTATCTCTGAAAATCGTTGCTTTTAGTAGGGAGATGGTGGTGCACGCCTTTAGTAATTTCAACACTCAGGAAGCAGAGGCAGGTAGATCTCTGAGTTCCAGGCCAGTCTGGTCTACTGAGTGAGTTCAGGACGGCCAGGATTGTTACACAGAGGAACCCTACTGTTACACAGAGGAACCCTATCTCGAAACGCCAAAAACAAATAAACAAATAAACAATGCTCTTGGGCCAGCACCTGCCACCAAACCGGATCTCCTGAGTTCTAATCCTGGTGCTCAGTTGGTGGAAAGAGAGAACTGACTTCTTGAAGTTGTCTGACCTCCACACTCCAGCCATGGGACTTATCCCGCATGCATAGAGACATTCACAAAAATAAATGTATTTGCTGGGTCGTGGTGGTGCACACCTTTAATCTCAGCACTCAGGAGACAGAGACAGGTAGATCTCTGTAAATTCCATGCCAGCCTGGTCTACAGAGTGCGTTCCAGGACAGATTTCAAAGCTACAGAGAAAATCCTGTTTAAAAAAAAAATGATTTAAGAAAAATAAAATAGTGTTCTTGTTATTGTAAACAAGGTAGGCTTGGTTACACAAGCCTGTATTCCCAGCAGTTGAAACAGGACTGGGACAGCTCAAAGCCCACCCCAGCAACAAACAACCTGTGTCCCTCAAAAACAAAAAGTAAACAAAACCACCTGGTGTGGGGTGCATCTCAGTTGATAGAGTGCTCACCACGCATGCAGGAAAGTCCTGAGTTTGATCCCCAGCGCCAAGTGCCCCATACTTGACATCACAGCACTCGGGGTAGGAACTGGAGGACCAAGACAAGTGTAAGCTTATTCTCAGCGAACGCAGACCAGACCAGCTTGTGCTTCATGAAACCCTGCCGAGCATGAGACAAAAAAACCCCTGAAAACTGGGCAGTGTGTTTGGGCTGGGCTGGGATAAATCAAGAGAGTCTAGGAACTGGCAGCGGAGGAAGGACTCAGTGAGAAATTAGCCCCTGTCGCTGAAGGGTAAGGAAAGAAAAGGAACAAATATGGCAAGCATCAGGAGCAACACATAGGTCTTTTTTTTTAAAAAAAAAGATTTCATGTGGGTGAGTGTTTTGCCTGCATATATGTGTGAACACCACACATGTGTGGTTAGTGCCCACAGAGACCAGGTGGTTGTGAGCCACCATGTGGATACTGGGAATCAAACCTCAGTCCTTTGCTCCTTGTTTGGAGACAGGGTTTCTGTGTGGCCCTGACTGTCCTGAAACTCACTAGGTAGACCAGGCTGGCCTTGAACTCCCAAAGATCTGCCTGTCTCTGTCTCCTGAGTGCTGGGATTAGCGAAGTGAGCCACCACTCCCCAACACACCGAACATAGTTTTATGCCTGTCATCTTCTTTGTCTTGCTTTGAAGTCCTCAGGACTTCAATCCTCCGGCTTCCCACCAGTTGCTAGTTGTGCCTGTAAACAGCATTAAGTGGCTGGAGAATATGGCTGGGGAGAAAAGCACAGAGTCATTCATTCACTCGATCACTGAAGCATGTACCTGCTCAGCACACGTCGTGAGTCAGGTCCTGCCGTAGATGCAGGAAAGGCACAAGAGCGAACAGATCCTGGTTGTGTCAAAGTTACGAAAAGCAGTGGTCCGTACATGTTGAATGCTTGGAGGACTCGGTTTTGGAATACTCCTCAGGTGGGCTCAGTGGCTCAGGCCTCTATCATGATGAGTGCCTGAACAGCCAGGGTTACACAGTGGAGCCTCAGAAAAAGGAAAAGCTGGGTACAGCAGTGTTCTCTTTCAACCCCAGCACAGAGACAGAGACAGAGGCAGAGACAGGTGGATCTCTGTGAACTTGAGACCGCCTGGTGTACATAGCAAGTCCAAGTCCCAGACCATCGTGGCATTGAGTCTCAGGTCAACAAGGCTACATTTCCAGATCCTGTCTTAAAATCATCATCATCATCATAAATAGGAGGAGGAGTGGGGGCGTCAGGGAGGAGGGTGGCAATGTGGCTCAGAGGTGGAGGAGCAGAGGGCGTCAGGGAGGAGGATGGTGATGTGACTCAGAGGTGGAGCATTGAATCCTGAATAAAGTTTATCATCCCTTGGGGTGGGAGGGTACTTTCAGTACTGATTTGTTTGGAACTGTGCAGATGTCTGGAAAATGACTTTTTGGAGAGGGGGCAGGTTGAGACAGGTTCTTTCTATGTAGCCCAAAATGGCTACTGTGTGTGTTTTTATGTTTTCATGTGCACGAGTGCGTCCCTGTAGTGGGAGCCAGATGTCAGAATCTGATGTTCTTCAGTCTGTTTCCATGTTCTATTCTGAGATAGCGTCTCTTACTGAACCTATGGTTGATTCAGTTCGGCCAGAGAACCCCAGGGTCTACCTGTCTCTAACTCTCCAGAACTATTATTACATGCAGCTTTATTTATTAGATTTATTAAGATTATTAATAAATAATTATTAAGCCGAGATTTATTAAGTTGAGCCAGATAGTAGTGACAAACGCCTTTAATCCCAGCGCTCGGGAGGCAGAGGCTGTGAGTTTGAGTCCAGCCTGGTCTAAAAATTGAGCTCCAGAACAGCCAGCACTATAAGGAGACACTCAGTCTTAAGAAAAGAAAAAAATTTATTTTGTTTTTAGGTGTTTGAGAGTTTATGTATTATGTGTACCAAGTGTGTGCCTGCCTGGTGCCTTCATAGATGAGATGTCAGATTCCCCCGGAACTGGCATTACAGATGGTTGTGAGCCATCATGTGGTTACTGGGAATTGAACTCAGGACCTTTGGAAGAGCAGGCGGTGCTCTTAACCACTGAGTCATCTCTCCAGCCCCCGATAATATTTATTTTTAAAGTATTTATTCTGTGTGTGAGTGTGTTCCTGAGTGTCTACTTTTCAGCCCTTGGAGGTCAGAAGAGGGCATCAAATCCCCTGGAACTGGAGTTACCTGTGGTTGTGAGCCACCATGTGGTGCTGGAAACTGAATCCCGTTCCTCAGCAAGAGCAGCCAGGGCTCTTAACTGCTGAACCATCTCTCCAGATCTCCCCCTGCCTCATTTTTTTTTTTTTTTGAGGTAATTCTTATTATGCAGCTCAGGCTTACCTTGGGCTTTCACCTGTCCTCCTTCCTGGAGTACTGTTTTTGCCAGCCACTTTGGGCACTGAAATGCATCATGCCTGCTTTAAAAAAATAATGTGCCTGTGTGTGTGCGCGTGCGCACGCATGTGTACTGGTGCTGAGGGACACTTGTAGGAGCTGAGACAGAATCAGGTCCCGAGGCCTAGCACCAAGCCCTTTTAACCAATGGAGTCATCTGACCCTTCCCGGCTTTGTTTGTTTGCTTGTTTGTTTTAAAGCAGGGTCTGCAGCTCAGCTTGTGCGGGAATTCCGAAACTCACTAACTGTAGCGCCAGGGCTACAGGCGGTTGACACCACTCAATGAATACTGTGTGCTGGAGGGGGTGAATTTATGAATGAATGAGGGAGGTAAACTAAATGACAGTTCAAGAGTTAAGCCCAGAAGGCTTAGAACGCTTGATTAGCATTCCTGAGGTCCCAGGGTCCACCTCTGATCAGTTTTTAGGAAACAAAAAAAAAGAAAAGAAAAAGAGTTGGGTGTGGCATGGCTCAAGTCTGGAATCGAAGCACTTAGGAAGTGGAGGCAAGAGGCTTAGGAGTTCAAGACCAGACAGGGCTAATTGAGACCCTGTCTTAAAACCCTGAGCTTTTACAAAGAGAAGTTTCTGGGCGGCCCCTTACAGCGAAGCCCTGGCGCTCCTGCAGTACCCCTCGCTGCCGCCAGAGGGCGCAGAGGGCCGACCCCAAGCGTGTCCCGGGACCCCGCCCCGGGATATGTACCCCAGAGCGCTCTGAGCTGACTGTCCCGTCCCCTGCCCCATCTGCATCTCGCAGGACCCTGGCTTGAAGCCTGCACACTAGCCTGCTCGCCAGGGGAAACTGAGGCCCCGCGGCCGGAGCGGGGCGGGTCTCCCGAGAGCGAGCCCCCGCCCCCGGCGGCCCCGCCCCGGCCCGAAAGAGCCCCGAGCTCGAAGCAGAGCGCTAAGTGGGGACGGCGGGCGGCGGCGCGATGGCAGCGCAGCGGCTGGGCAAGCGCGTGTTGAGCAAGCTTCAGTCCCCGTCGCGGACTCGCAGTCCGGGGGGCAGCCCCAGTGGGCTGCAGAAGCGGCACGCGCGAGTCACCGTCAAATACGACCGGCGGGAGCTGCAGCGACGACTGGACGTGGAGAAGTGGATCGACGGACGCTTGGAGGAGTTATACCGCGGCAGGGTGAGACCCAGAGGGAATGGGGCTGGGGAAGGGAGATGGCCTGAGACATCGGCCCTCGATGACCCTGGTATATGCTCACTGGTGCACCAGCTGCTGCACCGGCAGCGATCTTTGCCAGAAGGACATATGCCTTGAGGCCCTGGTCTCTGTGCTCAGGGGCATTCAGCTTGTAGATACACAGAGAGATACACAAGGTTCTCCAGACTTGTGTGTGTCCAAACACCTGGGAAAACCCGGGGTGGGATCCTATACAGGTGATGAGAAAGAACTGGGGGGCCAGAGTAAACATATTGAGAGAACAGATAGGGAGAGGGGACGTCCTTAAGCCAAACATAGACATGGGTGACAAGGCAGATAGGACAGCAGAGACTCTCAGCAGAGGAAGCACCAGTATACACAGATGACGGAAGTCACAGCCACACATAGGCACAGCACCAGGAGTGAGCCACACAAACTTACAGGAATACCAGTGGCTCAGCTTAAGGGACAGCATGCCCTGCTGTGGACACAATAACATCCACCACACACAACACCATCGCCCTCAGCGCCAAGTGAAGAGTTACAGCTGTACAGAGATGTGTATCAGTTGTTCCAAGCTCCGATAGCTACCCTGGGACACAAAGTGAATCAGGTTACAAGGGGCCGTCCACTATCTGCTGACAACAAACCAAGGACAGATGCCACAGCCCTGTAGACACACACATCTGTGGAAACTGTAGTCACGACTGGACCTGCCAAGGGTGCTTCAGGAATTAAGACCTTTAGAAACCATAATGGTCATGGCAGCTAATGCCTGTGACCTCAGCCCTTGGGAGGTGATGGCAACCTTGGACAAGGAGAGACCCTGTCCAAAAAATCCAAAACAAGCCTGGCAGTGGTGGCACACACCTTCTAGACTCGGCACTCGGGAGGCAGAGGCAGGTGGGTATTTGTGAATTCAAGGCCAGCCGTGGGCTACGTAGTGTGTTCCAGACCAGCCTAGGCTATCTAGGCCTATCTTAAAAAAAAAAAATACAATAAATACATAGATAAAGATGGTCCCTACAGCTCATCATGTCCAAACTGAGATAGCCAAACCTAAGCAGCAGCCACACGAGATACATTCACTCAGATCACGTAAGCCTCTGAACAAAGCAACCTCCATGAGGCCCCTCTGTCTATGGCCCAGCACACGTAGACGCAAGAGGCCTCATTCCTCCCACAGGACAGCACCCTCACTCCCCAGCTGGGCAGCAGGACTTTAGGCTGGGAAGCCAGAGGCTGAGGCCCAGAACAGCTGGATCTTGTCCCCATCATGACCAGATAGCTTTTGTACCACTGTGCCATGAGCTCTAGCCATGCCTTTGTGGTCACTTCGCTGATCCAGCAGCCTCCAGTGTAGCCCAGGGAGGCCTGGCTGGATCTAAGCCCAGAAGCCCTTCTGGTCCCCAGGGGAAGGGGCCCGCCCCAGCAGGCTCCCCTCCCCCACACCCGCGGCTAAGTGAGACTTGCCCTTGAAAGGGCAGAAGCCAACCTGAATCCCAGAATCTGACATTCCGAGACTCGACTGGGCCTGCTTTGCCGAGTAGGAACCGCAGCCAAGGACAGAGCCCTGTGCCAGCCCCAAGGCCCCCAGGGCTGAGCCAAGGGTGCAGGCATGGGGCTGGTACCAGGGCCTGGGCCTCCGTCCACCCATCTGTCACCCCCCACCCCCCAGATGTCCGCCTCAGTGGTGCTGTCCCTGCCTGCCACGTTATTACAGCAGGCCCAGCTGGGCCTGGAGTTGATGGAGTACCTCCAGAGCCCTGGACAAAGGCTGTGGAGGAGGGTCAGGGAGACATGGGCCCTCACCAGCCTGCTCTCCCTGGCCTTAGGAAGCAGATATGCCCGATGAGGTCAACATTGATGAGCTGTTGCAATTGGACAGCGAAGAGGAGAGAAGCCGCAAAATCCAGGTAGGTGGGGAGAAAGGAGAAAGCCGCCCCTCCCCTCCCCAGTCCAACATTTTGCAGGGCCCTAAACGGAGTAGCCCAAGTTGGCATGTTTATTAAACACTTCTCTGCCAGACACTAAATCCTCTGCAAAACACTGTAAAGTAGACACATTTACCACCATAAGGAAAGGGACGTCCAGAGAGGTTGAACTATTTGCTCAGGGTCACACAGCTCTTCTTGACTAGAGAGAGCTAGGAGCCAAGCCTGGCTGCCAGGTCCTTCCCCTCGGTCCCTGCTTGGCCTTCTAGCCTTCTGAGCTGCTGGTGGTTTAGCCCTGCCCCTGTCCAACTTGAAGCCACTCGGGTAGTTTTGGCAGTCTTTTGTCTTGCTTCCTTGGGGGAAGGGGAGGGCCTCCGATGGAATAGGTGTCAGTCATTTACTGGTTTTTGTTGTTGTTTTTTTTTTTCCCTGTCGTTCGCCCACCCACCCACCCACCCAAAGGGACTCTTGAAGTCCTGCAGGAATCCCACGGAGGTGAGTTTCTGTCCTTATGAATTGGTCCCCTCACCTTTGTGGGGGAGGCAGAGGCAGGCTTAGGGAACTCCGGGGGGAGCCCCCATCTCTGTCCTGTTCTTTGTCGTCCTTGTCTCCTCCTCCCACCTCCCATCTGCCACCAGCTCCGCAGGCAGCTGCCTCGGAGCCCCTCCCCCGAGCGAGCGGCTCCGGTTTTGGCCCATATGGTGCCTGCCCTTACTAGTTGTCCTGGTTGTCTGGGGTGGGGGGGATTGCCCTCTCTCCATCTCTGTCCCCCTGGGGTTCCCTGTCTACCTCTTGGGGGCCTCCCATCCTGCAGGTCCTGGAACTGGCCGCTGCAACCCCTCCCACTTCCTTCTCTGCTTTAAAAGGGAAAATATTCATGGTTCTCGCCTCTGCTCCTCGCTGCCTGAGGGACAAACGTCACTGCCTGTCAATCTGCCTGGGCTGGCTCAGACCTGGTCTCTGGGGACTGTTTCTCGGCTTGAGAAACTTCTCTCTGAGGCTGTGTCTGTCTAGAATCTCTCAGGTCTGGGTCTTAGATTGTCTCTCCATCTCTCTTTATTGCATTTTATGTGTACATGTGTTTTGCCTTCATGTATGTCCGTGTACCACCACACACATACCTGGTGTCTGTGGGGACCAGATGGAAGAGGGTGTTGAGCCCCGGAACTGGAGTCACAAATGGTTGTGAGCTGCTGTGTGGGTGCTGGGAGCTGAACCTGAGTCCTCTGGAAGAGCAACCAGTGCTCTTAACCCCCGAGCCCTCTTCCACACACCCTGCCGCCCCCCTTTTTGAGATTGGGTCTCAGCATGTAAATTCACAGCAATTCTCCTGCCTCAGATACGATCACTGACTCAGGCAGCAATTGCAGCTTCCCCCCATCTTTCTACTTACCCCTCCCCCCTTCTCCTGTGTATCTTAGTCTCCCTCTCCTCCCTGCTTGGCTCCAGTTCCCGCTTTGAGTAAACTGATGCCTGACAAGGAGCTGGCAGGGGTGGGAGGCCTGTCTCCTGCTCTGGTCTCAGAACCCCGTTCTGTCCTCAGGACTTCGTCCAGGAGCTGCTGGCCAAGCTGCGGGGCCTGCACAAGCAGCCAGGCTTCCCACAGTCCAGCCGCTCAGATGACCCCAGCCTGAGCCCCCGCCAGGACCGGGCCCACACCGCCCCACCCTGACCACGCCGGCCTCTGTATTCCATCCCCAAACGCCCAGATTGTTTCTAAGTTGTATTTAATGGTTCTGTAACTGCCTCTTGTGTTTGGCTTTTCCTCTACCTGCTGCTGCTAGACTTCTGCAGCCCCAGCCCTTGGTCCCCAAGCCACAGCTGGCCTTGACAGATGGAGAAACATTCCTCCCAGCCACAAAGCCTGAGAACAGACCCTGCTGACCCCGAGGTGTCCCGGAGACTCACATCCTGTCCCCACCTCCCTGCAAATGGACTCAGTCCCAGCTCCTTTGGGGAAGGCCAGACCAGATCCCTGGGCCACAGGAGATGTGGAGATGCTCACAGCCCACTGTGACCCCTATCATCTCCCCATAGGGCGTCATACAGCTATGAGGCCATCAATACATGGAGAATGTGCTCGGTGTGGCTGTTGGCGTTGAAGCCACAGACCAGCAGTAAACGACATTAAAATGGTGAGGGAGGGTGAGAGCGAGAGTGAGAGCGAGCGAGCGAGAGAGAGAGAGAGAGAGAGAGAGAGAGAGAGATGCACAAGAGGCTTAAGTACCAGGGGTGGGAAGGGCCATTGGCCCTTGGGGTGGAGAAGCAGAACAATAGGTCCAATAGAGGGCTTGCCTAGAAACTGCCAGTGAGGGGCTGGGGTATGGCTCAGCAGTAGAGCACCTACTTAGCATAAAAGAGATTCTAGTTCCATTCCCAGCAATGCCAAAGAAAATGAAGGAAGGAAAGGAGGGAGGGAGGAAGGAAGGAAGTCTGGAAGGGCTTCCTGGAAGAAGCAACGTTAAAGCACAGTTTACACAGGCTATTTCAACCACATCTGCATACTGAACTTGGAAGCAGAGTGGCTGCTGTTGGGGTAATACCAACTCTTGATCAGGATGGAAAGTGTCCCTGAGTTAGGGAGGGAAGTCTGCTGCTCAAGGGTTAGCGATGCCTTCCGGACGGAGCTATAGGGTGTCCTGGAGGGGTCTAGAAGCAGATAGTGGCTATTTAACCCCGCCTATGTGCCATGAGATGGAGCCACTGCCACCGCTGAGGCCCTGGTCCCAAAGACGGGACATTTAGGAAAACATCTCACCCATCTCTCTGGTGAGATTGCCCACCCAGCTGCTCTCCAGGAGGGCTCCATCCTGGGGATTTGAACCACAGACCAGCAAGGGAAGATGGCTTAACATCTGGGACACCCTGATTCAGCCCTGCTGCTGGCCTCGCTGTCTCCACACAGACTCTTAGCCTTCCTCCTCGGTGCAAAGGATTGGGTGGGGGTGGAGGATCTCCAGTGGCTCCCATCGCCTGGGCTGCTGACCCAGGACACTGCGTGAGCTGGGGCACCCTCTACTTCCCTTTCACAGAACCTGTTTTTGGTTCCTCATGGTCGTGGAGGTGACAAATCACAGGTTCAAACCCTGGGTGTTCTTAGCTTCCTATAGAAAACAAGAACCTCACCAATGAGGCCCAGGTCACCAGTACCAGTTGCTAAAAGCCACACGGCAGGGGCATGGTGGCACTGGGCTTCAATCCCAGCACTCAGGAGGCAGAAACAGGTGGATCTCTGTGAGTTCAAGGCTAGTCTGGTCTACAGAGTAAGGACAGCCTGGGCTACACAGAGAAGCCCTGTCTCAAAAACAAAATAAAAGCTAAAGTGCAGGATAATGTTCTGTGGTTCTAGTACTTGGGGCAGGGTCACAAGGATGGGGTTATGGGCTGGGTTCTGAAGCCTGGCCCTTTGTCAGATAAGTAAAATAAAAATGAAGAGGAACCGCCAAGATGACTCAGTTGATAAAGGCACTTGATTCTCAGTCTAAGGACTTGAATTTAACCTCTGGGGCCCACATGATGGAAGAAGAGAACCGACTCCCACGCACTGTCCCTCTGACCCCCTCATATGTGCTTGGTGTGCAGGAATTGAGATCCTCCTGGTCTACAAAGGGAGTTCTAGGCTAGCTATGCCTACACAGTGAGACCTTGTCTCAGAAAGGTGTGGGGGGGCACTGGGGAGATGGTTCAGAAGCTGAGTTCCCTGCTGACTTGCCAGGGGACTCGGGTTCAGTTCCCAGCACCCACATGGCAGCTCTCAACCAGCAACAGATCCAGGGACTCTGTTGCCATTTTCTGCTCTCCCTGAGCACCAAGAACCATGCATATGGGCAAAACGCGTGCACACGAGTAAGGGTTTTTGTTTTTGTTTTGTTTCTGGAGACAGGGTTTCTCTGTGTAGCCCTGACTTTTCTGGAACTTGCTCTGTAGACCAGGTTGGCCTCTAATTCACAGAGATCCTCCTGCCTCTGCCTCCTGAGTGCTGGGATTAAAGTTGTTTGCTACCGCCTGCCTGTGAGTACGTTTTTCAAAGGAGGATGCTCTGGGAGGCGGCCACTTGCCAGGCACACGTCTGGCCTTGGATTCAAATCCTGGCACTGCAACAAACCAAAAAATTGTGCTTGAGTCAGATGCCACCCACACTACATCTTGGCTGTGTGGTCTTGAGAAGTCCTGTGAGATCCCAGAATCTCCACACCTGCATCTGTGAATAAAGACAATTAAAACGGTACCCACTCCCGAGGGCTGTGAGGTTTCCCAAAGAAATAAGGTGTGTGAACATAGCAAGCCCTGTCATGGTGGAAAGGGGACAATTGCCCTGCCTTCCTGGGAGCCCTACATCACGTGGGCTGTGGTATGATGTCTCCGAGGTTCACCAAGCACTCTCACTAGGGCACAAGCCTTCCTGTGGACCCAGTCCCCACAGCCTGTCTGCTTCTCACCTTCAGTGTCTGGTCTCCACCCACCCTGTTCCCTCTTCCCCTTTCCTCCAAAACCGTCTTTCCCCAACTTTGATAAAAACCCATTTCAGCCGCTGGTGAGTTGGCTCAATGACACCTGTCAACAAGTATGACAACCTGAGCGCCCTCCTCAGGACCCCCATGGTGGGAGGAGAGTGTCCTCTGACCTCCACATACGCCCTCTCCCAAATATTTTTCAAAAACCAATCTTTGGCAGTTTCCCCAGTAGTTAGTGTTCCATTCTTCCTTTGCTTTGTCCTTGATCTGAAGATCTGACTTTTTAAATGTTTATTTAGATGCATGAATGTTTTGCCTGCGTGTATGTCTGTACCACGTGTGTGCCTGGTGCCCAAGGACCTCAGGAGAAGGTGTCAAAACCCCTGGCACTGGTATTGTAGATGATGTGAGCTCCACATGGGTACATGGGTGCTAGGAGTGGAGACTGGGTCCTCTGGAAGAGCATCCAGTGCTCTTAATGTCTGAACCATCTTTCCAGCCCCCAAATAAATATTTAAAAAATATTTTAAAAGTAATTTATGTGAGCGCCTTTTATCCCAGCACTCGGGAGACAGAGGCAGGGGGATCTCTGTGAGTTCGAGGCCAGCCTGGTCTGCAGAGTGAGTTCTAGGACAGCTAGGACTACATAGTTGAAAAAAAAGTGTCCCCTCTCTCTGCCCTGTCCTTTTACTGGTGTCGTCCACGCCTGGCTTCTTTCCCATAGGATCCGCCACCATGCTTTCCCGAGTCCCAAATCCTCCTGGCATCACTGCCATGGAACACCTGTTGTTAGAATTAACCTGATTAATCTCTCCCATCAAATTTAGTGTGCCACCAAACTACCCATGAGTTTAATTGTCTTGAGATTCATTGCAGTCTCCAGCAGCACCCGTTAGAAGATGCTTGCTATCAGTGCCCCCTAGTGGCCACATTTACCTAACAGCAGCCTGTGCTGACATGAAGTCTTCTGGCTATTTGAGCCTTTCCTGGCCTCCCTTCCTCCCTCCTTTTCTTCCCTCCCTTCCCTCTTATCCATCCTTTGTCTGGGTCTCATGTTGCCCAGGCTAGCCTCAGACTTCCTATTTAGCAGAGGATGACTGTGAACACCCGATTCTCCTGCATCTGGCATGATGCATCTTGCCTGGCTTTGGGAATTAGTTTTTCACTATATATAATATTCCAAAGCCAGCTGTGGGTCAGTCCCAGAACTCTGGAGGCTGGGACAAGATCTCAAGTTCAAGGCCAGCCTGAGATATAGCCAGAGTATATATCATCTATATGTATATTTCATATAGCACTTGAAAACCAAGTGCTGAAGATGTTGCTTAGCCTAGCATGTTCCAGGCCCCGGGTTTGATGTTTGTCACTGAAAAAAGAAAGAAAATCAGATTTATTTTAACTTAGTTAACAAAGTTTCGCTTCCAGTCCATCTGGTTCTGCTTCCTATTGCTTTGGGCCTGAGGTGAGACAGGGCATCTTGGCAGGGGGTGCAGGAGCCAGAGACTACTCTCCTCCTGGTGTCCCTGAAACAGTCAAGAGGGGAAAGGACCGGGAATAAGACACTCTATGCGGGCCTGTCCCCAGTGACCTACTCCATCCAACCAGGCCTCCTAATAGCCCATTCAACCATCAAGTGGATTAATTGACATTAGTGTCCATGGTGTAACACCAGGCTGGGCTAGAACTCTCTCTGTAGTCTAGGCTGTTCTGGAACGCACTGAGTAGCCCAGGCTGGACCTTCTTGAATTTGAAGTGACCCCTCCTGCCTTTTTGTTTGTTTGTTTGTTTGTTTTTGTTTTTCGAGACAGGGTTTCTCTGTGTATCTCTGACTGCCCCAGAACTCACTCTGTAGACCAGGCTAGCCTTGAACTCAGAGTCACCTGCCTCTGCTTCCCGGCTTCCCGAGTGTTGGGATTAAAGGCGTGCACCACCACCACTTGGCAGCCTTAGCCTCTTAAGTGAATGGGTGGCAGGTGTTAGCCACCGTGCTTGAGACATGGTCTCATTATGTCACCCACACTGGCATCTAGTTTGAAATCCCCTGCCTCAGCATCCCCCGCGCTCGGCTTACTCCACATTCAGCTTCCGCCACTCCTTTCCTCTACTGCAGTTTGCCAGAACACAGCTGTCTCTTCCACTCTGCCCAGCCACAGGTTTGCATTTCCTTCCCTCCCTCTGCAAGGATGTCAGGGTCTCTGTGGTGCTAGACTGTAGTCACAGCCGGAACCCAGCACCTCCACGTGGATGCCGGGGCTCTACGTTTGAGCCATGCCCAGGATTTCTTCCCTTTCCTGCAGGCACTCAGCCACACGCTCTGATCACCCTTTCTGTCCTGCTGCTCCTCCTGTCTGTCCAGCTGTCAGCGACCACCAGCCCCGGTCTCCATTCTCCATTCTAGCTGTGCTTCTCGTGTGAGTTCTCTGACTTCCCTCTGCACACCGCGAGCCATCCCGACTCCAGCTGTCTCTCCCACCTGCCTGTGGCCTCCAGACCACACCCTGTTCCATACCTGGAACCCAACAAGCTCAACACACCGGACGTACAACATGGTGCCTCCCACACACCCCCCAGTCCAGGCTGTCCTAGCTCAGGCAGGACACCTCTGTCCCTCCAGCTGCAAGCTGCACTAGCCACACATCTGAGTCATCAATCACCCAAAGACTTGCTGCTTTGTGCCCCCAGATTCTCTATGCATGAACCCTGTCCATTCTGCACTGCAGGCAGAGTAACTGCCCCAGCAACCACAGACCCGAGTCACATAGAAGGAGCTGGAGTCTCAGCAGACGCGAATGGGCAGCAAATAATTTCTTCTATGTTTTGGACAGGGTCTTTTGTAGTTTAGTCTGGCTCCCAAATTGATATGTTGCCACAACCTGGCTGGGACTGGGCCTGGCAGGGGTGGTGAGGGAATGAAGAAAAGGCAAACATGGCCGAGTGGTGGTGGTGCACCTTTAATCCCAGAACTCAGGAGGCAGAGGTAGGTGGATCTTTGTGAGTTCAAGGCCAGCCTGGTCTACAGAGTGAGTTCCAGGAAGGCTCCAAAGCTACAGAGAAACCTTGCCTCAACCTCCCACCACAAAAAAAAAAAAAAAAAAAAAGACGAAGAAGTTAGGGCAGACGTGTAGACACACGCACAGAAAAGCCAGGGCCCGGTGGGCTGTGCTCGCCCTGATGGAGGGCCGTTACTATTCAGCAGCTCAGACTCTGCACTCAGGGGATGGATTAGCCTGTGTCGGTGGGAGGTCTCTGCAGGCCGCAGTCTCAGGTTGCAGCCGTCCTAGAGGAAGACGTTACAGTTGCCAGTTTCCCACACACTGTCAACACTTGCATTTGGAGCAAAGGAAGGTTTTGCATCCCTCTGAGTCCAGCCTTGAGGGAAATGCTTTGCCACTCCTAGGGGCCTGAGGTATTGGGGTTCTTAATGTGACTGTGCCTATGTCAAGGAACATAATTCACTCAGGACTTCATTCACCCTTAACACATTCATTCACACATATTGTTATATATTATATATCTATCTATGCACATACACACACACACACACACACACACACACACACACATTTTTGTTTTTGAGAAAGTTTCAATGCTGCTTTGGAACCTGTCCTGGACCTCTCTCTGTAGACCAGGCTGGCCTCGAACTCACAGAGATCCACCTGTTTCCTGAGTGCTGGGATTAAAGGCGTGCACCACCACCACAGCACCTCAGAATATTATAGAGGATGATCTTGAACTCCTGCTCCTCCAATCTCTACCTTCCAAGCCCTGGGTCTGCTGATCACAGGTAGGTATCACTGTGCCTAGCTGTACACAGGAGCCTATGATGCCAGGGTGGGGAGCAGACCCGGTGCCTAAGCCCTAAGTAGGGCTGGAGGTTTAGAACTGAGTCTGTGTTTTCCTGGTTGCCCCCAGTGTTTGAGATTTGGCTTCTCCATGCCAGGACTGCAGAACTGGCTCTGCTGGACAAAGACTGAGCCACAGTGCCCTCTGGTGGCCAGTCCTTTCGATTCCCGATTGAAGAGAAATAACCAAAGGTTTAAAATACCTTTAAACCCAACCCTCAGAGAGGGTGAGGGGCAGAGGCAGACAGATCCCTGAGTGTACAGAGCGAGTTCCAGGACACTCAGGGCTACACAGAGAAATCCTGTGTCATAAAGTATAAAACAAACAAACTAAAGCTGGGCGGTGGTGGCACATGCCTTTAATCCCAGCCCCGGGGAGGCAGCGGCAGGATCTCTGTGAGTTTGAGGCCAGCCTGGTCTAAAGAGCGAGTGCCAGACAGGCTCCAAAGCTACACAGAGAAACCCTGTCTCGAAAAACCAAACCAAAACAAAACAAAGAAAAAAAATAATAAAAGTAAAAATTTTATTGCTGGTCCCCAATACTTGAGAGACAGAATGATCAGCCATCAAGGTTGAGAGATCAGAACAGGGGACCTTGCTCAGTGATCAGGATCAGGGGACAGCCTAAAAGGTATTCCTACACAGGTCAGCCAGATACAGAAACACATGGTTTTCAGGCAGCTGGGTCGGAGCGCCTTAGAGGTATCCCATAATACTCTGGGGATAAATAAATACACCTATCTATAGTCTGCTCTGGACCAGGGATCCATTCCTCCAACTTGCTATGCAGCCAGAGCAGGCCTTGAATTCCTGCTCCTTCGGCCTCAGCTTCCAGAGCACTGCCTAGTAACCTTTCCCTTCTCTGCCTGGGACTGTCCATGGGACATCCCTAACACAGCAGCCCCACCCTGCCCCCAACTCAGGCTGTCCCACGTGTGTGGCAGAGCGTAGCTGGCCACCTTACTTGTGCCTGCTGGATTCTGGGTTTGTGCTTCAGAGATGAACAAGGGGAAGGATAGTGGAGCAGGGGACTAACTGGGAATTATACTCATTCATTCAGGCAGTGAGGACATAGCCATAACCATGACTGGAATAACAAACCCCTAGGAGAATCAGGGTTTTTGTTTGTTTGTTTGTTTGTTTTTTCCTGGGACAGGGTTTCTCTTCATAGCCCTGGCTGTCCTGGATCTTGCTCTGTTGACCAGGCTGGCCTTAAACTAAGAGATCTATCTACCTGACTTTGCTTCCTGAGTGCTGGGATTAAAGACACAAATTACCTCCACCCCTGAGAAACAATGTTCTAATGAGTGGAGTCAGAGAGTAAATTAAAAGAGAGTAAATTAAAAGATTATATATATGTAATATAACAATAATCAGAAAAAGAGGTATTAACTGGTTTTGATAGCACAGACCTGCAATTTAGCAGGCACAAGAGATGAATAATGAATTCAAAGCCTGCTTAGGCCACAGCGTGAGTTCAAGACCATCCTGGTCAACCTAGTGAGATCCTATGTCAAATAAACGGTAAAAAGGAAGGCCAGTGTGATGGTTCAGTGGGCAAAAGCCTTTGCCACCCAGCCTGAGTTCTGTTTCTGGGACTCACATGGCAGAAGAGATTCTCCTCCGGTAAGTTGTCCCCTGACCCCCACACTAGCACCATGAACTGGGACGGGGTGCTGAGTGAGCATTCACATGTGCACACAAAATTAATTAGGTATAGCCAGACATGGTGACACACACCTTTAATCCCAGTACTCAGGAGGCAGAGGTAGACAGATCTCTGTGAGTTCGAGGCCAGCCTGGTCAAGATCCAGGACAGGCTTCAAAGCTACACAGAGAAACCCTGTCTTGAAAAACCATAAATAAATAAAATAATTACATATAATTTTTAAAAAGTAAGACTGGAGAGATGACAGGTCAATCCTGAAGCCCCAAGTTCTCTCTCCAGGACCCACACGATGGATGGAGATCCCTGTTAACTGTTGTCAGAGGGTTTGGGATGATAGGATTTACTTATTTATGGGTGTGGTGTGCTCTAAGAAAGAGCTGTGGGAATGGATCTCACTTGGAACACAATCTACTTTCTTCCCAGTGACCTACGAGACCTCCCACCATAGGGGTGGGTCCTTGCTCATCTCAAATTGTCTCACTTCTCATTCACTAACAGTAACTTTTATTTTTAAGATTTAGTTTTAGATTTATTTATTTTATTTTTCTATGTATCAGTGTTTGCTTTCAGGGGTGTGTGTGAGCCTTCTGCGTGTTTGGTGTCCACAAAGACCAGAAGACGATGTCAGACTGTGGGCAGTCCAACGTGGGTGTTGGGAACCGAACCTGTGTCCTTTGGGAGAACAGGGAGAGCTCCTAACTGCTGAGCTACCTCTTCAGCACTGGAATGTGAACTTCTTGAGAAGATCAGTGACTTTGCCTTTATTCTCAGAGCCTAGGAGAGTGCTGACTGTAGGCGCTCAGTCAATGAACAAAGACATTGATCAAACCCTTCTATTCCAGGACAGCTTTACAATTTACAGGCATTCAGATAAGCAGGCATAGAAAAAAAAGATATTCCACACACCCTGTTGGTTATCCACATCCCTTGGGAGGTGGAGGTGGTGGTGGTGGTGGTGATGATGATGGTAGTACAAGACTAGATAGATGGTGGAAGAAGCCCCAGCTGGGAACCAAGCATCCCCAGAATGGAAAGGGAGGATGCTCTGGAGGGATGCCCAGTCCCTCCCTGTATCCCTAGCAACCAATGGGTGCGCCATCCTCCCAACGGCCCCTGGGACGTGTAGTCCCTGCAGGGGCGCCCTCGGGCGCCGCTGCGCGCCCCTAGACTCCAGGTCCCGTCGTGCGCTGGGAGGCGCGGGGATTGGCTGAGCCCCGCCCCCGGCCCGCCCCGCTTCGCTCGCGCCGCAGCCCCAAGAATGAATGAAATCGTAGCGCGCTGGGCGGCAGAGCGGGCGGCGCAGGCCGGGCTGGGCCCGCGCGCAGCGGCAGCGGCGCCCCGGGCTGGAGGCGGCCCAGCCGAGCGGGCCATGGCCACCGCCATTCAGAACCCGCTCAAGTCGTGAGTGTTCCCTCCCCAAGTCTGGAATCCCTCCCCCAGGAGCTGGTCCTCCCCCGGCACTCCCCGGGGCTGGGGTGGGGGACGCAGCGCGTGGATGTATGGATGGTACTCGGGGACCCCCTGTTTGTCCCCACTCCCCTGCGAACCTTCCGCCCCCTGTTGCCCCTTGGGGTTAGGTATGGGAGCCCTTCTGGGTCGCGAGGGCTCCTCTTCTTTGTCGCTGTCAGTGAAGGAATGTGGCGCGGACTAGGGGGTGGCGGAGGCCGTGTCCCCACCCAGAGTGGGGGTAGGGGCTTCGCTCGCCTACTCCATCTCTGCTCCTCGGCGTCTGAGGGGGGTGCACGACTGCCCCGGGCGGGTGGGAGGTACCAACCTCTAAGTACGGACCTGGATCCTCATGTATCTCACCACCCATTTCCCTCATCAAAGCGCCATCCTCTTGTCGGGTCTTTCTCCCGGAACCCTGAGGCTGCACAGTGGGAGCTGAGACCATCCCCGTTTGAGTCCTTGCTGTCTCCTCTCTTTGCTCTCGGGTCTCCAAGACCTAGAAGTCCCGACGTCTCGGTCGGTTCGGACTGTGGCAACCCTCCTTCTCCCCGCCCATACCCATCTAACGCGAGCACCTCCCATCCCCTTGAGGATCGGTGCCTCGGGAGCCGGTGCTGAGAGCGCCTCCCTCTCCGGGAATTCCCTCCCTTTCGGCCTGTCGCTACTCTCCGCTGAGCGCTGGCCTCCTGCTGGGCCCGGTGTCTGGGAACCCGGACGCCTGGGTCGGAGGCTACCCCTCCCCGTCCTTCCTAGCTCTTTGCCACCCGACGCCGCCTTCTCCTTTTTATATCTCCCTCTCTTGGTCCTTCCTCGGGATCCCGGACCCCGAGGTCCCAGAGCTCTCCACCACCACCCCCATTTCCCTGGCGGTGACAGCCGGCTGCGAGTGACAGGAGCGTGGCCGCTCCCGCCCTCTCTCCCTGCAGGAGAGCGACACTCCCCTCCCCCGCTCCCGACCGGGCGGAGGAGGCGGAGGACGAGCGCCCGCGGCGCCGCACAAAGGGGCCGGGGCTACCTCCCCCCCATTTCTCCACCCCCTGTACTTATAGACTTGACCTTGAGCCTGGAGCGTTGGGGTGACTGGGAGCGTGCGCCCCGCCCCCCATTCACCTACAGAAGGGTTCTTTGAACCAAAACCCTTTCCCAGTTGCTTCTGGTTTCTGGGATGGGGGGTGGTGGTGAGAAAATAGGGGGCAGGGATTTACAGGTACGCGCCTACAAGGGAGACCGTCTGGTACCTGGGTCAGTGTGAGGGGGTGGGCGATGGTAACATATTGTGCTTCCCTCTGACTCTTAGTCACACACACAGAGGTCTCCGTCTTTTGGAGGGACAGCCTGAAATTCATGTATACTGGGTTGGTGGGTCTGCAAACACGTCGGAGGAAGTGTGCTTGGTGTGCACTCTGCAGGAGTATAGAGGACAGTCGGAGGGGATTGGCGCGGGTCTCTTCTGGTTACCTTCCAAAGGGCCTATTGGGCTGGAAGTGGGACGCACTCGTCCCTAAGGAATGCCAGAGCCACAGGTCGTGGTGGCACACGCCTTTAATCCCTGCACTAGGGAGGCAGACGCAGGTGGATCTCTGCCAGCCTGGTTTATATAGTGAGCTCTAGGCCAGCTAGGGCTAGAGCCAAATCCCCTCGGAAAAGAGAGCCCTTTGGCACCAGCTCTAGTTCTTCCTGCCTGAATTCACACTTGGCTGGATGCCATTGGTTTCCTGCTCTGGGCCTCAGTGTTACCAAGTGTGGGTTGGGCCGCATAACTGTTTGTATTACCTCATGGGGGCGGCAGTGAGGCTCATCGAGGTGTTGAGTTAGAGACTTGATCTTCGCAGGGCTTCGACTTTTTAGTTGTGTGTCACCATGCCAGACTTTTTAGTTGTGTGGGGTTTTGTTTTGCTCTGCTTCTAAGACAAACTCTTAAAAACGCTCTAGTACAGACTGCCGTCAACCTCCTCAGCTCTCTGAGTGCTAGCATTGCGTAGCTGAGCCTCAGGATGTCGCCAGGAAGGCCGTTGTTCTCAAGCACTTTGCACAGGGCCTTAGCCTGACCCAAAGTTTTGATTCTTACTACGAGTGTAAATAGTGATTAATGTTATAACACAGGGCGCTGGACTCTGGAACGGGGCATTGCTTGGACAACTGAGAGGCCAAGTTTGGAGCAGAGTGTGTGGAGAGGTTCTTATGGTGATGGGCAAGAGAAAGGGAGCCAGGCCCTTTGCTAGGGGTAGCTGGGACTTCTGAGGTGACAGGACACCAGCTACACTCGAGAGTGTGTGGGCGCGACAAAGGCAGAGGTGTGGAACAGGTTGGGGAGGGTGTGCCGGGGATCTGGTGGTGGGGAGGTGAAAGGTGACAGGGACCCTCTGAGCTGAACGACAGGGCACATCATGGCAAGGTGGGTGGACACTACTGGGGTCTGGAGAGGAGGCTGAGTGAGGGGGTGCCAGCACTCCTTATTTAATTTTGGGCAGAAAGTGAATTGGACGCCCAATCAATGCTGGGGAAGGGATGGGTCAAGGCCTTGATGACTTAGGTGGCCCCGCGGTAGATGGGGACGTTTGTGGAAGGGAGCTAACTTTAGAGGTGTGTATAGTTCAGGAATCTTGAATCTTTTATGGATGGGTGGAACACCCTCTGCTGGACAAGGGTTTATTTGTATTAACACTTGATATGCTAATTTATGCAGCCACTCAAATCAGAATGCTGTTATTCCCCAGAGGGTGGGGTTTTGTGTGTGTGTGTGTGTGTGTGTGTGTGTGTGTGAAAGAGAGAGAGAGAAAAAGGGAGAGAGAGAGAGAGAGAGAGAGACTCAGTAGGTCAGCTCATTCTCTGGGGCTCTGTTGGGGTAGTGCCTGTGGGTGACAGTGGGAGAGGAAAAGAGGCAAGACTCCCATGGGGATGGATGGCTAGGGGAATGAATCTTTCATGATTACCATCAGACAGGGGCAGAGAACACACAAAGTTTCTCCTCAAGACCCCAAAGTCCTTGTCTGAGAAATAAGGATAGTACTAGTTTAGCCTGGGGAGAGCTGTACTAAGCACATGGTGGGTACTAGTTTAGGCTGGAGAGAGCCGTGCTAAGCACATGGTGGGTACTAGTTTAGGCTGGAGAGAACCATGCTAAGCACATGGTGGGCATTAAGTACTACTCAGCATTATCAGTAACAGCGTCACCATTCTGTGCCTTGGTTCCTATCAGATCCTCTTTGTAGATAACTTCTCTGTGGAGTAAGTGAATAGGTTAGTACCTGCCAGGCACTATTTTCTCATCTGGGACTGTGGTTGAACCCATGGACTCTCAAATACTTTCTTTTTACCAGAACCGAACCCCAAGCCCTGCTGTGTATCTTGGAAAACACTACAGCAGCTGGTGTGGTGTCATACACCTTTGGGAGGCAGAGGTAGAATTGTAGTTTGAGACCAGCTTAGGCTGAACAGCAAGATCGTCACTAAAACAGCCACTTACCCTGTTACTCATCTACTCTTCAGTCCGACGAGGCATTATAACTATTTTCTAAAGGAGGAAGCAGGCCCAGAAAGGTTAAGTCATATGCCTGAAGTCCTATCAGCGAGGATTTGAGCTCTGGAAGAATGACGGCAGTCCTGTAGCCCTGCGGAGTGGACCGGGTTGACTGCGAGAGTCAGCCCTGGGATACGATGGGTTCTCTAGAGTTTGGACGGCCTGGTGGGAGAGGTAGCGTCTACGCCGGCATGCTGGTGACACTGCTGGGTGGGCACCTGCGAGGTCTGCGCGCCTGCGGCTGGGCGTGCGTGAAGGTGTGTGAGCGGGCTGTGTAGGAGTCTGCGAGTGTAGTGTGACTGTGTTGTAAGTTGCCATGTGCGCGTGTATGCGTGCATGCGTCTGTGCACGTGGGACTGGGGAGTGCGTGTGAGTGAGCGTGTGTGAACGGCTGCGAGATCCTCCATCCCCTTTGGGGCTGAGGACCCGCCAGGGACTACTACTCCCGGCATGGCCTGGGCGGCCCGCCCCGCCGTCCTGATTGGCCAAGATCCGCGTGCTCCCGCCCCCCGGGAATGAATGGATGGGCGGCCTCAGCGCCCGCCCGACCGCTGGGAGGACCGACCCGGCAGGGACCTGCTGGGGGCAGGACCCGGGGAGCAAGATGGCCACGGTCATCCCCGGCCCCCTGAGGTGGTGCGGGCGGGCGCGAGGCGGGGGAGTTCGCGCGGGCGGGTCTACGCGGCCGCGCGCGCGCGTGTGTCTGTGTATGTGTGTGGCCGCTGGGGGTGGGGCCGGTGGGGTGTCAGGGGGCTGTCACCGTGTGCGGGGGTGCGAGCGTGTGTGACTGTGGGTGTCTGGCAAGAATGATGTCCGACGCGTTGCTCCTGGACGGGTGGAGGATGTGGGGGAGGGGTCTCCCAGGCGTTTTAGGGGAAGGGGGTCATGTCCCCTCCCAGGGATGCCAGGGTTTGAAAGAGGGTAAATGGCTTAGGGAAGCTGGGACCTGAGTACACTCGAGTCGAATCCACGCTACCTTTGTCTTGGGGTGTGGAGTGTGTTGCGCGACTTGTGCATTGCTTTTTGTTTTCTGGTTGAATGTGTGGGTATGTATATGATTTCTTTTATTCTGCGCTACCTATCTGACTATTTGGGCTCTGAGTGCGTGCACATGTCTGGTGGAACTGCTCCATTTATGCTCTGTGTCTTTGGCTAGGGAGATGTGCGGATATGTCTAAATTTTTGTGTGAACACGGGCAGACCTGACTGTCCCTCTGTTTCCAAGGCGTGTATCTGTGTTTGGAATGTATTTTAAATTTGGGTTTCTGTTTTGCCAGAGTGTGAATGTGTGTATGTGTACCTGTGTAAATCTCTGAGATTTCTTTGTATTGTGTGTTTGACATAGTGTCTTTGGATAGATGTGTAAGCGCATGTGTAAATGTTTCTCGAGTCCCTGTCTTTGGACACTGTGACTATTGCGATATGTACGTATAGTATGTTTCTATGTTGTGGAGTCTTTGTGGTTAATTTGTTTATCTTGTGGTCTTTGGATACATGACGTGCATAGGTAGTTCTATGGTCTGTTTCTGACTTGGAATATTTGTGTTCTGCAAGAGATGTGTGTGTGTGTGTGTGTGTGTGAGAGAGAGAGAGAGAGAGAGACAGAGAGAGAGAGAGAGAGAGAGAGAGAGAGAGACGGAGGGAGGGAGAGAATTTGTTTGCTTCTCCTTTGTGAATATTGGAATATGTTTCTCTTTGTGTGTGAATCCCGTGTGGCCATGTGCGATTTGTTTGTTTTGGGTGTTTGACTACGTTCATGCGTGGATGGGTCCCGGTGTGTTTCGATCTGTTTCTGTGTTGTCTGTGAAGACTTCTTAACCTGAGACATATAATCAAGTTCCAGGTAGCTGCCTCCCTGGCAGCCCCCTGCCCCGCCCCCGGGTCCGGAGTGATGGGTGGAGGGGGGAGGTGAAGGTGAACCTGGCTGGCCTACCCTTTGCGGACCAGTGGGAACGGGCAACCAGGAGGAGGGTGCTGGGCCTCCCCGCGCCAGCCCTTGCTGACAGTTGCCCGCCCGCTGCTCGCTCGCCCCCGCAGCCTCGGCGAGGACTTCTACCGTGAGGCCATCGAGCACTGCCGCAGCTATAACGCGCGCCTGTGCGCCGAGCGCAGCCTGCGTCTGCCCTTCCTCGACTCGCAGACCGGTGTGGCCCAGAACAACTGCTACATCTGGATGGAGAAGACCCACCGCGGGCCTGGTACCCGCCGCGAGGCTGGGGCGGGGCGGGGCCTGCGTCCCGGGACCTTAAGCTCACAGACTCTCTCCTCCAGGTTTGGCCCCGGGACAGATCTACACTTATCCTGCCCGCTGTTGGAGGAAGAAACGGAGGCTCAACATCCTGGAGGACCCCAGGCTGCGGCCCTGCGAGTACAAGATTGGTGGGTGCAGCTGTGTCCCTTGGACCTGTGTGGCCCCCATCAAGGTCCTCAGCCCCACTGGTGCCAGTCCGAACATAGCCCCCCCTCCAAGTATCTCCACAGCAGGCTATCTGCCCCCCTTTCAGATGTCTTGAGTTACTTCCTTTGAGTTTCTGAGCTTCCAGCCATACCTGCTATGTGGGTCATGGTCGGGCAGGTGTATGGAGGACACTGCATTATCTGTGTCTAGATGTATCAAGTCTGACTCTATCTGCTCCCCAGTGAGCTGGGATACACCCACGTCCGGCTGTGTTTCTTTCTGTGGGTGCTGGAGGGCATCTGGCTATCTCCCTGTGTGTTTGAATGAGTTAGCAGTGTTCCTCAACTTGTGAGTTGGGACCCTGAAAGGGTCGCATATCAGGTATCCTGTATATCAGATATTTATATCACGATTCATAACAGTAGCGAAATTACAGTAATTAAGTAGTTATGAAATAATTTTATGGTTGGGGTCACTACAACATGAGGACTTGCATTAAAGGTGACAACATTAGGAAAGTTAAGAATCATTGTCTAACTGTAACTCTACTGCTGAATGTATTAGAGTGCTTGTTTCTGTCTAGGTGTTTCCAAGTGAGGGTATGTGTCAGAAGGTGTGTGTTTGATGTGTGTGTGTGGTGGGTCTGGGCATATCTAACTCTTCTGGGGGTATATATGGTTCCATCAGAGCGTCCTGCTGCAATCCTGATGCTGTGGAGTTGCTGTGGGAGACTTTCAGCTTATTTCTGTTAGGTGTTTCTTGAGGTGTGTGCTAGTTCATAGACTGACTAGGTTAGTGCTTTTCCAGTGTGTTCAGGAAAGCCAGACACTGGTTCCTGAAACCCCCCCCCCCCCGATCCTCCCCCTCAATGTGTGAAGGTCTGCTTGTAACAGGAATATGGGAGTGCTGACTGGCCATGTCTTTCTGTGTGTCAGCCTGTCAAGAGGACTGCCTGTGTTTCTCTATTTACATGTGTGAGCACACTTGAGTGTTTCTCCCTGGGGGTGTCTTTGAGTGTCCAGGTGTATCATAGGGCCTGCCTGGGTCTTCCTACTTAATGTGGGTCCAGATTTCTCTGTGACTCTGCCATCTCCTTCTGAGTTCGTCTGTATCCCAGGGCTTAATTGTGTGTCTTCTGTGTGTCTAGCTGTACTCAAAGGTCTCGTGTGTTACCCACCTATCCGCATGTCCCGCTTTCATGTCTGTGTGTTTCCTATTCACATGTCTGATTTTCTGGGTGAGGCTGAGGGGCTGACGGGCTTTCACAGGTGGTTCTGAGGATCTGGATTGTTCCTGAGGGTTTCTGGGTGTATTCAGTGTTCTGGCCTTGTCTTTTTCACAGGTGGTTCTGAGGGTCTGGATTGTTCCTGAGGGTTTCTGGGTTTATTCAGTGTTCTGGCCTTGTCTTTTTTAGTCAGTAGAGCTAAGGTGTGGCCGAGTCTCCCTAGGGTCTGGGCACACTTCCAGGGCCTGAAGTTGAATCTTTGTGTCCTTGTTGACTGAGTATGGGAGAGCCTGTCCCTGCATAAGGACCATGTCCGCCCCCCACCAACCTGGGCACTGTGGTCACAGCCTCCTCAATGGACACCACTTTTCCTGTGGACTGTCCCCAGATTGTGAGGTGCCCTTGAAGAAGGAGGGTGGCCTTCCGGAAGGGCCGGTCCTCGAGGCTCTGCTGTGTGCTGAGACAGGAGAGAAGAAGGTCGAGCTGAAGGAAGAGGAGACCATTATGGACTGTCAGGTAGGAGCCCCCACCCCGGCTGCAGGTCCGCTCTGAAGCACCTGGCTCCATAGGGCCTCTGGGTCCCCTGCGTCTCCATCCTCCCCGAAGGCTCCTCGACTTGCTCTCCTGCCCCACCTGCAGCACACCCGTGCCCCCACCTTCTTGACCCCCCAATCTCCCTTCTACTGGGCCCAGAAACAGCAGCTGCTGGGGTTTCCGCATGAGCTCGAGGTAGAAGACGTGGAGGAAGACATTCCCAGGAGGAAGAACAGGGCCAAAGGAAAGGTATCTTCCGGAAGCTTCTCCCCACCACCTCCTCCCCAGAGCTGTATGTAGGAGTAGCAGATTTTATGCCCATGTTGATGGATGGGGAAGTCCAGAGTCAGTGGATTAAAAACATTTGAAAAAAAGAAAAGAAAAGAAAAATGAAGTTTGTGCTGTGGATCAGGACTGTCTGCAGAGCTGGGTGTGGTGCTCCACACTTAGAGTCCCAGCACCCAGGAGGCTGAGGCAGGAGGATTGCCTTAAGTTTGAGATAAGTGAATTCTAGACTATTCTGAACTACATAAAAAGACCCCGTGCAAAAAAACAAATAAAAAATCCTTAACCAAACCACCCAAACAACACCTACATGCACACATGTGCACACACGCGCATGCACACACGCACGCATACACACACGCACACTTGCACACACACACACACACACACACATACATAAAACAAACAAAAACCTTCTGCTTGATGGCCTTAATCCTAGCACTAGGCAGAGGCAGGTAGATTTCTAAGTTCAAGGTCAGCCTGGTCTATAGAGCAAGTTCCAGGCCAGCCAGGGCTACACAGAGAAACCCTGTGTCAAACATAACAAAACTAAAAATTCCAGTAAAAATAATAAAAAAGTGTTAGAACACACCTTTAATCTTAGCATTTGAGAGACTGAGGCGAGAGGATCTCTGTGAGTTCAAGGCCAGCCTGATCTATATAGTGAGTTCCAGGACAGCCAGGAACCCTGTCTCCAAACAGCAACAACAAAAAGAATTATCTCCATGGTTGTACTGAGAGAAGTTCAAAGGCTTATAGCTAAAAAGTTTGCCCAGTTTCACGTGGAGATTTAATTACTGTTGCGTGGTGTTGGGATAGAAGCCAGAGGCTCAGATTCACATGACACCTGCTCTGTTACTGAGCCATGGCCCCAGGACTGAAAAGAAAAATTAAATTTTTTTTTCAGTTTGACTTTCAAGTCTAAATGAAGAAGTCCAGTAAAAACATGGTAGCGCATGCCTGTAATCCAGAGACAGGAGGGTCAGTGCATGGCCAGCCCCTTCTACATAGTAAGTTCCAGGCCAGCCAGAGCTACGTAGTGAGACCCTGTTTCAAACAACAGCAACAACAACCAAGCAACCAAACTCAGAAACCCCAAGAATGATGAACCTTTCCCTGGTTTTCTGGGCTCCTTACTCCTAACCCTCCTCCCCCCAGGCATATGGTATTGGAGGTCTTAGGAAACGCCAGGACACCGCTTCCCTGGAGGACCGAGACAAGCCGTACGTCTGTGATAGTGAGTTCTGCAGAAGGGAAGGAGAGGGAGTATGGGGCCTGGTGACCTCACATATTATGGCCCTTGTTCTGGTCCTGGGTCCTGGGGAAAGAGTGGGAATGGTGTGATCCTGGAGGCCAGGCTGGAGGAGGTGGCCCTGGAGTCTGACTACTACCCACCCTTTCACCCTTCAGTCTGTGGGAAGAGGTATAAAAACCGTCCAGGGCTCAGCTACCACTACACCCACACCCACCTGGCTGAGGAGGAGGGGGAGGAGCACACTGAGCGCCACGCCCTGCCTTTCCATCGGAAAAACAACCATAAACGTGAGTTGGAGGGTCAGGGCTGGTGGGTGAGATGCCCAGGGGTGGGGTAGAGGCAGTGGAACCTGGTAGTAGCTGGGGAAGGGGAGGTGGAGGCACATTAAACATTTCTGGAAAATCTCCAGCTTAACGGTTCCCTCCCCCACCGACCATAGGGATGCTGGCTCTGGGGTTGCCATGACAACCAACCATCTCTCTCTCTCTCTCTCTCTCTCTCTCTCTCTCTCTCTCTCTCTCTCTTTTTCTTTCTCTCTCTCTCCCTCACTCCCTGCCCGGGCATAATATTTCTGGGTCTGATTTATTGTTTCAATTAGAGCTTGGAGGTGGGGGTGATCGAGGACTCCCCTCCCTCTCTGGGCCTCCCTTGTTCCCTTCTCAGCTATGCTAGTGTCCAGGGGCAAGGTCAGTGGCCCCCAGGGTCCTCGATACCCACCCACATCCGTTCCATGCCTTGACAGCTGAGCTGTGGGGGAAGGGAGCTGTCTCTCACCTGTCCCTCACAGGGAGCTCCTCAGCAGCCTCAGGCCAGGTCCAGAACCTCCTGTCCTTTGAAAGTGTCTTCCTGAATAGGTATTCATACCAGGTCTGGCAGAACTGCCTGCTAACTATTGACCTAGGCAAGCTGACTTTGGGGTGCGCACGTGCGATGGGGTGGCAGTCCTGGCAAAGGCTGTAACTATTCCCACACCTTTACCCAACGATCTAAAATAAAGAGAACATTTAGTTATCTCAAGACTCGAATTTTGGTGAGAATTATTTGCCCCTCCCCCAGCTTTTATTTTGCTACTTCCCAGTGCCTGGGCCAAGGGTCCACCCCTGGGGCTGTGGCTGGGGACAGATGGGACCTTGCCTATGGTAAGAGCCCCTTTCTGTCCTCCCACCCCCAGAGTTTTACAAAGAATTGGCCTGGGTCCCCGAGGCACAGAGGAAACACACAGGTAGGGACACCTCCCTCCACCCCGACTTTTGCAGCAGTCTTTGGGGTGCCCCACCTGTCCTGTGCCCACCGCTGCCTGCTGTCTTTCAGCCAAGAAAGCACCAGACGGCACTGTCATCCCCAATGGCTACTGTGACTTTTGCCTGGGGGGCTCCAAGAAGACTGGCTGTCCTGAGGACCTCATCTCCTGTGCAGATTGTGGGCGATCAGGTGACACTCTCAGAGGGGAGGGGACATCCCAGGATCCATATCTGGGGAATGGGAAGCAAGGGAGTGAAGATTGTATCCAGCCTGTCTAGGGCAGGTTGGGGGGACAGTGGTTTGGTGGAGCCTAGGCGCTGTCCTGTTGCTGAGGACTATGAGAAACTGAGCGGGCTCAATGTAGGAATAGTATGAGGTACCATGGTTTTGTGCCTTCCTGGCATGGAGAATAGAGAAAAGCTACAGAGGCATTGTGGGTAGGGGACCAAGGTATGGGAGTAATGAATCACACCACCTGGGTGCTGTAGAAAACAAGATAGAACTGTAGTTAATAGAATGTGGGTTTGCATGGAGGCCTCTTGGGTAGTAAGACTGGTCGCTCAGCAGCGCAGGGAATGGGTTGTGGTTGTTGCAGTATGGGTTGTCTTGGCAACTTAATACAACGAAATGTGGTTGTTATGGCATGGCGGACTAGGTAGTGGCTGTGGGTACCCAGTGCTGGGGCAGTTGGTATCTGGGCACTGTGGGCAGTAGCTGTGGCTGTCAGGTTGTGTGGGCTGTTGGTGTTTGGCTCTGTGGGAGAGAGCTGTAACTGTCATCGGGCTCTGTGGACAGTGGCTGTGGGTGCTGGACATCGTGGGAAGTGCTGTGCCCCATGGCTCCAGGTGTCTCTGTGCTGGTGTGGGAGAATGACCAAACAGACTAACACTGCCAGGATTGTCGGTGGCAGTTTGTGTGGTGTGGCCTTTGGTTTCACGAAAGCGAGGTGTGGGGACCCTGTTGTGGAAGCGGTTGCTATAGTATCCTGGCTGGGAGAAGGCGCCTGCCACGTTGCTGGGGTTAGCATGAGAGCTGGCCGCTCTGCTGTGGGTATTGGAGGAATGTGGCTGCCTAGTGTGGTGCTTAACAGACTGTGGTTGCCACAGTGTTGTGGGTGGTAGAACGTGGTTGCCACAGCACTGTGGGTAATGGAATGCGGTTGCCATGGTATTCCGGGGAGAGAGTGTGGTTGTCATGGTGGCTTGAGTAGGAGACTGTGGTGGCCAACACACAGCTGCTTGCCGGCAGTCCCAGTTTCCGGATGCCTATCTTGGGGGTAGGGTCCCACCACAAAGCTCATCTTGACCTCTGAGTCCGGGGTGGGGATAGGGCCATCACCTCCCCAGGGGTCAGTAGCCACCAGTAGCTACAATGACATGCTAACTGCATCCCTGCCCTCCGGTCCCCTCCCCAGGGCATCCCTCGTGTTTACAGTTCACGGTGAACATGACCGCAGCTGTGCGGACCTACCGCTGGCAGTGCATCGAGTGCAAGTCCTGCAGTCTGTGTGGTACCTCAGAGAATGACGTGAGTACTTGCCCCAGCTCCTGGGCACATCTCCGCTGCCCTTCCAGCCTGGCTCTGCTGCTTTTGCCCACGAAGCCCAAAGCCTTCCTTGTTTATAAGCCCTGGGTGACCTGCGGTAGCATGCGTTGCTGTTGTCCCCCTCTGACACCTCCCGACCTCCCTTGAGGCTGGTGCTCTTGTCCCCACTACACATAGAAGACGCTGAGCTCAGGGAGGGAGAACCATGCCTGAGGTCAACCAAGCTGAGAAAATGGTAGAGCCAGGATTTGAACCTATCACTGGTCCTGAGCTGGTACTGGGCCAGCTGAACATCATCCAGTATTCCTTAGAAAATCCAGACGATGCTCTGTGAGTCGACAAGCAGTACAGACTGCAGAGCCAGCTCTCTCAGAAGGGCCCCTGGGACCTAGCCCCTGCCCCAGCCCCCCACCCCGGTTTCTGGTGCCCATGCCCCCAGGGTGCCAGCTGGGCGGGTCTCACCCCCCAGGACCAGTTGCTGTTCTGTGATGACTGCGATCGGGGCTACCACATGTACTGCCTAAGCCCTCCCATGGCGGAGCCCCCGGAAGGTGAGGGAAGAGGTGGGCGAGACATGGGTGGGTGGGTTGGAACGCTGTCTTCCTGGTGGCAGAGACCATGTGCTCTGGGTGGGGACAGGTGGGGGGCGCCCTTTGGTTTGAGTCTAATTTTGTCTTGTGGCTTCCCCCACAGGGAGCTGGAGTTGCCACCTCTGTCTTCGGCATTTGAAAGAGAAGGCTTCTGCCTACATCACCCTCACTTAGGCCTGGCTCTGCTTCCCCAGGACCTTTGGGTGGTGCTAACTTTCCTGCCTCGAGGAGCTCCTAGCTCTTCCCACCCGGTGTTCCCAGTGGGAGGGAGAGGGTGAATCCCAGAGGGAGCCAAGGCGTTCTCCCTCTGCAAGTGGAATGTTACCTTGTGGGTGGGTGGGTCCCGTAGGGCTCCTCCTGCCCCCCCTCTCCATCCCTTGGCAAATGTGCACCAGGGGCTTCTGCTCCCCTCAAAGCCATACCCCGCCTCTGGGCGGGCACAGGGGGGTAGTGGATGCCAGCTGGGGCACTTAAAGAACCTTTTTCTAGAGAAAAAGACAAAAAGTTAAAAAAAAAAGAAAAAAGAAAAAAAAAGAAATTAATATATACAAAGAGTCCTATAAAGCCTGTCTGGTGGAGGACACAGTCAAGTGTCTGTTGGGTACCAACTTTACCAGGTTCCCCAATGGCACCTCCCCATCTGAGGTGGGTACCATTCCTTCCTCACATCCAGGCCAGGTGGGCATGGTGCCCACCCACTGCCCTCCCCAGTACCCATCGTGGATACTGCATGATGTGAACCATGGTTCTGAACTCTTCCTGCCCTCCTTGACAGCCCCACCCTGCGCCCACCCGGTGCCTGCCAGGCCTGGGGCATGCAGCTGGGGAGGCCAGTGGGGCGAGGCAGGCAGCCAGCCAGCCCGCTGCAGTGAGAAGCACAGATTGCAATGGACTCATTTTTTTTCCTCTCTTCTCAGCCCCTTCCCTACCCGGCCAGGCCGGGCTGCCTCCTGCCCCCCCCCCCCCCCCCCGCTAGCCATTTTGGGGGTGGCGAGGGGGTGTGGTTGTTTCTTGTGGTTGTGTGTGTTTGTTGTTCGGGTTTTAAAAAGGGAAATTGAGACTGCAAGTGGGGGAGGTAGAGGGTCTGGGGGAGTCTACCCCCAATCCAGGAGTGCCCCCCTTGCCACCAAGTCTCCTTTATTGCCTGCCTCTGCTGTGAATTAACTTGTTCTGTGTATTAAACTGGGCCTGACCCCTCTATCCATGACTGCCTCCTTCTCTAACCTTTGGGGTGTCACCAAGATGGGGAGCCACGGGGCCTCACTGGGGTTGAAGAAACCACTGTGGCCAGCCCCCACCTTCTTGCCCCTACACCCTGCCTCCCTCTGGCTTTGTCCCAGCTCCTCCCTGTCTTGCTGCAGAGAAGAGGGGGATGGGGTGGAGGGGCTCCCACCCAGCCAGCTGTGGTTGCCCTAGCAACGGGCTGCTGCAGCTGCAGCGGGAGGCAGCTCAAAGAGGGAGGTGGGAATGAGGGCTGGGGGGAAGGGAGGGTCGGAGAGACCCGAAGGCATCCCCCTCCCAGACTAGGGTGGGGAGATGGCACCCCAGCATGGCTGGCTGTCACCTGGGATTCCCTGCCCTGGGTGTGGCTAAAAGTGGAGAAGGGCAGGAGGACATCTCAAAATGCAGGGATTCAAGGAGACAGTTGTGTGTGTGTGTGTCGGGGGGGGGGGGGGCAGGTTGAGCCTGGATAACCAGGGCACTGATCAGGAAAAAGGAGGATTCTGAAGTCACAAATTTACTGAATGAATAAAGGACAAAGCCGGAGAGATAACACAGATGAAGACAGCTCCCAAGAATTCTGAGGGAAGAGGGACAAAGATGGAGGACTAGTCCAAGAATTTAAATAAATAATAATAATAATTAAAAAGCCAGTCTCTGGCAAGACCAAGGGAGGTTAAGTGGACAGCATTTTGGAGAGAGAAGCAGAAAATTTACAAAGTCAGGAGGAAGCAAATGGAATAAGGAGACACTCTGGCGAGGGACAGGCGAGGCCCCTAGACAGTAGACAGGGAGGAGGTAGATGGTGTTTTTTGCTTGGAAGGCAATGGTAGCACACCAAGTGGTTCAGAGTCCCAGGACTGGAGGCTGAGGCAGGAGGATGGTGAGTCATCCTGAGCTACATTGTGAGCCTCTCGTAACAAAAAAAAAAAGGGGGGTGGACAACAGTAATCTGTAGAGTGCCAGCCTGAGAGGCCGGAGACAGAGTGGCAGGCTAAGTAGAGGTGGGGGAGGGGGAGACAGGGAAAACTGGGGCAAGAAGGGAAAGGACGACAGGCAGTGCAGGCGCCATCAGGGCTTGGCGCGCGCGTGCGGGTGCGCGTGTGAGTGGTGGGGTGTTGGGAGATGGTGTTGTGTCTCCCGGGCCAGGAGAGGATGTGAGAACAGTTTGTTCCCAGGTTCCCTCCCCCCTTGGCCCGGGTTGGTGGGGGGAGGGCAGAGCTGAAGGATGGGGCCCTGAGGAGGGTGGAGAGCGAGGATGTCTGAGTAGCTGGAAGGGCTTGATTCTCCACTGAATATATGCAAACGCATTTCAGAAGACGTTTTCTGGGGGGCAGGGGTGAGGGTTTGGGGTAGAGGAGGGTCAGAGTTGAGCTTAGACATAAAGAGGCCAAGGACAGCTAGTTGGGGGGTGGGTACGGTTCTCTCCAGAGAGGCAACGTTCCCACAGCAGGCGGGTCCTTGGGATCTTCCCGTGGAATTCCTGGGTCTGAAGTCAGTTTGCCTCGTGGCCCGCTCACTCGCAGATGTCCACAGATCGAGTTTTAAGCTGCCCCAAGCCAAGAGGGCCACAGGGAACCCGATCCTGGCTGAGGCTTCAGCAGGGTGTGAACGAGTGACGTCCTTGTGGGGACACTTCTTTGTGGACGCAGAGGGAGATCGATCGTGCTCTTCCTACCTCTAGCCCCTAGCGGTCCGGGCTGCTCTCCACAATCCACTCCGACTGTTGGTAGTGTGACCCAGCGGAGAGATGCATTGACAATGGGCGGGGCAGAGTATACAAATGAGATGGAGATTGAAGGGGTGGGGCTTGCGGCAAGTGGGGTCTTAGAGGTAGAGCCTTCACTTTCGAGTCTGAGTCCCGTGGACTAAGATGGCCCTTATTTTACCTGAAACCTCGTGTTTTTGTTTGCTTTGAGACAACGTCTACATGGTCCTGGCTGCCCTGGAACTCCCTAAGTAAACTAGGCTGGTCTCTGCCTGCCAAGGACTGGAATTAAAGGTGTGGGTTACCTTTTTCAGCACCCCCCCCCCAAACATCAGGAGGAAATAGGGCCCCTTGGGTCTGGAGTTATGAACTGCCATGTGAATGCTGGCCATCCGGAGTACTCTGGAAGAGTAGACGGCGTTCTTAACCACTGAGCCTCTTCTAACTCAGCATTTTTTTTTTTTTTTTTTTTTTTTTTTTTTTGTTAAAGAACCACTTTATGTGGGGACAGCACAGACTGGCCTTAAACTTGCTATGTAGCTGAGGATGACCAAGAATTCCCGATGCCCTCACTTTAAGAGCTGAGATTACAAAAGTGACCGACACAGCTGGTTTTTTCTTCTAGAGAGGTGGGCTCTTGCTGTGGAGTCCAGGCTGGTCTTGAACTCTCAGGGATCCTCCTGCCCCAGTTTCAGAGGGAGCCATTACACCAGGCAAAAGCAGATTACCCTCCTCCCCATTCTGAGCTGGGGTTTCACTGTGTAGCCCTAGCTAGCCTGGAGCTTGCTATTTTGAGCAGGCTGGCTTAGAACTCAGAGATCCACTTGCCTTGTCTCCTGCATGACGAGCGTAAAGGCTTGTGTTACCATGTCCACCCTGCAGACCCTGCAGACCTAGGTTTTGTTTTTTTTTTTAACTTGAGCACAAATTGTACATCCTGAGGGTCGGATTTCTGTTGTCTGGATGCTGAGAATGAGCAGTAAGGCTGGTAAGCTGCGCTGTGCAGCAGGGGTGTGATATGCATTTAGGAGGGAGCCGCGCTGATTTCCGGGCAGCTGCCTGCGAGAGCACACCAGCCATTTCTATGAAACGTTTATTTCCTTTGAAACCTCCTGAAACATGCCAGAAATCTCAAGACAGGGATGGGAATGGGAAAGGGGAGTGGGGGTGGGGAGACAATAAAGAATGATAAAAAATCCAAATGGAACAAATCAACATGGAAAAAAGCCTGCTGCTATCTCTAGCCATCAGACAGGAACATCAACCTCAAATTAAATAGTTGGTTTTTTTTTTTGCAGAAATTCTTACAAAAATAATAGAACAAAACCAAAAATTATAATTTACAATTGTCAATGTACATGATTAGGTCCCCAAAATGATTTGAATGATCTGAAGACACGAGGAGACATATTAAAGAAATAAATGAAGGGAGGGAGGGAGCAAAGGAGGGAAGGGGGAGGGGCAGGGGGAGGGGCTGGAGAACCCTTCAGGAAGGGGATCAGGAAAGGAGGACATCACAGTAGCTGGCCAGGGCTGAGGACGCGAGGACACTGGGTCGTCAGGTCTGCCACCACCATTCCACGGTGGGTGGAGGACATGGCAGGCTGCTCCCTCACAACCCGGGGTTCCCCAGGGCCAGAGGCGGGTCACAGGAAGCCGTGGGTACTCTTCTGCCCTCCAGTCTGGCACATCTGGAGTGGAGTGTCTATTGTGTGTGGTCTCAGAGCCCTTCCAGAGAGGTCATGGGCCCAAAGAGAAGGTGAAGGGTCCTGGGCTGAGGGCTGGGCCATCTAGCCATGGCTCTGGGTTCAATCCATGCTGCCAACTGCTCCCCACCTGCTGCCCCCACATTCCTCCGGGTCCTCACACTGATCCCCGGCCCATGGGGACATGTCTTGACCCTGGGGTTGGAGAACCCACAGATCGTGGCCATTCAAACTTGTTCTGGCACAACTCTACATGAAAAAATAAATATATATATATATTCTTTTCTGTTTGTTTTTAAAGAAGGAGAAAAAGGGAATTTGTGTTTCCTGGGTGAGCTGCCCCTTATTGCCTTTGGAGAATCAGCATCTCTGGGGGTTGCACTGAGTGCTCCCCGGGGAGCACAGTGAGCATGTCTGGTGGCCGCTGGCGGCTGGAGTGTGGCCAGGGAGACTTGAAAAAGAAAAGAGAACCAGACAGGTGAAGGCTGTGCTTCAGCCCTGTCCCCAGGGTCCCTGCTGCCTCTGGAGTGGGATGCAATGGCCTAGTTGTGCTAGGGGAGGAGCCCACGGCTGGCGATCAGCAGCTGAAGGCAGAGGGGCCTGTGTCTGCTAGAGTGGAGCGGATAGAAAAAGATCGTATAAACAGTCTTTACTGTACAAACAGGGTTTCTCAAAGGAGTGGATCTGGATGCTAGGGGTTCTTGTCTATTCTGGGGCCCCAGGAAAATAATTTAATCTCTATGAAAGTGCTCCTGGTTCCTGTATGGAAGGGGGACTCAGAGGGTGATGTCCATGCTGTCTGGAGCTAGCACACTGGGACAGAGGAGCCCTGGACCATCATAGAGTAGGGGAAGAAAGGACCCATTTTGTTCCATAGTTCTCATGCAGGGGCTCCTGGGCCCCTTCCACTAACACAGCTCCAGGCAGCTGGGTCTTAGGAACAGGCTACAAGGCTTGCAGGGCCACAGGGAGCAGCTGAGAGGGACCAAGCTAGCTCACTGCGCCTGGGGCTAAGACCCCACAGAAGGTTGCGGGGCAGTGGGTGCGGGGCTGTGGCTGGATGACCTGTCACCCCTGCAACCAGAAGCCACTGCCTGCCAGCCAGGGAGGGTGCCTCAGAGTTCCTTCTTCTCCCTGCTGAAGAGCTCTGCGAACTTGCGTAGCTGCTCACTGGCAGCCTGCGATTCCTCCTGCAATCGCTGATTGTTCTGGCGAAGGCTGGCCACCTCTGATTGCAGCACCACCTTGTCCTGCCTCTCCTGGGGGGCAAAAGGGCTGGTTAGTACAGTGGCCAAGGGTGCTCCTAGCAGCGCGCACAACAGGAACAAACCACAGCGACTGGGGCCTGATAGGCCTGGCTACAAGGGTTCAAATCTCAGCTCTTTTTCCAGTTGAACAACCCTGGGCAAGTTACTTCATGTCCTGGCCTCTGACTGGCGGCTTGGAAAGCCTTTGAAGTGGTTTTCCACTTCAAAGACCTTTTAGAGAGGGTCTTACCGTGTAGTTTAGGCTGATTCCAAATCTGCAATCATCCTGTCTCAGCCTCCCTATTGCTGACATCACAGGCATGCGCCCCACTCACAGCCTGAAGTAATCTTTTGAGATGCTGTTGTCCCCCACCTCCCCACAGCCGCCAAGCCTCACCAGAACCAAGACTGCTTGAGCAGGCTCTGCTCTTCTGAGGGTGACTGACATCCAAGGCAGGGAATACGCCAAGGCCTTCCGGGGTACTGGGGTGGGGATTTGAACTAGGGTCCCTGATTTCTGTATTGAGAACTTACTGCTGAGGTGCTGCTGTTTCCTGCCTTGAATTACCCCAAATATATAAGTAAAGCCTTTTCCACTCTTGCTGCGTCTTATCTCCCATACCCTCAGCAGGGTACACAGATGCAAGAGATGAGGCCGGAAAGCTGCTTATTAGATGTCCGTTCATGCACGACTATCCTTTCTGTCGTTTTTTTTTTAAATATTTATTTATTATGTATACAATTATATTATTATGTATACAATATTCTGTTTGTGTGTATGCTTGCAGGCCAAAAGAGGGCAGCAGACCTCATTACAGATGGTTGTGAGCCACCATGTGGTTGCTGGGAATTGAACTCAGGACCTTTGAAAGAACAGTCAATGAATGCTCTTAACCGCTGAGCCATCTCTCCAGCCCCGTTTGTTTTGTTTTTGAGACAGGGTTTCTCTGTGTAGCCCTGGCTGTCCTGGAAATCATTCTATAGACCAGGCTGCCTCAAACCCAGAGATCCACCTGCCTCTGCCTCCTGAGTGCTGGGATTAAAGGCGGGTGCCACCATCGCCTGGCAGGACTGTTTTAAAAATGTCATGATGTGGAGGCACCTTCTCCAGGTGTGGAGGTGCACCTGTAATCCCAGCAATGGGGAGGGTGAGGCAGGAAGATCAAGGTCATTCAGAACTCTTTCTCACTAAAGTTATTGGCTTTGTCTTGCATGTTAGTCAATGGATAAACTACTATTTATTCATTTTAACTTATTTTCTTATTTATGTATGTGCAGGTGTGTGTACAAGTGCAGGTATGTGGAGAGGGTCCAGGTGTCCTCCTTTGTCAATCTTCACCTATTTAAATTAACTCTCTCTCTGAACCTATGGCTATTATTTTCTTAGATTGGCTGGAAGCCAACAATGGCACCTGAGACCCTCCAGTTTCTGCCCCATGTAGAGCTGGGGTTACAGGTATGGGGGATGCCTGGTTTGTTATATAGATGCCATGAGACTTAGCTAAAATTCTTACTTTAATTGGCTGCAGACTTCTGCTGCATGAACGACCTATAATCTGTATCACCATTCTCCCGTTGATGGTCAACATCTGGCTCCCATTTACATTTATATTTTTATTTAAAGATGTGATCTCATGTATCTCAGGCAGACTACAAATTCCCTGTGTAGCTAAGGATGACCCTGAACTTTTGATTCTCCTGCCTCCATGACCTGAGTGTTGGGATTATAAGCACCCAGTGTAGGCAATGCTAGCAATGGAAACTAGAGCCTTGTGTGCTGGACAAGCACTCAAACAATTGAGCTACATGTCATGTTTCCCTATGCTTGCTAGATTTTTCTTTTCTTTTCTTTTTTAGTTTTTCAAGACAGGGTTTCTATGTATATCAGCCCTGGCTGTCCTGGAACTCACTCTTGTAGACCAGGCTGGCCTTGAACTCACACAGAGATCCGCCTGTCTCTGCTTACAGAGTGCTGGGATTAATGGCATGTGCCACCACCACCGGGCCTACTTGCTAGGTTTTTCAATCTCTTTGTGACCGTACTCCAGAGCAGAGGGGTCATGGGAGACAGGTGCTGCCTAGCGCATGGGGAGCGGGAGGGAGGTGTACTGTAGGGAGACAGGTGCTGCTCAGCGCATGGGGAGCAGGCAGGCAGTGTACTGTAAGCCTCACCTTCTGCAGGTCTGTGTGCAGCTGCTTCAGCATCACCTCCAGTTGGTACACCTTGCCTGTTAGGTCCAGAGGTGGCTCCTCACTGGAGAGACAAGGAATTGGGTCAGTTTTGCGGCCTGTCAGTTCTTCCTCATAGCTGGGAGACTTGAGGTACAGGCTTTCTGGTCTCTGGTGAGTCCTCACTTCCTGAAAGCCCAGCGGTTGCAAGGCACAGATGAGCAGCTCTGTGGGGAAGCCAGAGACAGCCCCTTCCTGTCCCTGGGCACAGGCTACCTGTGGATGTAGGCTGAGGAAGCACTAGGCCAGGCCAGGACTGGGTGGGAGCTTCCCTGAAATATGCATCTCTCCCAAGAAGGGGTGTGTAACTTTAGGAAGGACCTTTGCTGTGTACTCATGAGACATAAAGAACTCACTCAAGCTGTTATCTAGTTGGCAGCATAGTTAGCACAGCCTAAGCCCAGAAAGTCCACATGAGCCAATGACAACAGCACCATCAATGGCGATGGAACCTACGCTACTCCGCTCTAGTGTGGTAGGTCTAACAGAACCCAGCCCTCTGTGGCCTGTAATCATATCACAACGCCCAGGCTGAGGCAGGGGATGCTGTCCACCAAGTGCAGAGACTGGGACCTGCTGCCTGGTATCTAGCTGGGATGAATCTCTCAGCCCTGGATCAGCCTGGCATTTTGGAAGCAGGTGGCACTTCCCTGCACAGAGCTGAGGCTACAGATGCTTAGGGCTCTTATACTTAGAGGGGTTTGGAGGAAGGGCTGCAGAGGTGAGGCTGCTGGGTCCTCCTGGCTCTCCTCCTCTCTTCCTCCCCTCCCTGGTCCTCATCTCAGGGAGCTGCAGGTACATGGGGGGGGGGGTGTCAAAATGCCACACAGGTCCCCAAAGTCTCCTGAACTGCAGCATCTATTTTCTGTAACTACAGAGCTCCAACGTTTCTGACGGCCGTCAAGGTCTAAGAGCAGCTAGGGTGTAAAGAAAAGCATATATTAGTCTTTTCCTCAGAAAAGGCTTCCAGGAGCCGCTAGGTGCTGTGCAGGCCCGTGGCAGGCAGAACCTTGTGGGCAGCTGGCGCAGATAGTGCAGTGCCCCGTTGAGTCCCCTGTGGGCAGCAAGGCCCTTAAGGCTTTCCCTGCCAGCCCTTCACTTTCTGCTGAGCATGAGCACTCAGATTCACTGCATTCAATTGGAGGCGTCGGGGCGAGATGACAAAGTGGACCTTGTCTCCTTGTCCTCCCTCTCACACAGCCTCCTGACGGTGGAGCTGCACCTTAGCATCCATGGATGGTCTGTGCATGCCCAGCAGTGCAGAGGGTGAAATGAGATGTCCGGGGTCAGTCTGCATCACTGGAGGATCCACCGAGGAGGGGAACAAGCAACAGACAGACGGAGATGGGAGGCAGAGAGCTTAGGGGGCGCTGAGGAATGTTTGGGAGCATGGCTCAAAGCTGGAAGTATGATGGATCTGCTGTCCTGGGCTGGGCAGAGTCTGCCTGGCCACTGCTGATCCCCAGGGGATGGCTGGTGTGACAACTCTAGCCATTAGGCAAGGGACAAAGGGACCTCCTGCCCTGTGAGCAAAGGGGTGGCCTGCAGCACCCTGGGGTTTCCACAGAAACTCACCTCATGGTGGGGGTGGTCCTAGGAGTCTGGGGGCTCCGCTCCAAGCTCAGGTGGCTGTGGACTGGACTGTGTGCAGGAGGGATGTCTGGGCTCAGGGTTGGGTCATTGAGAGAGAAGAGCGAAACAGCTCTTTGCACTGCCAGGGAACGAGAGAGAAGGGGACTGAGTTTTTCCAGGGGAGGCAGGCAGCCTCAGCTTCTCCTTGAAGCCTCCTACACTACCTCCTACAAACCCCAGTCTCCATACATTTCCCGCCTGCTGACCCCTCCCTGAGGCACGGTCTCATTTTGTAGCCCAGGCTGGCCTTGAGCTCAGTGAGTGATTCTCCTGTTTCAGACTGTTGGATGCTTAGATTTCAGGCATGAGCCACCATGCCTTTTTTCTTTTTTGAGTCAGGGTGTCACTCTGTAGTTTAAACCCTTAAGACCACTCTGTGTGCTTTTGTGTGTGTGTGTGTGTGTGTGTGTGTGTGTGTGTGTGTGTTGTTTTAATGATGTCTTTCTTTCATTTCTTTTTATTTTTTTAATTTTAGGTTTTATTTTATTTTGGGGTTTTTGAGACAGGATTTCTCTGTTTTAACATCCCTGACTGTCCTGGAACTCCCTCAGTAGACCAGGCTGGCCTTGAACTCATAGAGATACACCTGCATCTATCTGCCTCCAGAGTGCTGGGATTAAAGATTAAAGGCGTGTGCCACCACACCCAACCTCTTCTTTCTTTTTAAAATTTCTTTTTAATTATATATATATATGTGTGTGTGTGTGTGTGTGTGTGTGTGTGAGAGAGAGAGAGAGAGAGAGAGAGAGAGAGAGAGAGAGAGAGAGAGAAAGAGAGAGACAGAGACAGAGAGAAACAGAGAGAGAGAAACATACTATGTGTGTGTATGTCTGTGGAAACCAGAGAGTATATGAGATTCCCCTTGGAGGTGAAGTTCATGTGGATGTGAGCTGCCCAGAGTGGGTGCTGGAACCAAGTTCAGATTCTCTGGCAGAGTAGCAAGTTTTCTTAATTAGTAAGCTATTTCTCCAGCCCAGAAGCCAAAGACTTTAAAGAGGATCTTTACAGCTCAGGCAGGCTCCTGTGACTCAGAGAGCACAGACTCCCAATGCCCTCCCGTAGTCTTCCTGGTTCTCAGGTCTGGGGCTGAATATCAAAATCCTTTAGAAACGCAGAACTATTAAGGCTCATACCACAGTTTAAGTATATAACTGCTGTGGGAGAATGCTCTTGTATACTGTAAAGATTTGTCACTCATATTGGTTTAATAAAAAACTGATAGACCAGTACCCAGGCAGGAAGTATAGGTGGGGCAACCAGACTAGGAGAATTCTAGAAAGAGGAAAGGCGGAGACACAGTTGTCATCCAGAAGCGGAGGAAGCAAGATGAGAATGCCTTACCGAGAAAAGATATCAAGCCACATGGCTAAACATAGATAAGAATTATGGGTTAATTTAAGTTATAAGAGGTAGTTAGTAATAAGTCTGAACAATAGGCCAAACAGTTTATAATTATTATAAGCCTCTGTGTGTTTATTTGGGACTGAATGGTTATGGGACTGGGTGGGACAGAAACTTCTATCACATATATCTATTCTAGGAAGGAGCTCTACCACTGAGTCACACCCCCAGCCCCTCACTGTGAGATCCTAGGCAGGTGCTCCACCACTGGGCCACACCCCAGCCCCTAACTGTGAGATCCTAGGCAGGAACTCTACCACTGAGTCACATCCCAGCCCTTCACTGGGGGATTCTAGGCAGGGGCTCTACCACTGAGCCACACCCCAGCCCCTCACTGGGGGATTCTAGGCAGGGGCTCTACCACTGAGCCACACCCCAGCCCCTCACTGGGGGATTCTAGGCAGGGGCTCTACCACTGAGCCACACCCCAGCTCCTCACTGGGGATTCTAGGCAGGGGCTCTTCCACTGAGCCACACCCCAGCTCCTCACTGGGGATTCTAGGCAGGGGCTCTACCACTGAGCCACATTCCAGTCCCTCACTGGGGGATTCTAGGCAGGGGCTCTACCACTGAGCCACACCCCAGCCCTCACTGGGGGATTCTAGGCTGCTCCACTGCTGTTCATCTCTGCTCTGCAGTGGTTCTTAAGCACTGTAATGAATATAGATTCATCAAACACTCATAATTTGTGGGGCAGAAAGATATTTTATAGATGAACTGAGGCATGAGGGGTTAATGGCTTGTCACAAAGCTCCTCACAGGCAAAGCTGGGGATCACACGTAGGCGGCAGGCTCTGGTTTCCTTGTCAACCCATTTGGTACTTCCTCTGCTGGGAGCAGGCCAGCTGAGCTCCATCCTTTTAGATCTGGTCCTGTCCCCACTGCTTGCTCTTCCTCCCAAAATCAAAGATCCTAGTAATTCTTGGTCTGACACTGCCTAGTATTGGGGACATCAAGGTAAGCCTGATGCCCTTAGGGCTACTGTTAGGTGGCAGAGCACATGGGATGCTCCAGCACCATAGAAAAGAGAAAGTAAAATGAAAACAAAACCACGTGAGTCCAGCTTTAATCAAAACCATTACTGCTTTCCTACCATGGTCCTTGAGATAGAGGCTGGAAAGAATGGCTCTACCACTCCACACAGCCCATGTGATGATGCAATCTAGGCTGGGCTGAGAGGCTGTCAATTTTGAATTATAGAAAACTTAAAAAGATTGTGGCAGGTTAGGTGTGAGGCCACATGAGGCCACATCCTTGCAATGCTAGCACTGGAGAGGCTGAGGCAGGAGGACCACAAATCTGAGGCCAGGCTGGGGAATTCTGTGCTCGGTAGATGGACACAGGAAGGAGCGAGGCCAGCCTGGGTTGTATGAAACCTGTCTAAAACAAACAAACAAACAAATAAACAAACCCAGTCATTCAATTGCTCATTCAGCATTGTGATCAAAGCCAGGGGTTTATAGCTGGGTGGTGGTAGCACACACCTTTAATTCCAGCACTCGAGAGGCAGAAGCAGAGGTATCTCTGAGTTCAAGCCCAGCTTGGTCTATAGGGCGAGTTTCAGGACAGCCAGGACCACACAGAGAACCCCTGTATCAAAAAGCCAAACCAAACCAAACCATCCAACCAAACAACAGCCCAGGGCCTTACACATGAGCATTTTACCACCATGCTATACTACAACTCACAGATCCGGCCTGAGCTGGGCACATGGGCTGAGGCCCTGGTGAAGAAGGTTTCCCTTGATGTGAGGTGTGTGTCTTTCATCTTTACTGCTCTGGGGTGGGGATATGACAGCCAGAGCTCTGGCAGCCATTGATGACAGGGCGAGGCCCCACAAACGGCAGAGCATGGGCTGGCAGGACTCTGGGCCTACTCAGTTTGAATTTGCTGAATTTAGAAGTGTCACCTGGCTGGGCAGTGGTGGCGCACACCTTTAATCCACACTCAGGTGGCAGAGGCAGGCGGATCTCTGTGAGTTTGAGGCCAGCCTGGTCCACAGAGTGAGTTCCAGGACAGCCAGGGCTGTTATACAGAGAAACCCTGTCTTAAAAAACAAAACAAACAAAGTATCACCTATAGTTTGTAGTTTGACTGTTCAACCAGGCCTTTTTTTTTTGTTGCTGTTGTTTTGTCTCTCTACGTACTCCTGGCTGCTTTGGAACTTGGAACTTGTTTTGTAGATTAGGCTAGCATGCAGCCTTCAATAGGGCACTGTTTCTGGAGGGCTTGCTCTGGGGCTACCTTTTTTGAGGGGTGGATGTTGAGACAGGGTAGCCCTGGTCGTCCTAGAACTCCCTTTGTAGACCAGGCTGGCCTCAGACTCAGAGATCCGCTAGCCCCTGCCTCCTGAGCGCTGCAATTAAGGATGCACAGCACCACTGCCCTGCTCGGACCCACTTCTTCATGTGCAGTGCTTCATGCAACCATCGTGCAGCCCAGGCAGCTGGTGAGGTAGTGCGAGAGTCAGAAGCAGTCGCCTATTTGCGTGGCATGGTTAGTCAACGACAACACAAGGATTTAACTTCACTCTCCGGGACTCTGGAACCCAGGCCCAGCAAAGCCATGGGGTCTCCAGAAAGCCCCCCAGAACAGATGGGCCCTGAGTATCAGGGAGGTTGGGTGGAGGCCACGTACCTTCATAGGCCTTTGCAGCATTCACCAGGCTAGACCACTCAAGGCCAGTAGCCGTGTCTGGGAGAGGCATCATTCCAGGGTCAAGCCGCCGTAGGGGCCGGTCCCGTCCATCAGTCAGTGAGAGCTCTGAGGTTGAGATGGCGGCTATGTGGGAAAGTGGGGACAGGGAGGTGACTGACCATGACAGCGTGGAAGGGACAGAAAGACAGATGTTCACACTGTTCACGTCAGGTACACATCAGGGAGAGAGGGGCTTCAGCAGGGCAAGGGCGCAGTGATGCTGGGTGTCTGTATGGAAGGTGTTCCTGAGGTGACCTCAGAGCAAGGCTCTGCCAAGGGAGGTGGGTTCCAGAGAGGAAAGCATTCCTAGGGAGCAGCAGCCAGGAAGTCCCCGAGGTTTAGGAAACACCGAGGTGCTCCAGGAGGTTCAGAACGAGCAGAAGGAGGAAAGTCTGAAGTGGCAGGCCTTGCGGTCACCACTAAGACTTTGTCCTCCACCTGCAGTGTACGGTTCCTCCTGAAGAGGTGTGCGGGTTACCCCTGGGATGTGTGGACGGGACGTCTGGCTGTCCCTACAGCAATGCTGGAGTACAGGAAGATGTTCTTACAGTCCCATGCCAGGCCTTGTCCGGGCTGAGGGCCCATCCGATTTGCTCTGGGAGCACACTCAGCACCCCAGGAGTTCTGAGATGGTCTGGAGGCAGAAGCCTGACAAACCCAGGCTGCCAGCCTTGTCTGTAGCATATTTCTAGTCCAAGGGGAAGACACCCCGAGGGGATGGGGCAGAGTGCTCAGGCATGAGTGGGATGGGAGAGCCAGAGGCTGTGGGAGGGCAGCTAGGCCCAGATGGAGAGGGCGTGGCAGAGGTGGAGGAAGGAGCTCAGATCTGCCTGTTGAGCGGACCTACATGCACAGCACCCTCAGCTTCTTCTGGCGTGTACCGGGTGTGTCCTGTGTGCCAGGCCCCTCCTAGGAGGAGCAGGACATCAAGGCTGAGGGCAGAGGAAGGGTACAACGGTGGACTTAGGAAGCATGGAGGCACTAACGGACGGCTGGGGTGCTCTGTCAGGTGGGCAGGAGGGTCAGCCTGGAGGAAGAGGGCTGGAAGAGCACAGCTATCTGTGGGGGCCTGAGGAACAGGGTTGAGGCAGGGCCCTGGGGCAAAAAGCCTCAGAACTCCAAGGCAAGGACAGTGGGGCACTGTGGGAGGATTACAAATTTTATTAGCTTTTCTGAAGCAAGGCTTCATTAGATCAAGCTGGCTTCAATTTCATGGTACAGGCAAGGCTGACCTTGCACCCTGGGTCTTTCTGCTTTCATCCCCTAAGTACTAGGACCACAGGTGTGTTCCCCCATACTTGGCTACTGCAGGAAGATTTTAAAAGATGAGATGACTTCCTTAAAAGGGCCCCAGAATTTCCTTTATCTCACCTCCTATAACATGGGAGAGATACAGGGAGCTTCATGCCTAGATGATGTGGGGACATGATTCCTAAGTGGAAATCCTAGGTGCAGAACACATCTCAACTCAAGACAGTCTGGATTTTAGGAAATAAAGCGTGCATTGCAGGGCAGTGGTGGCACACGTCTTTAATTCCAGTACTTGGAGGACAGGAGCGGGAGGATCGCTGAGTTCAAGGCCAGCCTGGTCTACAGAGCAAGTCCCAGGTCAGCCAGGGCTACGTAGAGAGATTCTGTCTCAAACCAATCAAGCAATGCCCAAACAGACAGACAAGTAGCCTCCAGGGTGAATGGGTGGGTTTTGCCCGCAGTGAGCAGGGTTATATCCACTGTTTGTCAGGCAGGAGAGGAGGCTCACAGAGTACAGCCATGCAGTTTAGCTGCTTTGTCATGTTTTTTTCAGTCAAGATAGGTCTTGCTAGAATTCCAGACTGGCCTCAAAATCATGAGCCTTCTACTTGCAAGTGCTAGAATTACAGACATGTCAGCATGCTGGCCACACCGCGCTTTTTCAGGAGATGATGGACCAGGACCCCACTTGCAAGGCATATTCAATAAACACCTGCTCGGTGAAATGAAGGGGTGGGGAAGTCTCACTCAGGAACCCTCCAAGTGGCATATTTGGGGAAGTCAGGTATTTAGATAAATGTTCAGAAAATGGGATGTTTAGGGGGAACAGGGGGGCTGGTGGGAGCAGGGAGGCTGGTGGGAGGGGGAGGCTGGGGAGCAATAAGCGCTTATCCTTGGGGAAGCTGACTTCCTCTGTTCTCAGGTGACCCAGTGTTTGGTCACAATTTTGCTCCTTGAGGACCCCTGGAGCACCTGTGCACCCTTCCCTTCCTCACACGACTGGCCACATAGGACTACCAGGTGCCTCCCACGCGCAGTGCACCCCACTTCCCAGCCCCGGGGGACCTGCAGCTCCCAAATGCCCAGGCTCACATTTCTTCTCTGGGAAGCCATTGCCATTGGCTGGAATGGTGCTGGGTGCCCCGCTGGTGGGGTGGGGGTGCTGGTGCTGGCGGCGGGCGGGCAGTGTGCTGGAGGGGAAGGCGCAGGTGCTGGTGAAGAGCACATCGCTGGGCAGGCCTGGCTCCAGGCTGGCAGGGCTTGCAAAGCTGGGCTCCCGGCGCCCACTGCACAGGCTCTCATCCGACAGTGTCCGCTGCAGGCTCTTCTGGGGGGACTACAGCCAAGACAGGTGGGACAAGGGATCGGCATGCTGGGATGTGGTTCCTGTCCTCGGGGCTTCCTGGCAAGTTCTTACTCACCCAGTGTCCACTTCTGTACCCTTACTGGTCACAGCACTAGACTTTCCCCCTACAGGCTCCCCAGCTCTGACTGTGGTCCATGGCTTCTGATCCAACTCTAGCCTTGTATCAGCACTTTACCACTGAAGTATGCGTGCCTTTTCTTTTCAGATATGGTCTCAGCTAGTCACGTAGCCCAGGCTGGCCTGGAACATGTGATTATCCTGCCTCTGTCTCCTGAGGGCTGGGATCACAGGTGTGTACCACAACTCCCAGTGGAGGGCTATCTTGTTCCCATGCATTGACGGCCTGACAATGAGGGAGAGGCAGGGCGACAGAGAGATTGTAGTGCCTGTTGCTTTGGTCTGTCTTTGGGCAACAGGAGCCCGCCCTGCACGTGGTTTCTGTGCTCGAACATCTGGGTTCTGCCTGGGCTCTGGGAGAAAGAGAGACTCTGCCAGAGTCTGGGGGTCTTTTCCAGTTGGCTTAAGTCTTGGCTCTGTCTGCGGGTAACAGAGATCCTCACTCACACCCCAACAGGGCCAGCAGATACCAAAGTCTGGAGACAGGCTAGAGAGCATCACCTCCCCGCCAGGGCCAGAAGATACCAAAGTCTGGAGACAGGCTAGAGAGCATCACCTCCCCACCAGGGCCAGAAGATACCAAAGTCTGGAGACAGGGTAGAGAGCATCACCTCCCCCCGCATGGGCCCTAGGCCACCAGGTACGCACCCCTGAGTCCCGATCTTGCTCTGGCCCCAGGTTGTCCATGATGATGAGCTTCTTTAAGTCGTCCTCAATGGTTGACTTGTAGTTCTTCCGTGGGGACCGGAGGTCTCGCAGGGATGCCCTCAGCCGGGGCTGACCAAAGACATTCTTTGCGTTGGTGTCCACCTGCCTGGAACAGTAACACTGGAGTCAGAGGACCTTACGGTGCTTCTCAGGTCTCAGGGCCATCTGGACTAGAGAAGACTAGCCACTACCACAAGGGACTGTGCCCCCTCTATGCCACTTGCCTCTGCACCCTCTCATCTGCGCTGGGAGCCCGCCTGACTGGGCCTATTCCAAGGGCTGTGGTATGGCAGGCAGGGGCTGCAGAGCCACCTGTGGGAGGGGACTGATGCTATAGGCAGGTGAGCAAAGTGGTCCCTTGTGAGACAGAAAAACATGTTTCGAAGCAAATAAGGCTGGGTGCAGGGATGGAGATTGGAAGTTCTTTTCTGAGGGGTTGGCATCTGGGGGGAAGGGCAATCAAGGGAGGAATCCACACAGAAGAACATTCCTGGTGGAAGAGTGAGCAAGTTGAGGCCTGGGAAGAGACAGGGACAGACTGCATGAGACTTGTGAGACAACGTATGGATTTCTGGTGGCTTCCGGGGAGCCCTAGGGGTTGAGCTGCCAGTTGGCCAGTGGTAGGCCCGGATGTATATGGGGAGGATATGTGGGTGGCAGGGCTCACAGAGGTCGGCAGGTGAGAGGTATGTCCCTAACAGGAATGATGGGGTATCCAGAAAGCCCTCCCCTCTGCTTTAGGAACTCGGGCAGCTCAGGTGGGGTTTCCTGTCCTGTCACGTGGGATAACAGATTCCCCCACATCACAGGCTCCACTCTCCTCTTTCCCATGCTGACCCATAGCTCTCTCTGTCTCTGCAGCTCTTCAGAATATAGAGGTAGGCTACCTCTGGGGTTACTGGGGCACAGGGGACTGGGGTAAGAAAAAGAATCCCAGGAAAGAGCAGGCTTGGTTCTCTCGGTCTTGCCCCTGCTTGCTACTGCTGTGAAACCTCAGACAAGCCCTACTACATCTGTGGTGGTTTGAATGAGAAGGGCCCCCGGATGCTCGTATGTTTGTATACTTGGTCCCTAGCTCATGGAACCATCTGGAAAGGATAGGTGTTGTCTCAAAAGAGTCTCCCCACTCCAAGTGTGTCTTCCTGCCTAGTGGTTTTGACTCCAGACGCAAGCCCTCAGTACTGCTTTACACCACGCCTGCCTACTCGCCACCGCACCTGCCATGGCAGGGACTGTGCTCTCTGAAACTGCAAGCCCTCAAGAAACTTACTTATTTATTTAGGTTTTTTGAGACAGGGTTTCTCTGTAGCTTTGGAGCCTATCCTGGAACTAGTTCTTGTAGACCAGGCTGGTCTTGAACTCACAGAGATCTGCCCGCCTCTGCCTCCCAAGTGCTGGGATTAAAGGTGTGCGCCACCACGGCCCAGCTCCAGATAAACTCTTTTGTAAGTTGCCTTGGTCGTAGTATCTTCACAGCAATAGAAACATGACCGAGATAGTGTCCCAGAGCTGGAAAACACCTCAGAGATCTGCTGCTTTGGGATCTGCTGCCAAGCACCTGGCTACCTGTGACAGAAGCAGATGTTTGTGGTGGCTCCTGTGACTCCCAGCTCCCTTCACACCAGCCTGCTCCCCAGTGGCTCTTGGCCTGCCACCCAGAAGCCTGGGGGTCGGCATGACTTGTAGGCCTCCTCTAGCTTCTGTTTGTGGCCTGGCTTCCAGTCTAGGACTGACATGGCGGGGGGGGGGGGGGGACCTGGGCTCTGACTTGAGTCCTTGCTACTTCTAGGGAGAAACAATGTTAGGGGCGAGGGCTTTACGAGGCACCACCTTGCATGGGGCTCTGAAGCTACGCAGCGGGGCTGGGTGTGTGATGGGCTGGAAGTGTCTGTTCAGTACGCACTAAGCCCCGAGTTCTGTCTCCAGTACCACCTAATGCCAGGTGTGGTGGCACACATCTGTAATCCCGGCATTTGGAGGGGGGGGGTGGAGGTGAGAATCAGGTACTGAATCTGTGGCCAGCCTGGGCTACATAAGATTGCCTTAAAATCTAAACCAAACCAGACAAGGGGCTGCAGAGATCAGCAGTTAAGAGTGCTTGCTGCTCTTCCAGGGGACACAAGTTTGGTTCCCACACCTATGGAAGGTAGCTCACAATCATTTGCCACTCCAGTTCCAAGGAATTCAATGCCTTCTTCTGCCCTGCACATATGTGCACACACGCATGCACACACATCCCACAACACACACATATACACGTAAACAAAATAGAAAGAACCAAACAATCAAGCAGAAACCAAGGTAGCCACTTGTGTGAACAGAGGTTTGTTTCTATGTCTGTGTTTTGGAGACAGGGTCTCTCTCTCTGTAGCCCTGGATGATCTGGAACTTGCTGTGTAGTCATGCTGGTCTTGAACTTGCAGAGACCCAGCTTCCTCTGTCTCCGGTGTATTAGGATTAAAGGTATACACCCCACCAGACTTAACTTATTTTTAATTTTAATATAAGTTTTATGGATATGCATGTTTTGCCTGCATGTATGTCTGTGCACCATACTTGTGTGCCTGGCACCTACAGAGGCCTGAAGAGAGTACTGGATCCTCTGGAAAAGAAGCCAGTGCTCTTAACCACTGAGCCATCTCCCCAGCACTTATCCTAAATTTTAAATTAATTAGTTAGCTCTTTGTGATGATGGGATCCAGTATGCTAGGCAAGTATTTTATTACTGACTACACCTTAGTCCCCTGTCCCCTTTTCCTTTGTTCTTCTGCTTGGCTTTTTTGAGACAGGGTCTTGCTATATGGCTCAAGTTGGCCTGGAACATAGTATCCTCCGGCCTCAGCCTCCTGAGAGATAGGGTTACCAGCATGAGCCACCATGCCTAACTCTGCTGAGTCATGTCTGTATCACAGATGGACTGTGTGTGATACGTGAAACATGCCCACATTTGATTTGTTCACAAAACGCAGTGTCTGGGAGGTGTGAGGACTGCTCATCACCTCTGGGGAGCAGGAGTCACACGCCATAGTGGAGAAATGGGGCTTTCTCTTCTGGAGAAATCCTGCTGGATTGTGACTGTTTTACTCTGTGCATACGCTCCAACAGCCGTCACAGGCAGCCTAGACCAGACTGGAACCTGGCCTTCACTAGCTTGTTACTGGAGCCCAGAAAGGAAGTAAGATGTCTTGGGCTGCAGGGGGCTTTGGAGTTTGCATTTTCTTTCTGATCCTCAGGCTGCCCTTGTGGTTTTAAGGAAGGTGGCTGGAGAGGGTAGTGGGGATTTGTGGTCAGCCCATATTCCTCCCCAAACCAGATCTGCAGGTCAGTGGCAAAGTACTTGCCTAACATGAATTAAAAAACAAAAAATAATAACCCCCCCAAATATATATATTTTGGGGTGATGCTGAGGATGAAACCTAGGACCATGATAAATCACTGAGCCATGCCCCCAGCCCTCACTGGGCGATTCTAGGCAGGGGCTCTTCCACTGAGCCACACCCTAGCCCCTCACTGGGCGATTCTAGGCAGGGGCTCTTCCACTGAGCCACGCCCTCAGCCCCTCACTGGGGGATTCTAGGCAGGGGCTCTTCCACTGAGCCACACCCCAGCCCCTCACTGGGGGATTCTAGGCAGGGGATCTTCCACGGAGCCACACCCCAGCCCCTCACTGAGGATTTTAGGTTGACCTGCTACCATTGATCTCCATCCTAAAAAAGGCTGGTTTCAACACCTCTTATTTTTTCTTCTTTGCCTAGTTCTCTAGTCTCTATAGTTGCCCAAATCTAGTGATCTTAGGGTTGGTGGCTCTAAACTATTTCATGGAAAAGCCACTCCATGGCTCTGAAGTACAAGGCCATTTCCTATACCCAACTATGAAGTCATTGCCAAAAGACACGAAGGGAAAAAAAACAAACACAAGTACAGTTGATAGCAGTGTTGACAGAGACAAAAGGGAGCAAGTGCCCACGTGTGGTACATACTCCCATAACAAGCATTCAAAAGGCTGAGGAGGCGGCTGTGAGTTCAAGGTTACCCTGTACAGTGATAATTCCAAACAACAGTAATAAAAGACTCAAAAGAAAAATGAAGAGGGTTGTTGAAGAGACAGCTCAGCAGAGAGGAGCACTTGCTGCCCTGGCAGAGGACCCAGGTTTAGTTCCCATCATCCACACAATGGCTTATGACCACCTGTAACTCCTATTCTGAACTCTGTAGGCATCAGGCATACACATGGTGCACATACAAAAACAGAGGCAAAACACCCACACACATAAATTTTTTAAAAAGGGAGGGTATGGAGCATGGGATGCACACATAACCACATGATGCAAGGTCATGTTCTGCACATGTCTGGAAGGATGCAGAAGAAATCAAACAGTGGCTGCCTTTGCGGAGGGGACTCAGTGGCTAGGAATGAAGCCTCTTACTTTGCACTGTTACACCTTCTATAATGCTGGGCATGGTGGCATACATCTGTAACCTCAGCACTGAGAAGGCTAAAGGAGTGGGGTCAGGGGTTCAAGGTCATCTTCAGCTACCTGCCAAGTTCCACCAACTTGAGCTGCCAGAGATCCTGCCTCGGTGCGTAAAGTACTTGCTATGAAAGACTGACAGTCTGAGTGCCATCCCTGGAGTCCACAGCGGAAGGTGAGAACCTACTCCTGAAAGTTGTCCCCTGACCTCCTGCTGTGGCATGCACATGTCCATGTGTGTTTGCTCTAGAGCAAGCATGTGAGTGTGGGGGCGGGGCATGCACACACTTAAACCAGCAACAAACAATCTAACAACAGACCTCTTAAGTAAAACAAAACCCTAACAATGATAACAGAATCGAAACCTAAGCCTTAAATCTTCTGCAGTATTTCATTTTCTCTGAAGGAAAACTACGGGTCTGTACAGCACTCCCGGACATAACACTGACTTGTCCACACTATCTACACTCAGATCCTGCCACTCTGTGGTTTAATTCCATCAGAAGAAGAACAACCACAAAGTAAGCTCTGGGCTGGAGGGATGGCTCAGTGGTTAAGAGCTCTGTCTACTCTTCCAGAGGACTCCAGTTAGATTCCCAGGACCCACATGAGCCTTAAAAACATCTGTAACTACAGTTCCAGAGGATCTGACATCCTTCCTGACCTCTACAGGCACAGCACACATGTGATGCAAACACATATGCTGGCAAGACACCCATGCACATATAATACTAATTTTAAAAACTAAAAGACAGAAGAAAAGGAAGCTATGCACACAGGACTCTAGCAGCAGCAGTTTCTTCCTGAGACAGGCAGGGTGAAGTGCAGGCAAGCATGGCTGTGAGCCACCCCAGCCAGTGTGGTGCTCTGGCCTCCAAACAGGGCGGCTCCCTCGGGACCAGGTTAATTAAGCTAATTAGTATGGCTGTCAGCCTGGCAGGGCTGAGGGTTCTGCCAACATGGCTGGCAGCAGCCAATGGGAAAAGGTATGGACAGCTCTAACTGTTTATGGGTAATTGGTGCTGGAATGAACCAGAGAGGCTCCTATGGTTCTTTTCTCCAGCATTGAGCTGGAGTCGGGGGTTGCTGAACCTGAGGAAGAAGGGAGCCTGGAAGCTATGGCCAACCACTGGAAGCCCGCACCCATAGCCCACTGAACCCTCATACCACTTCTGGGGCAGAGGCATTATTACCTTCAATCCTGTCTCTGGGGAAACTGAGGCTCAGGAAACTGAAGACGCTTGTGGAAGGCATATCTGTTAGCTGCTCTGAACCACATAGTGACTTGTTCATGAGTTAAGCAGAGCTCAGCGAGTGGGCCCTGGGCCGTGCTGTGTGCATTCCTCAGGTAGCCATATTTACTTCCCTGGCAAGGGCACTGATTGTCTGGGAGGCCAAAACAAAGTGGTGTGGAGCATGGATGTAAACTCAAGTCCTGTGACCCATGGAATTGCACCTGCACCTGCAGCTGTAGGTAGCAGCTGTGGTGGACTCCACCTCCTGAGAATTCGCTCATTCTCCCAGGTCCTGAGTCAGGGGGTTGTCCCTCTTCATGGATGTGAATGTTCATGCCTGGATCCTCAGCTGTGATTGGGGCCTTGTCTTCCTGACAACAACTCAGGCCCCATGGTGTTAGTAGAAGCTGGTCTAGGGGCCTTCTGTGCCTAATTCTCAGACAAGGGTCATTGGCCCTTAAAAAATACATGTCTTAATAACATGCTATGTCGTGTTGCTGAGGGAAGTGGTGATGTGCACTCCAGAAGAGAGGTTCAAGCATGGTTACATGCTTGTATGTAGGGTGTCTCTGGCCATACAGCTCCTACCTGTGAGGTAGTGCCAGCCTTTCAGCTAGGTCGGTCTTTAAGGTGGAGGCAGCAAGGAGGCAGAAAGGCTGCATGCCCTGCCCCCACGCCTCTGGCATAGTGTGGCTGCCCCAGTCTGGCATATCCTTTACCAACTAGCTCTCTGCTTGTAGATTTGGGATGACCTCAAAAGCCCTCACAGCTTCCCTAGCAGAAATTATGCCCACCCCAATTTAAAGAGATGGACCCTGAGGTGAGCAGTCATTGGTGGACACCCATCCCTTACCATCCCTTGGTGGCCGAGTGAAGGGAAGTCACTCACTTGAGAATTCATTGACAAAGCAAGCAAACGAGGCTTGCCTGATCATCCCTGAGGCAGATCTGTTGGCCAGAGCCAGTATGACGTCCTGTGGTGGCAGATGCTCGGTCCTCTGCTGCACATGACCTGCCTTTCCCTACGTCACACCATCCTTCACCAACAAACAGTGTGCGCCTCTCAGATGTGGGTCCCGCTGCCTGAGTCTGGGAGATGAGAGGCCATTGGGTTGGGTCCTGAATTTGCTGTGCCTCATCTAATTGGGGACCTTGGGTGAGGTACTAATGGTGCCTTCGGAAAACGGGCTCCTCCTGTGGGGTGGCCAGGAGGGTCTAGGGCTGGGCAGCAAAGCCTGGCTCACAGGCCATGCTCCCTGTGCTGGTGTACAGTGCTGGTCCTTGTGGGACACCCACTAGTGGGGCATTCAGCTTTAGACAAGGCCTGATGCGATTGTCAGATACCCATGACCAGGGCCGATGAAGAGGGAGGCAGAGACATTGAGTAGGCATGGTAAGGACCCTGGTGACCTTGAGGAGGGAAACTCCAAGGCTGATGGGTGAAAAAGACCATGATGAAGTAGTCCAGGCTGAGGGACTCTGATTCTCCTGCCTCTGGGAGGTGTGTGCCACCATACCCGGTGAGAGTTTTGTTTTTTATTGGCATGCTAGGCTTAGAACCCTTGCGCAGGCAAGGCAAGATTTCTACCACTGAGCCTGACCCCCTAGCAACAGCATCGTATTTCAGCGACTGTGTCTAAACTCAAGGAGTCAAAAATAGTGTTTTCTGAAAAACTGGGTTGGATGAGTCAAGAGTCCCTGTAAGTGACAAGGTCACAATCTGGAGATGCTATGGGAAAGTCTAAGTTCAAAGCTCCATAGCTCAGCTGCAACTCAGCAGAGAAAACCCTGCTTAGGAGGCACGAGGCCCTGGGTTTGAGCACCGGAAAATAAGATGTGCTCCCCAGAAACTTTATAAAATGGGAAGGTACAGACAGAAGCATCAAGTCAGGCCTGGACAGATGGCTCAGTGATTAAGAACACTTGCTGCTCTTCCAGAGAACCCAGATTCAGTTTTCTGCACCTACATGGTGGTTCAGAACTTCCTCTGATTCCAGTTTAGGGGACCCAACACCTTCTTCTACTCTCTATGGGCACCAGGCATGCATATGGTACACGTACTATAATATGCAAAACACCCGTACTCATAAAATGAAAACAAACAAATCTTTTATATTGTGGTTTTATCAAATACATCTAGTGAGATTCGGTGGTGCACATCTAAACGCCTAGCACTTGGAAGACTGAGACAGGACAAGTTTCTGTCTCAAAAAACCAAGGGCTAGGCATGCGGTTCAGAGAATAGGACACCTGTCTAGTGTTTACAAGGCCCTGGGTTCCACTGCCAGCATCAGGGGAAAGAAAGAGAGGTGTGTGTGTGTGTGTGTGTGTGTGTGTGTGCGTGCGTGTGATCTAGATCACAGAGAGAGCACTTGCCTAGCATGTACAAAGTACTAGGTAGGGAAGAAAAACCCAATGAGAATGTGACCTCACCTAGAAGCAGGGCCTTTGGGGAGGTAATCAGGCTGAAATGAAACCAACAGGATGGATGCGAATCTGATAAGACTGGGGAAAGGTGGCTACAGAGATCACCAGAGGAAGCGACCCAGTGAAGATGGATTGAGTAGTGGGAAGGAAAGCAGTTCCTCATGCCAGGGAAGGCCAGAGTAAGCTAGCCAAGCGCAGGATTCTAGAGAAGGCCCCGGAACAGACCATCTCTCCCTCATGGCTACTAGTGGGAGATCCTGCCTCCAGAACCGTGCATGAGACAGCCAGTGGACACCCCGCCCTCCCCAGTACTGTGAGACAGCCAGTGGAGACCCCGCCCTCCCCAGTACTGTGAGACAGTCAGTGGAGACCCCGCCCCTCCAGTACTGTGAGACAGCCAGTGGAGACCCTGCCCTCCCCAGTACTGTGAGACAGCCAGTGGAGACCCCGCCCCCTCCAGGACTGTGAGACAGCCAGTGGAGACCCCGCCCCCTCCAGGACTGTGAGATAGCCAGTGGAGACCCCGCCCCCTCCAGAACAGAAGGCGAGGAGGTGGGAGCTGCAGGCAGAGGGAGTGATGCACTAGGAGGGAAAGTGAAGAGGGCAGCAAGGAGCGTGTGTTCTGCAGGGCTTAACTTCCCACCTGAACAAAAAGTGTGTGTGTGTGTGGGGGGGGGGGGCTCTTGCTTATTGGGGTTGTAGATCAAACGAGTCCATGTCTAGTACATTTACTGACCAAGCTACCCCAGCGTATGCCAGGGGGAACACAAGTGGCCCGTGACCAAGACAGTGGCACTTGACTTCCAATGGGAAAATGAGCAGTAGAACAGAGTGAAGAGACACACATCGACAGTGGGGACTCGCCTGTCCTGGCTGCAAAGGCCCTGGGTGGGGTCAGCATGCACTGAATCTGAGGCCCAGCAACAGGTCGGTGTAGCTGGGACAGAGTGAAGGATGGAGGTGTGGGGCAGATCAGGCAGGACTGGACCGGAGTCTGTGCAAGGAACGTGGTTCGTAAGAGCTTGATATAGAACGTGCCCAGTGACCCTGAACCTCCAACATTAATCCTGGGGCGGGTGGCTGGATAGAGTAAGAAGGGGAGCAATGGCCAGATTCTAATTTTCAGAGTCCCTCTGGCTGTCAGTGACACTTGTGAACTGAATTTTCAGAGCCTGCTGACACCTCCAGGGACCGTCTTCTGTCTCCTGGTGCCTCTTTCCCCCCAAGCTCTATGTCACCCACAGATTTAAACAGCTCCATCCGGGTCAGGAAGAAAGGCGTTGGGAAGAAGATATGGAGGACGGCAGAAGCTCCCCAGCCAACAGAAGAGGAGCTCTGCGCTTGGCTATGTGGATTCTGATGCAAGGGCCATCTCCAAGTAGCACTGAACCTTGAGCCTCAGTTGCCTTATCTATTAAGTAGAGAGAATATCATGTCCTCATGGAGCTGTTGCGAGCTTTCAGTAAATGAATGCAATTAGAAGAGGCCGGCAAGATGGCTGAGTGGGGAAAGGGGCTTGTGCCAAACTGGAGAACTTAAGTTTGATCCTTGGAACCTGCAGAGGGAGGAGAAAACTGCCTCCTGAAAGGTATCTTCTGACCTGCATATGTGCGCCTCTCTTCAGTACGTGAATAAACAAAGTTCATCAACAGTCTTTTCTATTTGTTTGTTTTTTGAGACAGCGTTTCTCTGTGTAGTCCTGGAACTCACTCTGTAGACCACGCTGGCCTTAAACTCATAGAGATCCACCTGCCTCTGCCTCTTGAGTGTTGGGATTAAAGGTGTGCACCACTGCCACCTGGCACCAAAGCCCCCCTTTTCTTTCTTTCCTTTTTTTTTTATTTTTTGAGTCAGGGTTTCTTGTATAGGTTTGGAGCCTGTCTTGGCACTCGCTCTGTAGACCAGGCTGGCCTCGAACTCACAGAGATCCGCCTGCCTCTACCTCCTGAGTGCTGGGATTAAAGGCGTGTGCCACCAAACCTGGCTAAAATTCTTTTCTCTCATCCATTCTCATTCTCTCTCTCTCCATAGGGTCTCACTATGTAGCTCTGGCTGGCCTGGAACTCGCTCTGTAGACCAGGGTGGCCTCGAACTCACATAGATCCACCTGCCTCTGCCTCCCGAGAGCTGGGATTAAAGGCACATGCCATCACTGCCAGGCACCAAAGCCCTTTCTTAGCTTCTTAGCCCGCTTTCTCTTTCTTTCACTCTGTATGGAGCTGAAGAGATAGCTCTCAGCAGTTAAAAAGTTCTTGCTGTACAATCATGAAATTCAGAGTTCAGATCTCGGCTATGTACAAGCCTGGCATTCTGCCCATTCCTGTAACCATGCCTCTGAGGGGGCTCACAGGACCTTGCTGGAGTCTAGTCGAGCAGAGAAAATGGGAGACCAAGGTTCAGGGAGAGATCCTGACTCACAGTAAAAGGCAGAGAGCGACAGAGAGGGATGCCTGACTCGTTTTCCTGGCCTTCACACACATATATGCACATAAACTCACATACAAATAAATGAATAAATTAAAAAGTGAGCAAGCAAACAAACAACAGCCAAGGAGATGGCTCAGTGGGTGTGAAGTACTCTCCATGTAAGCCACATGAGCCGCGTTCAATCTCCGGAGCCTACATAGAAAGCTGGATGCTGCAGAAACGGGAAACAGGGACAGGAGTGCCGAGACCACAGCTGCATGCTGCCGTACTCAACACAAGTTTACCATATTTACGATTCCCAGCTGAATGTCAGTTCCCTAAGAACTGGGGTCTTTGTCACCTGTCTTGTTCATAATTGAAAACCCAGGTGTGGAATACAGTGAGTTGCCTTTTCCTGTCCCAGAGATGCCCCAGTGGTCTCTCAGTGGCACTTACTTCTTAGTGTCAGTGAAGGGGAGTGGCCGTGGTGGGGGCTCGTCTGTTCTCTTCCATCCAGTTGGATGCTTGTTGTGTGCTGGTTGCTTGGAGAAGAAAGACTTAGGGACGGACGTGGAGAGCTGGAAGGGGCTGCACTGAGTGAGCTGGGAGGGCCGGGGAGTCTCTGCACTGGCTGTTTTATAAACCTGAGCGGGGTAGCCAGCCCTGGAGCCCATGTCACTGCAAAAGCAAAGACAAAGAAACGAGTCACTTACACATGGGGGACACGAATCCATGGCTGTTAAAGCAAATGCCAGCAACAGTTGAGTATGGTGGTGCATCTGTGCAATCCCAGCACTCAGGTCGGCTGTGGATACACCAAAGCCAAGGTCAGCCTGTCTGCAGGAGAAGGAGAAGGGGCTGGGGCATGGCCCTGTGGGCAAAGCACTTGTTGCACAAGAAGGGAAGTGGAGTGTGGATCCCCAGTACCCACATAAATGCTGGGTGGGTGTGGCAGTCTGCCTGTAATCCTAGCAAGCAGCAGGGACAGGCTGGAACCAAGGAGCTCTGGGTTCAAGTGAGAGACCAGGTCTTCATTTATATACCGCAGAGTGATTAAGAAAGACACCTGCTGTCAGGTCAACCTTTGGCCTCTACATGTACATGTACGCCACATAAACATACATTCACACTGGGTGGTAGTGGCACATGCCTTTAATCCCAGGATTTGGGAGGCAGAGGCAGGGGATTTCTGTGAGTTTGAGGTCAGTCTTGTCTACAGAGTAAGTTCCAAGACAGCCAGGACTATTACACAAAGAAACTCTGTCTTGAAAAACCAACCAAACAACCAACCAAACAACTAACCAAACAACTAACCAACCAACCAAAAAGTGCATTTCAATGAACTGGATTGGACATGTTAGAAGAAAACGCTCTGGAGCAGGGTATAGGAGCTGCTAGTTCTGCAGTGGTTAAGATGGGTATGTATGGAGGCGGAAAGCGAAATCCAACCATATACAGACGGCTCCAAATACAAAGGAAGTGGCCGTCTGACACCTCAGTGGCTGAGGCAGTCACGGTAGGCCTTTCCTTCAATATGGTTATTTGTGTAGACCTGTGGATGAAGAGCTGGACTTTGCTTCCAGACGAGCAAGGCTACAAGCCTGCTTTCACATGCACACTGCCTTTGTCCCTTCCCATTAGTGAGTCTGCTTTCTCGTGAGAAATGAGCTACCAGTGGTGTCCCTGAACTGCAAGTGCACGAAGCTGGCCTGTCCAGGGCGACCAGCCCCTACTTCGGCTAAGACAGAATGGGTGTGGGGTGGTGGTGCACTGTTGCTCCCAGCTTCAGTCACAGGCTGGGTGGACACAGCCCATTGGCTTTGTGAGTCTGTGCAATGTTACTGCTCCATGCAGCCTCTGACGGGTTGGCAGGTGGTCCCAGGTACATAACGGCACAAGGGGGAGAGCTGCTGCCCTGTCTTTGGGGAAAGAGTGGTGTTGGCCTGGGTGCAGTGACATGGCTGACCGCAAAGTCTTGGAGCACAGTTAGGCCTGGTATTAAATATCCCCACGCACCGCTTCCCATAGCACCAACACTCCCGGGTGCAGGAGTCACCGTCGTATTTCAGGAGGGGACACTGACGTTCAGAGCCTAAATAACTTGCCCGTAGTACATATGGGATGGACACGTGCTTCCTTCTGTGCTCTTGAGGTGATCATCGTCAGGATAAGGACATAATAAACAGATAACCCAGCTATGGATGGAGCCCTGTGCTAAGTCCTGTAAGTTCATAGCCTCATTTTGTTCTCATGACCTTGGATCCCAGCTCTGTTATTGTTATCATCAAATTTTTAGAGACAGGGTCTCATGTAGCCCAGGATGGTCTCTAACTTGTTGTGTAGCTGAGGATGACCCTAACTTCCTGATTCTCTTGCTTCTACCTCCTTGTGCTAGGATTACAAGTGTGGATCACCACGCCCGCCCTGAGCTCCCGTTATTATCCCATTCGTGGATAGGACCAAGGGCCTAAAAGAGTTCACATGGTAAAAAGCGGTGGAGCTGAGACTTGGTCACACACAGAGTAAGGCAGTCAGACAGTAACAACATGTCCTCACAGTCCAGGGGGTCAGGCTGCTCGCCACTTGGCTTACCTGAGAAATCTGCCCCCACCTCCCATGCCCATTTGCCATGACCTGAGAGTCTGAAATGATTATATTCTGTGATTCTCTGGCAGGCTCTAAAGAGTGGCCACACCCACCTTGGAGCCTCTTCAGGAGTGAAACAGGAAGGATCTGGGGTGAGGACTTCATCTGGATCCTATGCCCTTCCCTGCTTGCCACCTCCACCATGTGCCACCCGCCAGGATTCCACCATTGTCTCTTCTAGGGCTACCTGCCTACCGCGTCCTCCCCACAGCCACAAGGACCCTATGGGAATGCGTGACCCTCCAGAACTCTGTGGTTTCAGCTCATACAGACAAGCAGGGTCTCCCACAGGCCCCACTCCAGCTGCCATCTCCTGTGTCCTCAGTTTCTCCACTTGCCTGTCCTGTCTGCAGAGGCTACACAATGCTGTTCTTCAAATACCCAGGAGTGTTTCTACCCCAGGGCCTCTGAGTTGCCCCTCTGCCCACAGACCTCTGTTGGGCACTCCCTCAAGTCCTTGAGTCCTGGGAAAACAAAGTGTTTTCCCTTTTGCTGGCTGTGGCTCCCTGAGCAGATCCTGACACAGGCAAGGCGGGCCCCAGCAGACCCCCGGATTACCTTTGAGGGCTGTGCCCGAGATGGATCCCCAGACAGATCGGGAGACTGCTGGCACAGCCCGGGAGGCAAAGCCACGTGCTTCCTGCCTGCTGGGAACGCCCAGCTGCGTCAGCTCCACGTGGAGCCGAGTCTCTGAGCCCCTAGCTCTCACTGACAAATTGCTTTGGAAACCAAAAGACTTTGGCATATGTACTGTTCAGGGACCAGGGAGTCATGCGTCTGGGCTTGCTGGGCCATTCAGGTGCCTGTGACAGGCGCCAGCACCTGGCAGGGGCTTGGCAGTTGGGCTCCCATGACGAGTGTCTGGGGTGGGATAGGGTAATGTTTGCGAAGTTGCTGAGGTTATGGACCTGCACAAGTTGCTACAGGCTGTGTGGGTTTCGAAGAAAGAGTTGGGGCCAGGGAAGTGGGTGGGGCCTCTCTGGGTGTGGCCAGGCCCATCTCTTCCTGACAGCTTTCAAATTCTGTCCTCTAGTTTCCCTTCCCTTAAACAGCCTGCTTCTCTCAGAAGACTGGAGGGCCCCTCCTTTAAAATTAAAGACTGAGTCTCACTGTGTAGCTCAGGTTGGCCTCCAGCTCACGATCCTCTTATCTCTGCCTCTGAGTATTGGGATTACGGGCCTGCAGCCAGAGTGATATTAAAACAAAAACAAAATATCTATCCATCCACCCACCCACCTATCACTTTATGGGCCCAGTCACCTTCTATGGCTCCCATGCCCCCCAGGATCAAATCTTAGTAGCCGACCACAGTACTGAATCTGCTAGAGCAGGGCTCCTGCCCCGTGCCAATCTGACCTCCTATCATGCTTTCTTTGGCTATCTGTCCTACTCTCTTTGGTCACCTGATATTCTCAGAGTACTGCAAAACAGGCGAGTTAGGTCCTGACATTTGCTGTCTGGCTGCCAGGACCCTTGTTTCTATGACAAATCAAGACACTGCCTGCCTCTTCATCTCTCTCCTCAGCCTTGGTCGCCATCTGTGTATCATTTGGTTGTTGTCTGTCCATCTGTTTCCTCTCTGCAGTAGAATGTCAGCCTCACAAAGGGGAGGGGGGACTGGACTCTGTTCCTTAGAGCACCAAGGTATCTAGAACAATGTCTAAGAGCTGAGCTTGGCTAGTCGGAGGAACGGGCTTCTCCAGCTGCTCCCACTCCACCCAGAGTAGCCACCGCTCCTCACTTACAGTGACTAGCAGCAGCTCACCTCCCAAACATCTGTTCCAAGCCCGCACCCTCTCCAAGTTAGCCTCACCCTCCCAGGAACTCCACCTCCAGTCTTGCCCCCAAACTGCCTTTTCAAAGGCCAGATCTGGGGCCAGGGAGCCAGTTCAGCAGATAAGGGCACTTGCCATGCAAGCCTGGTGACCTGAATTGGATTCCTGCAACCCATGGAAAGGTGGAAAGAAAAAAAATGACTTCATAAAGCTACCCTCTGACACCTTCACACGCACCATGGCTTGTATGGTACATAGTATACACAAACACAGTTAGAAGAAGGAGCACAGATCTGCCCAGTCTCCTCTCCCAAAACCTTTCCTGGATGTCCTTGGCCTTTAGGATCAAATCCACACTGGCAATGGAGTGCCTTCACCTCCCTGGCCTGTCGGGCCTGTGCTCAGGGTCATGCCAGCTCTATCATCTTCCCAAGCCCTAGTCCTCTGTACCCACCGCTCTCCCTCTTGAGAACTTCCTCTATAACCCCATCTTTCTCTTCTGCTTTTTAAATTTGAGGCAAGGTCTCACTATGTACCCTAGGCTGGCCCAGAAATGACAATCCTGCATCAGCTCCAGAGTGCTGAATTAGCTGCACCTGTCCCACCAGGCCTGGCTGTTTTCTGTCAGTGTCCATAGCCAGCGCTATGGGGTTTAGCATGTACAAGACCTGGGTTTGATTCCCAGGAACAACGCCTTACACCCACCCTCACCAAAAATAAAAATAAAAAAACACAACACAAGCACCCACGTAACTGCAACCCAGACTGAAAACATGCTGCCAGCCTTCTCTGAGGCGGCCTATTAGCACAGCTCACCCATGACTTTGTTACCATTTGCCTGTTGTCTCCTTGAGGCAAGACAGCACCAGGCCCGACACACATATACTTGCTCATGAATAAACAGCAAGATGTCGGAAACAGAGTGCTGTGGGGTGGAGACAAGGGACTGAACTCTCCCGACAGGCCTGTACAGACAAGAGCACCACCTGCTCTCTAGGTACTGGGTTCAAGTACGATGCTGTCTGATATTCCCAAGGACTGGACCTACAATAGTAGATGCGGAAGGCTGTGGAGCCATCTGCTACCAGGGACGATGTGGTCAGCAGGTGGCAGGGGTGCCTGGGGTCTTCTGAGACCAGGTCTGGCCCAACACTGTATAGGGAACATTTGCGTGCCCATGGAAACATGAAAACTAGGAGGGCGGGAAAAGTGCGGTGGGGGACACTGACAACTCACTACAACTCGTCGCACCTGTGTGTGTGTATGTGTGAGATATGCTTCTGCCATGTGGTCTAGACCTCATGATCCCCCTGCCTTACTTAGGCTTCCCTGGGCTGGGACGACAGGTTTGCATCCTACACCTGGCTGAATACGTTCCTTTATATTATCTCAGTCCTAACGTGGTGTGGTGGCAACTTAGTGGTACTTCCAGCACCTCAGAGGCAGAGGCAGGAGGATTACCACAAGTTTGAGGTTAACCTGGGCTACAGAGAAAGGTCCAGTTTCAAAAACAGATACGCCCTTACTCCCAACCCCCACAGAGGAGAGAGCAAAGAGGCCATCTTATCTCTGGTCCAAGGCAGTGTCCGTACAACCAGGGTGGGCTGGCAGCGCTGCTGCTTCCTAAGGAAACATATATCCATTTAAGAGAAAACATCTCCTTCCTCTTTCCACCCAGATCACCTCAAGCACCCCATTTTGGGAAATGCTGTTCCACACTAAAACCCGTTGCCTAGGAGAAAACTTCAGGAAGCAGCGTTAATGAGTAGATGAGAATGATTTGCAATGAGCATCAATTGTCTATATGCAAATTAAAGCTCCCAGTCACCAGGGCCCACTTGTATAGTGGGGCTCCCCTCCTCTCACTCCCTCCACTTCTCTCAGATGCGGGGTAATTTGTTCCCACCCCGCTGCCTTACCCACCATCCATGCCTGGCATTGCTACTGCCTTTATATCGTGGATCTCAAAATCCTACAAATTTTTTTCAGTGCTAAGGGTTGAACCTCGCTCAACAATGAGGCAAACACTAAGCTACACCTCCAGCCCACTTTTAACCTGTGTTTGCTCTGAAACAGAGTCCAACTAAGCTGCCCCAGCTGGCTTTGAACTTGTGATCATTCTGCCTCAGTCTCATAAGTGGTTGAGGTTACAGGCCTGTTCTACCAGGTCCAGCTCCCACCAATGTGCCAAGAACAGGGACCACAACAGGCTGAGAATGCCCTGCTATGCTCTCTTGGCCCCACATCCCTGCACTGTTCAGTAGGCACAGCTCTCCCTTGTTCTGAGTGATAGCTGGACTGTCATTCAGGCCGGAGTTACATAGGCCGCACAGATCTCTAAGACACAGATGCTGAATGAATGAGTGAAGTAAAGCAGTCAGTGAGGTCAGAAGTTAAGAACTACTTGTTTAGAAAGGTGGCCCAAGATAGCTCCCTCACTGTCTTTTTCTTTGTCTCCATGGCAACCCTCCTGGGCTCCCTCAGATCAGGGCAGCTGAGAATACAGGCACTCCGACCTGCTGGTTTTCTATTCTCTTTCTCAATTTTCCTGTTTCTTCTTGTAGTTCTGGGATTTGAACCCAGGGCCTCACAATCACTAGGCAAGCACTGTACATCCCCAGTCTAACGATGGGGGTTTTCAAATTTGTTGGAGCCCTTTGGAGGAGTCAGGAAATCCTTCTGGCAAGGACGAAGCTATGTTCAACAGTTCATGGCTGGAGCAGACCAAAGTGTGCTGCTGATGAGAGGCTCTGTGTGGAGCCCAACTCCTTCCGTGCAGAAACACGGCTCTCTCCCCACACACCTCCCGACTTGTGCTTCTTAAAATGTGGTCCTGAGACTGCACCTAGCGATGGCTAAGACCTGGGGAGGGCTCGGGGGTTAAGAGCACTGACTGCCAGAGGACCCAGGTTGGATTCCCAGAATTTACACTGTGGCTCCTAACCACCTGTAACTCTAGTTCCAAGAGACCTAATGCCTCCTTAGGCAGCAGGCATGCATTGGGTGCACAGACATACATGCAGGCAAAATACCCATACATGGTTAAAGGAAAAAGAAAATGAAAAAAGCCAGCCATTTTAATCCTAGCACTAAAAAGCAAAGGCAGGTGGATCACCTTGAGTTTGAAGTTTATATAGGGAGTTTCAGGTCAGTCAGAGCTACATAAGAGACCCTGTCTTAAAATAAATAAATGAATAAATTAAAAAAGAAAAAAAAGGCATGAGATCATATAGTGAATTGTAGAGTCCACGGGCTCACAGGCTCAGGTACCAGGAAGCCTTTTATCCCAGGAAGGCCCTGAGTTCGGATGAGGGTTCTGGGCTCAGGCAGTCAGGGAAGGGAAGCTGTGGGCTCTAGTAAGCATGCCAGAGGGCACCTGGAAGGGACCAAGCTGCAGCTTCTACCGAACACTCTGCCTCCCTTCTCTGGCAGACCCTTTGCTGCAGTCTCAGGCGCACCAACTGTGTGGGTTCAGACTGCGGGCTGAGGTTGCTGTTATTCCCCAATCTGCCTCCCTACTCGAGCTTCCCAAAGTATGGTCCCGAGACTGCACCCACTGACAGCGAAGAGCTTTAAAAAGTGCATATGCTTGCACCCCATCCAACCCACCGAGGCAGAACTCAGGTTTTGGAATGGGACACCAATTTGAGTTGATCAGGGTGGGGCCTGGGGGTACTGCCCAAAGCCAGAGGCTAGAAGGCCAAGATGTGCCTTTGTGGATCTCAGTGTGGCTGTGACAGTCACATGATACCACCAGCTGTGGACGGTTCTGGGGGAGCATTTGCTTTCTCCATACAAAGGAGAGCAGAGAAGATGCAGCTCCCCTTTGTTCTCGGACCCCATCTTGAGACCAGAGAGCCTGCCAGCATGGTAAGAGCAGTAGAACAAGAAGCCAGAGGCCAGTCCTGGAGGCCCATCAAGTCACACGGCAGCCTACTCGACCTCTATGGGCTCTGTCAGAAGACTGTTATGTCCCTATTGTTTTTGAGCCACAGACAAACAGACTTGTGACAGAAAGATCTGAAACCCTCACAGATTAAAAATCGTTGGTCATAGATAGCAGAGAAGGGAGAAGACAGAGGTCAGAGAGAACCAGAGACAGAGGAAGATAGAGACACAGTGGGCTTCTCTCCCCGTCTGGACTTTTGGAGGCTGATGGAGCCGTGTGTGCCCTCCATCCCAACTCTTCAAGCGATACAATTATCAGCAAGCAAGTTTTGGGGAAAGAGCTGTCAGTAGGGTTGTGGTCAGAGTCTCCTGGAAGACCTGGAGCTGGCGTGTGGTCTCACCTGGGTTGCCTTGGTGGGTCTCGGCTGCCCCCGACCAGGCCTGGAGGGGTACTGGAGCCTGAGGAGTACAGCTTCGGCCGGTAGCCCTTGTTCTGGCCAGCTACCACGGGTGCAGGAGAGACTTCCCGCCGTCGGTCTGCAGGGTGGGGTCTTCCGGCTGCCTCCCGGCCCCCGCCACAAAGGCCAGGAGGCTTGTGAGGCTTGGTTGGCCTAGGTGCCTTGGCCAAGGACATACAACTGGGGCTGGAGGTGTAGAGCGTGGTGTCGATGCCGCTGTCACTGGAGCCACCCTTGGAGAAGGGGTCCTGCTCTGGCTCCAGGGGGTCCAGAGGGTCGAACCATCGTTCATCACTGTGGCTGCTAGAGGCATTGCTAGAGAGGGTATTGCTGCTGGAATGGCTTGAGTACTGAGGTTCACCCTGGAAAGCAAGGCAGCTGTGTCACCTCGACTCTAGGGGTGGGAGCCTCTGCCCACATTGGCACCCCAAAGCCAGGCATGTCCACATCATTGGTACATAACTATTGGTACAGTTACCCTAGACAAGTGATTTACTTCTTCCCTGCTTCAGCTTATACAATTATAAATATAGGTGTGTGACAAAAAGCCCGGATCATTTGATGCTCAGATCAACACATCCCAAAACAAATGCTTCTTAAACTGAGGTCTGGGGTCCCCTCCTAGTCCCACCTCCCTCCTTCACAATGGTACCTCCATCTTCTCAGTGCCTGCCCTGCAAATCTGCTGTCTGCGTATTGCAGACACGGGCTGGAACTGTCATGATGGCATCCTCCCCTGTTCTCCCTGGGTCCTGGCTGCCACCCCTCCCACAGGGCCACTACAGCACCCTCCTCTCCATCTCCCCAGCTCATTTGTTCCCCACCTGTGCCCAGAGGAGAGCTGTGAGCTGCTGTATGGAATCACAGGGGACAGGCCAGAGTCCTTACCATGGTACTCATGTTCTGTGTCTAGCATCATCTCCCTGTCTCTCTAGACCACGCTTTGCTGTTCTCTGTGCCAGGCACAGCCTCAGGGCCTTCACACTTGCAGCTCCCAGGCTGTGACACTCTTCTCTCAGCTTTTTTTATGGCTCTTTCCTAACTTCCTTCAAAGTCACCTCCTGTGCTAGATAGTTTTATGTCATCTTGACACAATCCAGTCATCTGAGAGGAGGGAGCCTCAACTAAGAAAATGCCTCCAGAAGATCAGGCTGTAGGCAAGCCTGCAGGACAGTGTGATGGGGAAGTGACTGATGGGGAGACACCACCACAGACACTGTGGGTGGTGCCATTCCTGAGCTGGTGGTCCTGGGTTCTCCTAGGAAGCAGGTGGAACAAGTCACGGGAGGCAAGCCAGTGAGCATCGTCTCCATGTCTCTGCATCAGCAGTGGTGACCCTGACTAAGACACACTCCCCGGGCCCTGCTGACGGTATTACCCAAGGCAGCCGTGCCTGTCAAGCAGTCCGCAACCGGGCTTTCTTAGCAAGTCATAAATGCTTCTGTCCATTCACTGACTGCAGCCCCGGGACGTGAGCTCCTAGAGGACAGTGGCTCCTCTGTCCTCCTTACCACTATGCTCCCAATGCTCAGCATGTGGAATGAGGTTGCCAAGAACAACTAGGTATACAGTTTCCTGCTTTCTTGGCAGAGATGAAGCCCTAGCCATTGCAATGTAGGTAGAAGTGACTCATTCCATCTCTGGCCTGGGCTGAAAAATCCCTCTCGAACCTCTCTTCCTCCTACCCTAGTACTGCAATAATGCAGATCCCAGAGAGGGGCCCAGTACAGGGTTTGGAGGCCTGGTCCACAGGGTCTGCATGTAACAGAGGGAGTCTGAGTCCCTGATTCACCCTGTGCCACACTGCCCATTGCTGACCTAAACTGCATCCTTCTGGGGAAAGACCGACCTCCTAAGGCATAAGGTCACTGAAATCCAGGGTGGACGTAGAAACAAAGAGGAAGGAAAGATTTGTCGAGTTACTCGGCTGAGGGTTGGAGCCAGGATGCTACTTAGCTCCCTGTAGGGGGGAATATGCCTAAGGCTGAGGATGTGCCCACCAGAGGCCACACCCAGGGAAAGTCGCCCAGCCCTCATCAACCATGTACCCAGGAAAGATGCCAGGTGGTAGCCAGTCACTACAGGCCTCACTCCCTGGATGAGACAGGGTAGGGTGGGGCAGGGCGAGGCACAGACTCACTTTGGAATGCCTATTGGGAGAATCTTTGCCAGCTGCGTCCTGCCTGGAGGGATGCTTGCTGCCACTGCTTCCAGCCATGGCTGAGAGCCGTGCCTGGGCCGGCACGTGCCACAGAGGCTCTGCAGGAAAAGAAGAGACACTGGTGGTTAGGGTGATACAGGCCAGGACCTGAAGAATTTACCCTAAATCCTGGTTGCATGGTTCCATTCTGACTAACCTGTCTGCTCTGCAGGAGCTACCAATGCATATCTTGGGCTATAGCAGCACTTAGCAGCAGGGGACATTTACTAGTATGTGTTCAGTGCCAGGAAGCACTCTGAGAGCCTTATGTGGTTAACTCAGTAAGGCATATGACCTTCCATCACTGTCCCCCAAGGAGGGCAAGCACACTTGCCATGTATGGTCACCTGGAGTATCTCTTTGTACATAACATGTTCATTTCCTTCCCATCATTCTAGGAGATTCTTTAACCTCATTGATGGAGTGGGAGACTTTCAAGCTTTTTTAAACTTTTATTTATTTCTCCACTCTCTGTGTGAGAGTGTGGGCGCTTGAGTGGTATGATAAATGTGTGGAGGTCAAGGACAGCTTTTGGGAATCGGTTCTCTCCTTCCACGTTACTGAGGTGGGAGTCTCTTGTTCTTTCTTTTGCTTCATTCCAAGCTAGCTGGCCTGAGCTTCTAGACAATTCTCCTGTCACTGTCTTCCATCCTGCTGTACAAACGCTAAGATTACAGGTGCACACCACCACCGATAGATTATAGATGTACACCACATCTGGATTACAGATGCGCATCACCACATCTGGATTACAGATAGATGCACATCACCACATCTGGATTGCAGATGCACACCACATCTGGATTGCAGATATGCATATCTGGATTACAGATGCACAACCCTGCATCTGGTCTTCTGTGTGGGTTCTAGGGATCTAATGGAGGTTATCAGGTTTGTGAGATAACTGTTTTCATTTATCAAGTCAACTCTATAGTCCTGCATTCATTTATTAAAAATTTTACTACTGGGGGCTGGAGAGATGGCTCAGTGGTTAAGAGCTTTGCCTGCTCTTCCAAAGGGTCTGAGTTCAATTCCCGGCAACCACACGGTGGCTCACAACCACCTGTAATGAGGTCTGGTGCCCTCTTCTGGCTTGCAGGCGTATACGCACAAAGACTATTGTACACATAATAAATAAATAAATAATAAATAAATGAAAAAAAATTATTACTTCATTTATTTGTATGTGTATGCACATGTCCCTGGGGACAAGCTGGCCCAGGACTCACTCTGATGCTACTCTTTCAGTCTCTCCAGCGTTGGGCTGAAAACATGTACCGCCATGCCTGGCTGCATACATCAGTTTGCTGGACAGTCCTAGAACTACTGAAGTGGGCATTGGAACTACCTTGAATAGCAGGGTGCTAGCAAGGCTCAGAGAGGCTAGGGAACTGGCTCAAGATCACACAATCAGAAATGGTCAGACAGGAAGTGGAGGTCAGAGTCTATGCTGCCCAGTCCTCCATCTTTCTGGGGTTCCCAGCCTGTCAGCAACCGGCAGTAACTGTAAGGGTTTGGAAAATATCCTAAGGACAGGCCGTCCTGGGGCCTGGTAGGCATGACTCATTAGACCCTCAAGGGATGAAGTCACCACAGAGGTCCTGTGTCGATCAGAAACTTGCAGCTGGGCTCATGGGAGCATGAGCTTCCAGCTTGAAGCTAAAGTCCCAAGGGCAGTCCAGGGGACTGCAGAGCCCATATTCCTGCTGAGGAAGATGGGAAGGGTCTAGCAGACACTTTCTCAACCTGGGTGCTCTATGGTATAGGAAACACATGTTGCATCCACACCCTGTGCATAGTGGGTGATCCAACAGGCTTCGGTTCAAATTTCAATTATGCCACTCACCAGCCAGAACCTCTGGTAAGTGACAACCCTTCCAGGCCTCACCTGCCTCATGCCTGCAGGAGGGCAGGCATGGTGCCCGCTGCTGTGACTCAGTGGAAGGGAACGTGGGACACCTAGTACAAGCCAGGCACACGGCGACTACACAAACCAGGCTGCTGATGTCACGACTGATCAATTGCACGGAAGATGGGCAAGCCCTGTGTCTGCCACTGCTCCGGGTCCTTGCCATTCCTTGCCACTCTTCTTGAATTCTCTCTTTTCTGGGTCTTCCACATACTCTAAACTTCTTAATGATTTCTTAACACAGCTCTTCCCAGTGTACACGCGTGCGCATGTGTATGTGTGTCAGGGAAGGTGTTAGTCACCATATAATAAGGTCTCAGGGAAGGAAGCAGGTACTGGGGCTCTAGGGAACAGAAGAGAAACAGTCAGGCCTCATGACCCCCATCTGGAGCCTATGCTGACTGCTGGACAAGTCTCCCCACTTTGCAATTTGCTGTGACAAGAGAGCCAGGAAGCATTCCTCTCCTCTTCTGAATGGAGTGGGAAATAAAATAGACGCAAATCTGTCTTGGAAACAGCACCAGGCAGGACCCGACTGTGGAGGAAGGAATGGTGCCCTTCGCCCTCCATGCAGCAGAGAGATGCACAGTGGGGACAAGTCACCCCCTGCCTGAGGCTGAACCACTATCCCTGGTTCAGGACACCCACACACTGTACTGAGTTCTCCCTGATGCTAATCCTGGGCATGTGGCTGAGGTCACCTTTCCCAGCTGCCTGGGACTCCTCTTCCACGAGGGTGTCTGCCTCTCCACCTCCCCTTTCTAACACTTCATTAGCCATCTTCCTTTGGAACCCACCCGACTGCTAATCAAAGGGGTTTCAAGATTGTTACAAGAGGTTATGTTTAAAGTATTCATCCAAGTGGTGCAGGTACACAATCCATAATCATATTTGATCTCTCTCTCTCTCTCTCTCTCTCTCTCTCTCTGTGTGTGTGTATAAAAGATGCTCAATTCCATTGGTCAGAAAAATAGAATCAGACCCAATGGTGTGGTCATGAGTGTCTGTAATTCTAGTACTTATGAGGCACAGACAAGAAGAATCAAGAAGTCTAGGCCATCCTCAGCTACACAATGAATGTCAGGCTACCCTGGGCTACATAATAAGATTTCCCCAAGTAAATGAACAAATACATGAAGTTTAATAAAACTGAACTAAAAGAAAGATACTGAGAAAACCACACCATTCTAGCACTGTATGTCCACTCCGATGGTCCAAACAGAAAGGTTGCTGAGGACACATAGCCATGTCACTGGTAGGAGTGGAAACGGTTCAACATTCTGGGGTGTGGTTTGGCAGTTTCTTATGAAATCAAATACATGATCCAGCTATTCTATGCCTAGGAACACAGGCTCATGGAGAGATAGACAAAGATATTTCTAAACAGCCTCGAACTGGTCCCCTCAGTATCCCTCAAGCACAGGAGTGGGGTGTATTCAGACAAAAGAATACTGAAGCCAGAAATCCCACACGACATTCAGTCACATGGCTGCCTGGCACTAGCATGACGTAGAGCCACAGAATTCAGAAGCACATGAGCAAAGTAGACACGGCCTGCTTTTATAGTCTCCACAGTCCAAAGCCAGCTAAGAAGGGAAGTCACCTGTGAGATCATCAGGGAGAGGCTCTGGGGGAGAGGCAGGTGGCACTGGGGCCCAGGACGCCTTACCTGGTTTTGGGCGCTCCATGGTGCTCTCCTGGCTAGTCAGGCCACCTGAAGAGGAGTCACCGCTGGACATCCCATCGTGGATAAAGTGAGGGTCAAAAGACAGTAGCGGGTGTGGGGTGGCTGCGTACCTGCAGGGTAGAGAGGGAACGCAAGGTAAAGTCTCGTCTCGGTGTGACGGCAGCAGGTAGTCGGTGACTCTGCTGTGGACTGGGGCAATGAGCTGCTGGCAAGGCTGGGCAAGGCAGCCTGGTATCTGCTATTAACTGAAGCTCAGCAAAGAGGCTCGCCTGGGACGCCTGCCAGGGAGGTGGTGGCAACAGGGAGTACAGGGCACAGCAGGCTTCTCAAGGAGGGAGGGTGCAGAGCCACGGGGTGACTGCCCTGCTTATTCAGGCTTCTGCCTCCAGGCTGCAGAAAGGGAAGAAAAGCCTTCCTGGGAGCTCCCCTTTCTCTGAGGGGGCTAGGCAAGTCAGGCTGGATAGGATGGGTTTCAAACCTCACTGTTGTCTTTTGCCTTGCCAGGAATAATCAGTTCATAGGTCAGAGCCTCAGTTTCCCTAACTGTTAAGAGGTGATCACAACAGGCCCTTCCTTTCAGCACTTAGCTTGTGTCTGACACAGGACACACAGGGAATTGAGACATTTGGCCCATAGGCTATGGCAGTGTTCCTTTGCTGCTGGAGGAAGATTTTATGGTAGCAGGGCCCATGGCTTAAAAACAAAGCAGCTTTGGGCTCAAACCCCAGCCCTCAGTCAGACAAGAGCTTTGATAGAGTTATAGCTGTTTTTGTTTTCTTAGGTTTGTGATTCATTCCTTTTTGTAAAAATTAATTTATTTATCTTTATTTTATGTGTATTGGTGTTTTCCTTGCATGTATGTCAGATTTTGGAGTTACAGACAGTTGTGAACTGCCACGTGGGTGTTGGGAACTGAATCCGAGTCCTCTGAAGAGCAGTCAGTGCTCTTAACTGCCAAGCTATTTCTCCAGCCTCATGACTCAGTCTTTAAAATTTTTTCTTTAATTGTTGCTGGTGGTGGCACACGCTTTTAATCCTAGCACTCAGGAGGCAGAGGCAGGTGGATCTCTGAGTTTGAGGCCAGCCTGTCTTACAAAGTGAGTTCCAGGACAACCAGAGCTGTTACAGTGAGAAATCCTGTCTTGAGAACAAAACAAAACAAAACACACACATTATCACATCTATTTAAGTGTGTGCACATGTGCCTAGACCCCGACACATATGTAGAGGTCAGAGGACCACTTGCAGGAGTCTGTTCTCTCTTTCTACCACATGGGACCTAGGGATTGAACTTAGATTGTCAGGGCTGGCAGCAGGGACCTTACCCACTCAGAAATCTCGCAGGCTCTGCCTTTTTGCTTGTTTCCATCTTGTTTTGAGACAGTATCTCATGTAGCCCCCACTGGCCTGGAACTGGTGGCGTAGCCGTCTCTCACCTTCCCTGTGCTAGGATCATCAGTGTGTACCACTGTGCCGGGCTGAGCTGTTGTTTCTGTGTTTGATAATCATGGCCAAGGTTGGGGAGAGGAGAAACATCAGAGCTGCCCCAAGAAAGCAACGCACACCAGAGTCAAGGGCCAGAATTTAAGGGAGGTGGTGGTGGAGGGCTGGGCACTCTCTCATTGTGAGGATTGCTATGGACACCTGTTTGGGGGCTTGGATCTGGAATGGTGCTCCCCGCAAGAGCACATGTTTTAGAAGTTGACCCCAGCTAGTGAGGCTGTTGGGACAGTTATAAAAACTTAGGGAGGTGAGCTCTATCTGGAAGAAATCGGTCACTAGTGGGCTCAGACTGCCCTTGGCCACTTCCTGCTTCCTGGCCTGCTGTGATAGGAACAGCTATCTTCCTTCACACGCTCCCACAAGCACATCAAACCAAGCAGCTATGGATCAAGCCCTGTGAAACCATAAGTCAATTCTTCTTCCATGTCCCCTCTGTCAGAACACAGTCCAAGAATAGAGTGAGAGGAACTCTGAGTGCCTGTGAGAAAACTCTAAGAAACCAAGATTAGTCCTGGGACCTGCTCCTTCAAAGACATGGAACTGTTCTGGGAGTGCGTTTGCAAGCTCCTCCCAGGTGCGGCAGACAGGAGTGCGTTTCCTTCAGGTTATTTATTACAGCTGGCTACTGTTGCTTACACGCCTCTATGAAAACATAGTTTTGCTATGTGTGGCTTGTCCTTGTGACTATACTCTGCTCGTAGGAGTCTTCTCAACCTTCGGAGTAAGAACTGTCTATGCTCCGAATAAAGCTGGCTATTGCTCGGGACTTCAGTCTGCCTCGTTCACTGGCTCTATTCTCCCAGTCCACAGCCTCTAGAGCCTCTAGAGCTCCCATGTCGGTTTACCTCAGGCCCAGCCACTCGTGGAATGGCCTTTCCTGTCTATCTGAGGCTGGGCCAGGGACAGACACGGCACAGTTCTGGCTAAATGGGAGTTTGTAGTATTAAGACTTCTACAAAATCTTTGTGGCTTTCCTGGCCCCAGTGACCAGTTCTCACCAATGAGCTGGAAGGGGAAGTGACGGGAAGGAGAGCTGCTGGGACAATCTGGGGTAAGGGGAGACTGGGCGTGGGGTGTGGGAGAGGTAACAGCTGCTGGGACAAGCTGGGTCCTGTGAAGTCCTCTGTTGACCAACAGGGCAACTTCGGAGTAGATAAGAAACTTTGCTATTTTGGAGGACAGGGTTTCAACGTAGCCTATGTTTGCCTTGAGATCACTACGTAGCTGAGGATTAACTTGAACTCCAGATCTTCATGCCCCTAACCCCAAGCTGCTGGAATTACAGGCAAGTGCCCACTTTAGGCGAGGCTTTGTGCATGCTAAGGCAAGTATTCTATCAACGGAGCAACATCTCCAACCTCCACCCGTCTCTGGTGCTACAACTAAACTGAGATTTTTGGGCACATATTTTATCAATGAACTATACACCCTCAGACCCCAAATGAACTTTTGTTAAACTAAGTTTCTGAGATTTTCCAGCATAATCTGACTGAAATGGAAGGACTAGACCCCAGGGGCTCCTGGCAAACATCTCTATCTCCTTGCTCCTAAGAAAGATAAGAAAACACATCCTCTGTGGGTACTGGCACTTGCTGCCAAGTCTGATGATAAGTCCAGTCCCTGGGTCCACACGGTAGGAGGGGAAAGCCAACTCCTGCAAGTTGTCTTCTTACCTCCACATGTGTCATGAACCGTGTGTGTCTACACATGCACAGACTAGTTCATACACACACGCACACACGAGCACAACACGCACACACATGAGTACACACGAGCACACAACACACTAATTCACACACATGCACACACACACACACACACACACACACACACAGAGGTGGTTTAACTAAGATGTTCCCATAGTCTTGGACATTTGAATACTTGGTCTCCAGTCAGTGGCACTATTTGGGTAGGTTTAGGAAGTGTGGCCTTGTTAGAGGAAGTATGTCATTGAAGGTAGACTATAAGAGTATAAAAGTGCTAGGCAGTTGAGGTGCACATCTTTAATCCAAGTACTTGGGAGGCAGAGGCAGGTGGATCTCTGAGTTCAAAGCCAGCCTGGTCTACAGAGTGAGTTCCAGGACAACCAGGGCTACACAGAGAAACCCTGTCTCAAAAAACCAAACCAAACCAAACCAAACCAAACCAAAAACAAAAGAACTCCCCCCAAACAAGCAAACAACTAAACAAAAAACAAAAAAGTATAAAGGCTCAAGCCATTTTGACTGTGCTCATTCTGTTTTGCATTTGCAGCTCACCTGCTGCTCTAACCACCACCTGGCACCCGCTGCTCTGCGTGTCCACCATGACGGCCTCTAACCACACCTGCACCTGCTGCTTCTGCGTGTCCACCATCACGGCCTCTAACCACACCTGCTGCTCTGCGTGTCCACCACCACGGCCTCTAACCACACCTGCACCTGCTGCTCTGCGTGTCCACCACCACAGCCTCTAACCACACCTGCACCTGCTGCTCTGCGTGTCCACCATCACGGCCTCTAACCACACCTGCACCTGCTGCTCTGCGTGTCCACCATCACGGCCTCTAACCACACCTACACCTGCTGCTCTGCGTGTCCACCATCACGGCCTCTAACCACACCTGCACCTGCTGCTCTGCGTGTCCACCATCACGGCCTCTAACCACACCTGCACCCGCTGCTCTATGTGCCCACTATCACGGCCTCTAACCACACCTGCTGCTCTGCGTGTCCACCACCACGGCCTCTAACTACACCTGCACCTGCTGCTCTGCGTGTCCACCACCACGGCCTCTAACCACACCTGCACCCGCTGCTCTATGTGCCCACTATCACGGCCTCTAACCACACCTGCTGCTCTGCGTGTCCACCACCACGGCCTCTAACCACACCTGCACCTGCTGCTCTGCGTGTCCACCATCACGGCCTCTAACCACACCTGCTGCTCTGCGTGTCCACCATCACGGCCTCTAACCACACCTGCACCTGCTGCTCTGCGTGTCCACCATCACGGCCTCTAACCACACCTGCACCTGCTGCTCTGCGTGTCCACCATCACGGCCTCTAACCACATCTGCACCCGCTGCTTCTGTGTGTCCACCATCACGGCCTCTAATGCGCTGGGCTCATAACCCAATCAACTCTTTGTTCTACAAACTGCCTTGACAGTGACGTTTGATCACAGCAATAGAAAAGTAATGATATAGATGGCTTCTCATCTCCTCCTGATCTGGCTTGGCCTAGATACGACACCATAAATAGCTCTTGCCTTCTTGCCATTAGCTTGGAGCTGAGGCAGTTGCTGAGGGGACTGGAGATGTGCCACATGGGATGAGTGGTCCTGAGCCCACCCTGCCTGGGCTGCCTTTGTGGCATAGAACACATTTCGATGACTTTTGAGCCCACTTTTGGTGCCTCTGGCCAAGTGACCCAATGATATAGGCCTTGGATGCCAAGAAAGGTTGAGCCTGTCTGACCTTCACCTCAGGAGGCTGTGGCAGGAAGGAGAGGCAAGAAGCTAAGACCCTCAACACTCAACAGAGCTGAATGACTCCTGAGTCGCCCCAGCTCGAAGTCAGGGCTGTATCTATAAAGGACCTGCTCCAACTGCCAAGTTCAGCTCCTGACGGGCTTTCAGGAAACTCAACTCCATGCTGCTGTCAAGAAAAGACCAACTATTCGCCTTCCTTCAACCTCGGCCCAGCCTTTCAGTTCTCCCAAAGGACTGATGGCTCCAAAAGTCCATTCTTCCTTCTGCATTTGTCTGAGGGCCCAGTGTGTGATGGGTCTGGAGGTTTTACAAAAGCAGTGCTGATGCCTTGCTGGCTGCCCTCACACACGACCAGCTACCTTGGGAACATGCTCCACTATGGCTGGAAGTAGAAGCCCTGGTTCATTTGGTTTCTCACAAGGTCAGTGTCGAGTCCCTAGCACAGAAGCTGGGATCAGCTAGGGGAGAGTGGAGAGCACCTCACTGCTGCCCAGTGTCTGCTTTGCATGGCCTCCTGGGTAAGAAGAACCCTACTGAGCTTCACCACACTTCCCAGGATCCAATGAAGTAACAGAGAAGGTACGTAAGAAGTCTCCTGGGAGGTGGGCAGGAGGATAGCAAGCTCAAGGCTAGCCTAGACAACTTAACGAGATGAATTCTCAAGATGAAAAGTAACAAGGCAGCTAGGGATGTAGCTTAGTAGCAGAGGCTGGCTTAGCTTGTGTGAGACCTTGTCTTTAGTCCCCCATACTGACAAACACAAAACCAAAACTGGGCTGGTGAGACAGTGGGTAAAGGCACCTGCTCCAAGTCTGACTACTTGAGTTGGATCCCCAGGACTAGCATGGTGGAAGGAGAGAATGACCTCCATACTTGTGCCTGGAATGCATGCACCCACCAAGATACACAGGCACACAGACTAACTAAAAATGTAAAAGAAAAGAAAGAACAACAACAAAAAAGCCAATCCAAATCCAAAATGAAGAGCAGGGTCTCTGACAATACGGGAGAAAGAAAGTTGCTGAGTCGCCATTTCTGTGTTAAGCAGCTAACCCTAACTTGGCAGGTGTCTGTAGCTGGCTTCCTCTCTCAGCTGCTCCTCCCATCAGGACAGGCTGTGCTGGCTGGCTCCAGTTATCTTACAGCTGTTTCAGGTTTTTTGTTTTGTTTTTGTTTTCTGAGACAGGGTTTCCCTGTGTAACTTGCTCTGTAGCCCAGGCTGGCCTCGAATTCAGAGATCCGCCTGCCTCAACCTTCTGAGTGCTGGGATTAAAGGCGTGAGCCACCATCACCCGGCAGCTGTTTCATTTTGAGACATATCTCAAGCCAGCCTCAAACTCACTACGGAGCCAGAGATGACCTGGAGCTTCTGTTATTGCCTCCAGCTCTGGAGTGCTAGGATCACAGACACACAGCAGCGCCAGAGCTGCATTCCACAGCACTGGAGATGCGACCCAGCTCCTTACACAAGCTAGCTACCAATGAGCAGCGGCATTCTGAGTCTGTCCTTGTCTAAGTGTGTGTGTAGGCCTGATGTTAATCTTAGGTTAGATGCTAATCTTCAGGAGTCAGTCACCTTAGTTTTTGAGACAAGGTCTCTCACTGGGGTCTGGGGTCAACCAGTTAGCTAGACTAGATGGTCAGCAAGGGATTCATCTGTCTCTGCCTCCCCAGTACTGGGATCATAAACAGTGTATCACTGACTGAGCCACCTCCCCAGCTGCTGCCACTGTCTTCCTGAACAGGGTTTCTTATTCTCTCCATTTGCTGCTGTCTCTGGGAGGCTGGGGCCATTTTTATCACTTCCAAATTTTGGTCAATCTCATTGAAATGAAGACAGCTCTTTCTTTCGCCATGTATGCAGAGCTCTGGGCAAACATCCCTGAAAGAAGTGGGGGGCCGAATAGCTGTCTTCCATCTCATCTGAGACACAGTAATGACTCTGTTTTCTTGAGAAATAAAAATCACTTTCTAGATGAAGGGTTTGAGGTTCCGATGAGGGGCTGAGTAGCTGTAGTTCTGGGGTGTAAGGCAGAGCTGAGTGTATTCTGAGCGGGTTGGGGTTCAAAAGGTCACCATGGCCAAGCAACTAGGAGGCTGGTTTGAGTCTTCCACTCTCCACTACCGAGGAAAAGACTAGGGCGGAGATGAAGGTGGATTGGCATGGCATGCAAGTGGAAAGCGGGGCCCATGTGCCTCTCTCCTACCTTCACTGATGGGACAGTGGGTGAGTGATTACAGGGTGGGGGGCAGAAGGGATGATGGGTGATACAGCCACTGTCGGCTGTCACCCCCAACCATCACCTTTCTCTGTCTGTTGGTGGAGCCAGGAAATACTGATTGCTTATGTAAGTTCTAGACGTCAATGTGACTTTGGCAGAAGCTGACTGAGGGGTTCAAGAGACCTAGTTGAATCATTCTAGTTTTGTTTTGAGAGTGGGTGTCATGATGTAGTCCAAGCTGGTCTTGAACTGATCCTTGTGTACCAGCTTGTAGGCTGCTGTGACTACAGGTGTGTACCATTATGTCTGATAAATTCTTTCATTCTTTAAATAATAAATAGCCATCTATCTATCTATATTTATTTGTTATTTACTATTCAAATTATATTTATTTAATTTTATGTGTATGAATGTTTTGCTTGCATGCATATATGTATACCATATATGCCTGGTGCTTGTGGAAGTCAGAAGACGGTATTGGGTCCCATGGAATTGGAATTACAGAATATTGTGGCCACTGTGTGGGTGGCTAGGAACCAACCCAGGTCCTCTGCAACAGGAGAAAGTAGCTGTAACTACTGAGCCATGTCTCCAGCCCCTAAAGAATTATTATTTATTTTTAATTTATGTGTATCGGCGTTTTGGCTATATATGTGTTTGTGACTCATTTGAATTCAGAGCCTATGGAGGCCAGAAGAGGGTACTGGAGTTACTGATGGCTAAGAGCCATTATGTGCATGTGGGAACTGAACCCTGGTCTCTGCAAGAGCAGCCGGTGCTCTTAACTGCTCCTCTGCCCCACCCTGGGTCTGTTCATTTGTTCTTCCTTTTTTCTTCCTTCTTCTTCCTCCTACTTTTTTTTAAAAAAATAAAAGATAGGGTCTTGGTACATAACTCTGATGAAAACTTGCTATATCAAGTTCTTCCATTTTTAAAACAAAAAATGTTGCTCAGGGTTGGGATGTGGTTCAGTGCTTGCTAGCATACACAGAGCCTTGGACTTGATCCTAGCACCAACAAGCCCGTGTGGCATCACACACCTGTAATCCCAATACTTAGGCTGAAGCAGGAGCTCAGGGTCTCAGGAATATCCTTGGCTATCTGATGGGTGTGAAGTCAGCCTGGGTTACCTGAACCCAAGATGAGCAGGTGGGGATACGGATACAAATGAGGATACAAGGAGAGCAAGCTGAGCGCTAGCACTCACCTCTTAGCCACTTCATACCACTGCAGACACACCTTCCTCACCAGGACTGACTATCAACTCTACACTAAGCCAAAGGAACCCCTTCTTCACCTGAAGCTGCTTCCCATTAGCTATTTGTCCATAGCAACCCTAAAAGTAACAAATGTGCTATGATAGCCAAATCTGGTGGCAACAGAATGCTGAGTCATGAGTCGCAAGGGCTAGGCACCACTGGAGCCCCAAAGAGACCTGTGGGCTAGGAAGAGCTAGAATTACACGGAGCAAGTCCAGAGAAGCTGATACGCAGCCCCCAGGTGTGTGTGACTGTGTGCAGGTCTCCAGGGGACCATGCACGTGGCGAGGATCCGGAAGAGAAGCTCAGAATTCTTGGGGCAAGAGATGATCAGGGTCAGACCCAGCCAGTCACAGGCCTGATCCCTGTCCAGACTGCTTCCTGATAGCCAAGGGGATTCACTTTGCTGAGCCCCAGTTCTGTGTCTGTGGGATAAGCAATCTACTTCTTGAAGCTGTTGGGAGGACCCTGCGATCCCTTAAGACTGATGAGCACGATCCAAGAACTCAGAAAAAGATGTACACAAAGGTACCCACTTAGTTCCTCCCATTCATTCTGTTTTAAGTAGCAAAAGCAATGTAGGAGGAAGGCTGGCTTTCCAATAAATTGCTGGAGCAATCAGACATTCTTGGCAAAAATGAAAACCTGACCTAAACCTCTCACCTAAACAAAAGTGAGAATAATCACGGATGCTGGGTGCAGTGACATCTGTACAGGTTTTTGAGGATGAGGCAGGAGGATCTCAGTGTCAAGTCCTGTCTGGGATACAGCTGGGTAACTTAATGAAAGTGGGGGGGGGAGAGAGGAGGTGGGCAGAGAGAGACGCACAGAGAGAGAAAGGGCTAGAGATGCAGCTCAGTGATAGAGTCCCTGTCTAGAATCCCCCAGTGACGGGGCTGTGGGTATGGGTCAATGGTAGAGCACCTGCCTAGAAACCCCCAGTGAGGGGATGGGGTGTGACTCAGTGGTAGAGTCCCTGCCTAGAATCCCCCAGTAAGGGGCAGGGGTGTGACTCAGTGGTAGAGCCCCTGCCTAGAATCCCCCAGTAAGGGGCAGGGGTGTGACTCAGTGGTAGAGTCCCTGCCTAGAATCCCCCAGTGAGGGGCTGGGGTGTGATTCAGTGGTAGAGCCCTTGTGTAGCATTAGAGAGGTCTTGGCACAATCTTCATTATGAAGGGTAGTGGGGTAGGGGAATCAAGGACTTAAAATGCCCAACAGTAAAACCTCTGATTTATATTAGAAAAAAGAATGATAGCGTGTATATATAAATGTTTTCCTTTCTTTCTTTCTCTCTGTCTCTCTTTCTTTCCTTTCTTTTTTTAAAAGGAAAGACCCTACAAAGAAGATGAAAAGTCAAACTCATGGCTGATGACACAAAGAGCTCTCAAACACTGCAAAGCACTGAGTGAACGAGAATCTGGGCAAAGGCTCACAGACATTTCAACTGGAGAGGACACATAGCTGGCAGATCAGCACACAAGATGACAATGAGACAGCATGATGCACCCATCACAACAGCTAAAATGAAGAATGGTGGCAATGCCACATGGCAGGGAGACTGCGGAGAAACTGGATCACGCATATGCTGCTGGTGGGAACGCAAAATGGACTTACCACATGGTAAGCAACTGTGCTGGGCACCGATCCCAGACAAGTGGAAACTTATCCATGCAGAAATGTGTATGTTTGAACATACATGTTACATGTTCACAGCCTGAATATTTATAATAGCCCAAACCCAGAAGCTCGCCAAGTATAACTTAAAATGGGTTAACCCACTTTATCAACGAGCTATATTTTCTTTTTTAAAAAACAAAACAAACAAAAACTAAAATTTTGCTTTATTTTATGAGTGTTGCCTGCAGGTATATATTTGTATCACATATGTGCCCAGTGCCTGTGGAGGTCAGAAGAGGGTTTGAATCTCCTAGAACTGGAGTTACAGACAGTTGTGAGGTGTCATATGGATGCAGGGAACTGAGCCTGGGTGTTCTTCAAGAGTAGCCAAGGTTCTTAACTGCTGAGCCATTGTCCAGCTCCCTTACTTTTTATTTTTGAGAGAGGGTCTCACTAAGTTGCATGGACTGGCCTTGAACTCACTCTGTATTCCAGATTAGGCATGAACTTTTGACCCTCCTGCTTCTTCCTCTTCTAATTTTTTTCTTTTGCCTGTCTTAGGGTGTAGAGTGGCTGGGACTGCAGGTCCGGCCACGGCAGCAGTGCAGCCCCACCACATCTGCTAGCACTCGGTTGCTGCCATTCGCAGTCTTGGTCCTTACTGGGGCCCAAGTGTCATCCCAGCATGCTACACATTCCAGAATCTTCTTTGCTGCTCCTTCATCCTGCTGTTCTGTCATCCACACTCCCTCCCCTCTGGGGGAAACTCCCACCACTGCCCCTGTGGGCATCCTGGGGAGAGCTGACATGGTTTGTGGGACTCTCTCTAGCACAAGCAAAGGAGGACAGCGAGACCCCTGGCAGATGAGGAGGCCGAACACCCCTGCTAGCTCCTGACACACTGACAGCTCTTGGGGTCCTGTGCTGGGTGAGTGCTCAACAGTGGCCTCTGGAAGAAGAAACAGTGGGTTCCCCTCCCCCTTGATTTTCTAACAGAGGCCTAGAATCTAACAAGGAGCAGTGTGGGGGCTCTCAGAGCACTGTCTCCTTCCGGACAGAACCCAGGGAAAGCCCAGGCCTGTGCGGATCAGTCCTCCTTGGGGGAGAACCTCAGTTTGTTGGGCTGGTCCCTGGGGTAGAGGTTTTGCCTCAAATAAAGCACCTGCTCTTTCCTGTCATCACTATAAACCAAGAATTCGCCACTTGTCAGTCCCAGTACTCAGTGGAGACATGGACCAGACCTTGAAGCAAACTTACACTTTTTTCCCTTGCGCATATGGACATACGCCATGCCTGAGTGGCTCGCCTCTCTCTACCTGTCCTTTGCCTCCCTTTTTGTCCCTTTATCTTTTCTATCCACCTTAACTGGGCTAAGAGAAGGCAGTTGCTCGTGGCCACAGTCAGGTCAGGGACCAGAGGGGACTGAGGGGCAGAGCTGGTCTTTTCCTTCCTTGGATCAGGCAGTTTCCAGGAGGAGCCCCTATACTCAGGTGAGGGGGCTTTCCTGTTGTGGGATATTGTTTTACCTGGGCAAAGATGTGCTACGTTTGCTTATGCTGCAGAGTATTTCTTTAACTGTGTACAGGTGTGTTACTTTTGTTTATGTTGCATTGGGTTAATTATGAAAAGATGCGTTACATTTGTTTCACTTTGCCTGATTGGTCTAATAAAGAGCTGAACGTCCAATAGCTAGGCAGAGAATGGATAGGCAGGGCTGGCAGGCAGAGAGAATAAATAGGAGAAGAAAAAGAGAGGAAAAAAAAAAAGAAGAACGAGAGAAGGAGAAGGACAAGGGAGATGCCTGGGGCAAGAAGTTGCGCAGGCGCCAGCCAGCCAGCCAGCGAGAAGCAGTGAAAGTAAGATATACAGAGGAAAGGTAAAAAGCCCTGAGGCAAAAGGCAGATAAAGAGAAACAGGTTAATTTAAGTTAAAAGAGCTAACCAGAAACAAGACTGGGCTAGGCCGAGTATTCAAAACTAATAAGTTTCTGTGTGATGATTTGGGAGCTGGCCGGTGGCCTAAGAGAAAGGCTGGGAAACAGACTCCCTACTAACCTGAGAGTGGAGACGGCCAGTGGGGTTGGGGGTGGCATGTAAGGGACTACAGTATTCTAGGGGCCTTGGTCAGTCATCACAATGGACAGAGGATGTATTCTGAGGGCTCTGGGAATTCTGGGAGGGTCAGAGGAGGTACGGTAATAGAATCTGGGAGGCCGAACAGACTACGGAAATCTGGGAGGCATTCAGAGAGAATGAGGCTCACAGCAACACCCGGACGACAGCCATGGGCGGGACTGTCACCAATATGCTGGGAGGACCTGACCTGGAATACCAGAGCTGCAGACAGCTAGGAACAGGTTCAGATCAGAACCTCACAGGGTCTTGAATGCCAAACTGTCCAGTTTGGGTTTGTTCCAAAGGCACTGGAGAGCTGTGGAGACTTTGTCAAGATTGCATATGCTGCCAAGTTGGGTTTGGCTTTAAGGGGGAGTGCTGAAGTCAGAAAGACCATGTAACCTGGAAAATACTGATGGCCTAGTTTTGACGAGTGAGAACTACAGAGAGATGAATGGGATGCTGGATGGTTTGGCTCCAAAAAAGTGATATAGGTGTCCAGGAAATGGCGACTCAAATTCTCCTGCTAGGAGAGCTGGTGACAAGTCCTGCCTGAGCAGCTTAACTCTGATTTTTTGTTGTTGTGGTTGTTCTGTTTCTTTGTTCTAAATTTTAATTTGCCAGTGCCGACAGCCTGGTGGTCACCTGCTGACTTCCAGGGTCCATAAACCCCAGAACATGGCAAGTAAGATGGTGAGGTGCCTTTCCTGGGAATAAAAAGCTGAAGCAGCCTTCGCCAGATGACATCATTTCAAAAGCAAGGGGAACTCTGACCTTTCCGGAGACGGCTTGTATCTTGCGTAGGTGGCAGATCCTGGGGTGGAGAAGCTCCCAGAAGGCTGTCGGTAGGGAGGGACTCTGTCGGCCCCTGCTGGTGATGCTGTGAACGGTGTCTCTGGGAAGCTGACAGGCCTGCAAAGGCACAAGAGCAAGAAAGGGTAAGGAGGCCTTCCTGAGGACTCAGATTCAGCCAAGTTCCGCCTGCTATCCACCCCCTGATTTCGTGCGAGGTGGAGGGAAGGCAGGAAAGCCCCTCTTCTTTGCTCTGGGACCCAAGCTCAGCTTCTGCAGTTAGGACAGGGGCCACTGGGGATAATTCTCTGCCCTTTCCTGGGACAAGATGTTCCTCTGTCCTCCATTTATATATTTAAATTTATAGATTTATTTTGTGTATGAGTATTTTGCCTGCATGTATTTATGTACATCACATGGGTATCCTGATGCCTGCAGAGGGCATCGAATCCCTTGGAACTGGAGTTAGAATGGCTGTGAGCCACCATGTGGGTGCTGGGAACCGAGCCCAGATCCTCTGCAAGAACAAGTGCTTTTAACCGCTGAGCCATCTCTCCAGCCCTATTCATTACAATCTTTACAGGGTCTCACTATGTAGTCCTGGCTGGCTTGGAACCCACCACCTAGACCAAACTGGCATTGAACTTACAAAGATCTAACTGCCTCTGCCTCCCAAGTGCTGAGATTACAGGCGTGTACCATCTGCCTCTCTCTCTCTCTCTCTCTCTCTCTCTCTCTCTCCATATATATTTTCGAGACAGGGTTTATTTTTTTCTTTTTGGTTTCTCAAGACAGGGTTTCTTTGTAGCTTTGAAGCCTGTCCTGGAACTAGCACTTGTAGACCAGGCTGGCCTCGAACTCACAGAGATCTGCCTGCCTCTGCCACCCGAGGGCTGAGATTAAAGGCATGTACCACAACTGCCTGGCTCTAACTCTATTATTTTTATATTTGTTTTTGTTTTTTGTTTGTTTTGTTTTTTTTTTTTCAGAATGAGGAGAGATGGAGGGTCACACTCTCAGCATGCTTTATCTTGTAATATATAATGCATTCAAGTGAATATTTTTGCTGGGCCTGGTGATACAAGCCTGTCGTCCAAGATACTCAGAAGTCTGGAGCAGAAGGCTTTTCAGTTCCAGGTTAGCCTGAACAACATAGCAAGATCCTGTTCTAAATAAGGTAAAGAGCAAGCTGAGGATGCCGTGGTAGAGTACTTGCCTAGCATGCTAAAGGACCTAGGTTCAATCCCTAGTATCACTAAATAAAACAAAACAGTATTAGATACTAATGGGGAGACAGAAGGGTAAGAAGAGAAAATGGCCAGATGAGGTGTTAGCCTTTAATTCCAGCACTCAGGAGGCAGAGGCAGGAGGATCTCTGTGAGTTCAAGTCCAGCCTGGTCTACAGAGGGAGTTCCAGATTAGCCAGAGTTAAACATATAAGCCTTGTCTCAAAAACCAAAACAAAAGAAACAAACGGAAAGAAGGGAAATGACTGAGGGGAGGAGGGAGAGACAGAACAAGGGTGGGAGAGAGAAGGGTGCAGGAAGGCTTGTGGCCAGGTGGGACACTAGGGGGCATTGGTGTCCTGGGGGTCCTTACCTCTTGCTGTGCAGTGGCTGGGACTCACGGAAGGGGACCATGGGCGTCTGCTTCGGGAGTCGGTTCAGGGACTGGGCATGGCCGGGAGTGGCAGGGGTGGTCCACTTGGTGGCTGGCAGAGAGTTGTGTGAGGCAGGCCCGCTCCACTGCCAGGGAGCATTGCTGCGGTAGGGGGGCCGGCCCCCAGAGGTGGTGGTTTCTGACTCCGTCTTGGGCTCTGAAGTATTCATATCATAGGTCTCTGGCCACCCCCTAGAAAAACAAGTTTATTACTTCCAGGGTCTGGACCCACTAGCATGCAGGCCTTCTGCTTGAGGGGGACTGGCTGATTTACAGCAGGCCAACTCCACACCATGCTGGTTCAAGGCAGAGTGGCATCTTTCAAACTATGGCCTGAAGTTTACCAGCTGAAAATCCTAGGCCATACCCAACACAGGCCTACAGTGGCTAGACCTGAATCTCTCTTTCTTCCTCCCAGTCTTGGATTCTCCTGGTCCCCTCCCCTTCTCTCTGGCCCAGGCCGCTAGTCAGCCAGTGTCTTCAACGAATGAATCAGCCCTTCCCAGCCCCCAAGCAGTACATGGGCCGGAAAAGCCGATGCCCTCAAAATCAAAGGACAGTCTCTGCCTTGTTCCTAAGGATCTCAGATGCCGCTAGAAGAGAGGCAGGTGACCTACTTTGCAAGGTGGTTAAAAAAAAAAAAAAGCCTATGAAACCCAGAACCCTGGAAACAGATGCAGAGCGGCCTGTATCTGGCTGGCACATGCACCACAGTGTGGCGATCCTGCCTGGGGCTGTAGGATCCAAGCTGGGCTGGCACCTTCGCTACTGGTGCCACGCAGCTCACTACACAGCCCGGGAGGGATCCTGAGCTTACAGAAGTCCACCTCTCAGATCCCGAGAGCCAAGCTCTGAGAGGCAGGCCGAGAGCATCTCATCCTCTCCAGACACTCTGGCATGGCTGCTGCAGAGTCGAGTCAGGTGACCTGAGGATATGCTCCTGTCCAGGGCCTTACTCAGGGTACCTCTCTTGGCTGTACGACAGAGCTGATGTTCAGCAGGTTCTTATGGCTATTTTGGGGTCAGATGCCCCCCAGGGACCAGGTAGGGAAGAGTAGGGACACAACTGTCCCTACTGGCAGATACTAGAGCTAGCAGAGAGGCCAGGCTGGCAGAGGTGGAGGAAGGCCACAAATCCTGAGCATTGCTGTGTGCTCTGAGCCAGGCGGATCCCACTTCTGGATGCTAGGCATGAGCATGTGACCCACACCCAACCAATCAGAAACACCTCTCACCGTACACTGTGACTAGGGTAGGACTGTCACAGGCTCTAAGCAGTTCCTGGCAGAGCAGGGAGCGCAACCTGGGAGCCACTTCTGGAATACCCGAGGTGGGGGTGGGGAGTGTAAAGATCTATTTCTGCAGGCGTTGCTATGCCAGAGAGACCTAGTCCAGAGCTGTGTCACCTGTGGTGGGAGACTGGCCGAGAACACAGCAACTAAGCTGAAGACCTTGAAATCTGGAACCTCTGACCTTCACCTCCTGAGTGCTGGGATTACAGGTGTGCCATACCACATCTGATTTAAACAGAGCTGAGGGACTGAACCCAGGGTCTTCTACATGTTAGGCGAACACTACCGATTAAACCATATCCTCCGCTCTAGCATATTATGTTTTACAGCTGAGAACTTCAGTAACCTCTTCAAGCTCTCATTCAATAGCTAGCAATAGCTGGAAACTGAGCCAGAGTGGTGGCACATGTCTTTAAACAGCACTAGGGGACAGCGGCAGGTAGATCTCTGATTTCAAGGCCAGTCTGGTCTATACAGTTCCAGGCTATATAGTGAGAACCTGCTTTAAGGCCAAAAATAACTAAATAAATAAATGCACTAGCCTTGCCATGCCCAGAGTCCGCATTCCATACCAACTCCCTCTCCACCCGTCCTCCAGCTTACTCGCTGTCTGCCCCTCTTCCCTGTTCCCTGAGCCTTGGAGAGGATGATACAGATACCCCATTTACGTCTGAGCTTCTCTGCAGTCACCCTGACCGCTGCATAAAGCAGCTTCTGTGACCAGCGCTGACAGCACCACGCCCTATAGGGAGAAGTGGTTACTTGGAAGACAGTGTGGCAGGTACATCACATTCATTTAGCAAACGGCTACAGTGGCGTCCCCAGTGGGGCCTACAGCCTTCCAAGCCAGGCTTATGGTATAAGACGTGGATTTCCTCCTGTGGGGCAGGCCTCTAACCCAGGCAAAGTAACTCACTCCCCCACCCTGGCACTTTCTGAGACTAGGTCTTTCTCATAGTCAATGCTAACCTCAAATTCAGCCGTCTTTCTCCAGCCTCTTGAGTTCTGGGTCACAGTCAGGTGTCCTCCCAACACTTGCTTCTTTTTTTCTTTTGCTGTTTTGGTAGGGGAATCTCACACTTTAGCTTTGGCTGGCCTCATTCATTTAGCTTTGTCATTTAGCTTTGACTCATTCTATAGACCAGGCTGGCCTTGAACTCACAGAGATCTGCCTGCCTCTGCCTCCTGGGTGCTGGGATTAAAGGTAGCATCACCACACCCAACCCTGATGGAACTTCCAAATACGAAGGCCTGGAGTCTAGGCCATCTGCAGTTTGGGACTTGGTACCTTTGAGGTGCATGAAACCAACTGCAGACTGAAATGGGAGGGGCCCGGGAGGGGCATCTGTATGGGACAAGTAGGGAACTTGCTCTTGTTTTCCTTCTCTAAATAACACAGTAGAGGGCCAGAGAGCCAGGTTCACTTGCTGCTTAATCATGAATACTACAGTTCTGATCCCAGCATGACGTCAGGTCTTCTGGCGTACACAGATACGCAGCCTACAGCAGCATCTTTCACCAGTCAGAAGCAAAGCTGGTGTCATACCAGGCCTTGTGGCTAGGTTGGTTTGGGTTTTTTTTTTTTTTTTTCTGCTGCTGCTGTTTCTGACAGGGTCTCAGGTAGTTGGGGATGTCTGTGAACTTAACACAACACGGTGGAGCCTGGCCTCGAACTCATGACGCCCCTGCCTCTACCTCTCAAGTGCTGGACTCCAAGCACGCACCAGCAGACCTTGTACAGCCACTTCACAGTCTTCCTTTTCCCGCAGTACACAAACTCCACGGCTCTACGCCTAGCACTGCAAATGGAGCTTCAGTACAGCAGGGAGCCCAGTAGACACCCCGGTGTGTCCTGGGACGAGGTGCTCGTGCTCTTTGTGCATCCTCTAGATGTGACTACTGCCTACTCACGGATGCTGTGGGGGGCACACTGAGAACCAGTTCCCGCAAGGATTCATTTATTCTACCCCCACTCTCATTAATGCTACGGAAATAGCTTATCACAGTGGTTCTCAACCTGTTTGAGTCCTGGGGGGGGGGGGGGCTCAATCGACCCTTTCGAAGCGGTCACATATCAGATATCCTGTATATTGGATATTTACATTACAATTCATAATAGCAAAATTGCAGTTAGCAATGAAAATAATTTTACAGTTCAGGGGTCACTACAATATGAGGAACTGTATTAAAGGGTTGGAGCATTAGGAAGACGAGAACCACAGGCTTATCAAGTTTCTCTCCCGAGCTCGTCCCCGAGATTCCCCCGAGATAAGTATGACAGGGAAACTTCTAAGCTGCTAATCTTGGCCCCCGCCTGCCTCTCCGGGCAAGGCCCTTACCGTCGGGGAGTGCCATCTTCAAAAGGCGGGATGATGACCACCTTCACCGTGACAGAGGTGCGCAGCAGGTCAATCATCTGGTCGTGGCTTAGTGTCACCACAGCCACCTTGCAGATCTCCACCAGTCGGCTGCCTTGCCGGAGGCCAGCCTGCCAGGCAAACCCATAGTCTTCCACTTCGGCCACTGTCCCATCGTACTTCACATGGAAGCCCAGCTGTCCTAAGCCATTCCGCCGCAGGGTCATATCCACCGTCTCCCAGCCGTTGGTCATTACCTGTGGGCAGTGGGTGGGATGAATCTCAGCTATCTGGGCAGATTAGCTGCCTCTGGGATGGACTGGCAATTCCCACTTGCCTTCCAGGTGCTGTCAGGATCCCAGATGGTGAACATTCCCAGAACCCAGTTTTTTCCCAGGAAATAAGCACATGCCACTGTGGCTGATATCTCAGAGAAGATACAGTCACAGACTATTCTCCAAATATTCCTGCCTCCCTCCTTCCTCATGCCTTCTGGGACTGCACCTCCCAGCCCATGGCAGACAACTGTGTGAGCCATGAGGCAAGCAGGCATATCCTTTTGGTTAGGGTAGTAATTTTGTGGCACTGGTTATGAACTCTAGGGTTATGTGTATGTTAGGCACTGAGCCACACCCCAGCCCCCGCTCACTGCTGGGTTCTAGGCAGCTCTCTTTCTTTTTTTTTTTTTTTAAAGATTTATTTATTATGTGTACAGCATTCCTTCCATGTGTGCCCACATGCCAGAAGGGGGTGCCAGGTCTTGTTATAGATGGCTGTCAGCCACCATGTGGTTGCTGGGAATTGAATTCAGGACCTCTGGGAGAGCAGTCAGTGCTCTTAACCATTGAGCCATCTCTTCAGCCCCTAGGCAAATGTACTTACCACTGAGTGACACCTTTGACTCCTTACTGGTAGATCTGAGGCAAGTGGGCAACCACTGAGTCCGTGTGTGTGCATTCGTGCATGTGTATATGTCCAGGCACGTGCAGGTATGGGTCAGAGAAGGACATCAAGTGTCCTCTTCCATGGTTTTCTGCTTTATTCCTTTGAGGCCGGGTCTTTCTCTGAGCCTGGAGCTTGCTGCTTCTTAGCTAGGATAGTGGCCAGAAAACCCCACTGACTCGTCTGTCTCTCACGCCTAGTGTTGGAATTGCACACGGCCAAGTCTAGCTTTTTATGTTGGATGCTGGGGATGAAACCGCAGGTATCCACACTTTTACAAGTGCTCCTACCCCATGGAGCCATTTCCCCAGTGTCCCTAGCCTTCTTAAAGCCACAGCTACACACCCCTGCTGAGCTTTGACTTGGGTGTCTGGCCTCTCCCCTGTGAGAAGGACAGTTCTGCTGTCATAGACACAGGTACAGCACCTCTGGTTCCATGGCTGGAGAAGCAGTGGTGCTGTTGGCTGCAGGACTGCAGGGCTAGTGTCTTTGCTGCATGGCCCTCTTCCACTTCTATTTTTTTGTATTCTTGTGGGATTCCCTTCTGTATGCTATGAATATGTTTTATTACCATTGGCTAATAAAGAAGCTGTTTGGCCAATGGCTCTGGTGTATTTCTAGCTAGGTCTTACATCTTAAGTAACTCATTTATATTAATCTATGAATCACCACAAGGCTGTGGCTTATTGGTTAAGTTTCTGGTGTCTTTCTCTTTTGGCAGCTACATGGTGTTTCCCCGGCTCTGCCTTCTTTCCTTCTCTATCTCTGCTTGGATTTCCTGCCTTGCTGTATTCTGTCCTGCCACAGGCCAAAGCAGCTTCTTTATTAACCAATGGTAATAAGATATATTCATACCACATTGAGGGGAATCCCACATGATAGCCTTGTATTTTTTTCTTTTTAATGAATAAGGTAACCCCTTCATTCTTCATTAGGACGATCCTTCCTTACTACTCTAGTCCCAGTTTAAAAGCCACTTCTGCAGGCCAGAACTCCCCACAGGCTAGGGATGCTAGCGGATAAAGTCTGCGAACCATGTGGGCTGTGTCATGGATGGACATCATACTTGTGCTCCACAGGGACGACATCACCTGTCTCACCTTCAGCTGACCACTGTTCTAATACTTGTGGACCAAATACATCTAGACTCCCTAAATCTTTAAGGGAAGCAAAAATAAACAAAAAAACAAAACATTTCAAAAAGAATCAAATGAAACTCCTGGATGCGGAGCTACCGCAGTGAACACATAATATGGACGCACATGGCAGCAAATGCTCTGAGCTTACTGGGAGAGTTTGCAATTCGAGACCTCAGGTGATGAGTGACCAAAGGCCTGCAGGAAGGAAGGGACTAAGCCAAGGGACAACCAAAGAAAGAGTTTCAGTAAGAAGGGACAGGCAGTATAAAGACCCTGAGGTTGGACTCCTGCCTAGCACATTCAGGAAATGGCAGGCCTGTGAGTGTAGAGCAGGGAGCCATGGGAAAGGCACCGAGAGGGACCTCCGCCATGAGAAGCCTCTGCCTTGCACTCAGGGTAAACTGAGGGTTTGGAATACAGTACTCAAGTGACCAGATCCCCATGCTGAGAGCAGATCAGAGTGAACAAAGAGGGAGTTAAAGGGGATTTTGTGTGTGTGTGTGTGTGTGTGTGTGTGTGTGTGTGTGTGTAGGCTCTTGCAATAATTAGGAACAGTCAGACATGGTGACACAGGCAGGCAATCTCAGTAGTCCCGAAGCTGAGGTAGAAGACTACAGCTTCAGCAGGTCCTGGTGGTGCACACCTTTAATCCTAGCACAGGGGAGGCAGAGGCAGGTGGATCTCTACAAATGTGTTCAAGGCCAGCATGGTCTCTACAAAATGAGTTCCAGGATAGCCAGGACTACATAGAGAAACCTGTGTTGAACTACTCCTGCATCCCCCCAAAAGAAGAAGACCACAGCTTCAGAGCTATCCTGGGCTACACAGTGAGAGCATGTCTTAACTCCTCTTCCCCAAACCCTGGGCAGCTGACGCCAGGGAGGAGGCACGGGAATGGGAGAAGCAGCTGAAGACTGCCTGAAGGTGGCAGTGACAGATGGGGTGTGGATATGAGAACAAGGGGGACCCTGGCGGATTGCAAGTCCCCTGACCTCAACATAGGGGTGGACCTGGCCTTTACTGAGACAGGAAACATGGGGGCATGGGAGAAAACCCAGCTTGTAGTGACTGTGTGAAGTTTCTTTGGGTCACTTGGGCAGCCCTGGGAAGATTCTGAGGAGGCAGCTAGAGATCAGTCTTATGTTCGGACCTAGGCTGTCACGTGAGAACAACTTGGAATCAGACCACAATTCTGCTACCCACGGGCTGGATGAGCTCACATGAGTATCTGTTTCTTTCTGAGCCTCAGCTTCATCGATCAGATGGAAATGAGCTCAGCATCTAAGTCAGTGTGAGGACATGACTCGTTTGACAAACCGACCGACCACCAGCAAGCATTTATTGAATGCTTACTGTAAGTCAACCGGCCCAAAGTCTATGAGTTCAGAAAGAGATCAAACAGAGACCCCAGGGTTCAAACCTCATCTTACCCCACCCAAGTGCTGACCAGGCCCAACCCTGCTCAGCTTCCCTGCTCATGTGAGATCTGAATGGCAGGGCTGTGAACCAGACCTCATTTTATAGCGTGAGACTGAAACACTGGCTACGGCAGTTTCATGAAGATGCGTGAACTGTGAAGCCAGCCACTGAGTCTCTAAAACTTTCATATACATATAATAAAATGAAACCAAACTTGCATATCAGAGAAGATTCTCTTTTTTTAAGTACTGGAGATTGAACTGAGGCCCTCGCGTGTGCTGGGCAAGTGCTCTCCCACTGAGCTCCAGCCCCAGTGCCGACACAGGATGATTACTGTCTCTATTTTCCAGCAGAGGAAACTGAGTCACTATGATGGTGGTTCCTGTTGACTGCCAACTTGACAGAATCCAGACTCACCTGGGAGGAGGGCCTCTTGGCTTACCTGTGGAACAGTTGTGATTAAGCTAATTAGGGTGGGGAAGACCTGCCTACTGTGGGTGACACCATTCCCTGGGCTTGGACCCTAGACTATACAAAACAGAGAGAGTGAGCTAAGTACTAGCAAGCATCCAGTTGTCCCTCATCTCCTGTCACGGTGACGTTTCTGACAGGATGGGCTGTAACCTCGGACTGTGAGTTACATAAACTCTTTGTACTTTAAGTGCCCCCCCTCCCCCCGTATTGTATCACAGCAACAGGAAAGGAACTGAGACAGTCACACAGAGTCTAAGTGTGTCTGGTGGTCACACAGCCAGAAAGTGGCCACACTGGGGATCTGGAGCCAGACATCTCTGGTCTCCAGACACCGTACTCTTAACTGCTGTGAAATGTGGCTTTCTCTGGCCTGCTGGGCGTGTACCAATCCCTTCTGAGCCTTCCATCTCAGTGCTGACCTCACATGCCTTCCTATGGAGCTCAGGTGTGTCTTAGCACTTTACAACATAGTGCATCAGGCTGTTATTACCAACTCACTAGTCACTAATCGACTACTTTCGGTTGGGCCAAGAGTTGGCATTGTTCACCAGGAAGGAATCTAAGATTTCTCAGCCCTTCCCCTGACCCCACTTTGCGGTGCCAGAGAGAAAACCCAGGGTCTTAAACATGCTAGGCAAGATTCTCCCACCAGACCGAACCCTTACTCAAGGATTCGCTTGTTTGTGTGAGATAGGGTCTCTCTACAGCTCGACAGCTCTGGATGTGCTGGAACTCACTGCAACCAGGCTGGCCTTGAACACACAGAGATCTGCTTCCTACTGCTATCACCCTAGTACCCGTGCCACCGAGCCCAGCTAGGATACAACTGTTACTGCACTGTAGGCCTTTGTAGAATGTTAAACTACTCATGGCCACTGTGCCTACGCATTGGAGCTGAAGCCAGCCATGCGACTTAAGTTTGTTTTCTTCGCTGTACTTTTCCAGGACATTTTTATGGTCCTTGCCCCTCCTCTATACTAATGGTCTACACTGGGGTATCCAGTCTTTTGATATCTGACACACTGGTGTGCTTGACAAACGTAGTGGGCCACATTCATAGCTATCTTGGGCTATGTGAGGCTCAAGGGCCATACATTAGACAAACCTGGTCTAGAACCTTTTTAGTTTATTTTTGACTTTTAAGTATGCGTGTGTCTGTGGGTAGTTATGTTCATGTGAGTGCAGGGACCCAGTACCCATGGAGGCCAGAAACATTGGATGCCTCTGAAGATGGAGTCATAAGCAGTTGAGGGCTGCCTAACAAGGATGCTTGGAATTGGATTCAGGTCCTCTGCAAGAGCAGTATATGATCTCAACCTCTGGGCCATCTCTCCAGGCCCAAGAAAACTTTTTGTTCTATTTTAATTCTCCCAAAGAAAATCCATCTTAGTTGTAGTGTGGAACTGAACCCAGGGCCTTTACAGTGCTCTACCACTGAGCTCATATCTCTAGCTCCACATGAACATTTAGGGTAAGTTTAGACTTGCATCTGGCTTGCATCTGCTATATACTTTCAGGGTCAATCAACACTCATTTTTGTTCTTTAAAGGAGAAGGAATGGGCAACCACAGATTCCTGGCCCAAATCTTCTCCAGGAGCAATGTGGGTTGAAGGACTCACCAGACCAGACTCCACATGCATGCATGCGTGTGTGCATGCATGCGTGCATGAAAGAGAGAGAGAGAGAGAGAGACAGAGACAGAGAGACAGAGAGTCAGTCAGTTCTTATTCTTAGGGCTGATGTTTGTTATGCTTGGCTGCCTGGGCCAGCAAGAGTACTATAACACTCTGGAACCTTCTGCTGGGCCCTCTTTCTCACCTTCAGCCTCTGGACAATGTCCCTGATGTCCTCCACAGAGCCCTCTGCAGCCTGCAGGAAGATGTGGTCCCCACGGCCATAGAAGATTTTCAGCGTGGCGGAGTCTGGGGTCCAGCCGATGACGTCCCCGCAGTAGCAGTTGAACACCACCTCCTTGGTGCGCAGGTCCAGGAGCACCACGAACTCATTGGAAATCCCCAAGATGCAGTCGATCTCCACGCCCTGGGCGTAGTCCTGCGCTGCCACGCGCCAGGCGATGGCCCCAGCGCTGTGCTGCTCCGCTCCTGCCCTGGCCTTTGTCTTCTCTTTCTTCTTAGAGGTCAGGGAGATGAGGGTGAACTTGCCGGAGGAGTCGATGGGGGTGTTGGAGACACAGCTCTCAGCCAGGTCCTTCAGGTACTCCTGACGGGTTCTGGTGGCCATTGTATGGAATTTGTCGGATTTGTGTGCAGCATTTTCAGCATTAATTACCTTGGCGAGCAAAAAGTCTCTGAAGACGTCAGACTTTCGGAATGTGGTTCCATTAGGGATAGGGGGGCCGAAAGGAGGAGCGTCTTTGGATCGGGTCACAGCCATGCTAAAGGAGGGAGAAACCATTTAGATTTGAGAAAAATACAACTCTTTAAAACCAAGAGGGTATATTGTAACCCCAGAAGTTGAAAGGTGGAGGAAGGAGGATCAGGAGTTCCAGGTAAGCCTGGGCTACTTAAGATTTCTGCCTCTAGTTAGGGTGATGGCCAGCTGGGCATGCATGGCCAGCCTGGTCTATGAGTTACAGGACATGTACAAGGAAACTCTGTCTTGGAAAACAACAACAACAACAACAAAAACAAACAAACAAACAAACAAAAAAACAAGAAAGACTCTGTCTCTAACAAACAGGACTCTCTTTAGAAAGAAAACAAAACCAAAACTAAGGCCTTCTCTCCCTCTCTCCTGTCTGTCACACTGGGGATGGAACCCTGTGTAGCTGGGCAAGCACTCGTCTACTGAGCCCTATCCTGGCCCTAGAGTTTCTCTTTTGTGAATGAAAAGTTGAAGAAAAAGTCTTAGATTACACACACACACACTTGTGTGTGGTGTCGGGGTCAGACTCAGGGCTTATACACGCTGTAAGTGATTTACCACTGAGCTGTATCCTCAGGCACTCTTGGTTTTCTGAGACAGTCTCAATATGAAGCCCAGGTTGACCCTGAACTCAAGACATTTTAACTTCCCAAGTGCTGGGATCACAGCCACCACTTCTGGTCCTGACTTCATTTAGTCTTGCTTTATGTAAACTATGTGTTAGATTGCAGTTTGGGGGAAAATCAAATGAACAACTTTTTTTCTCTCTACTGTCAGAGTCGGATACAAGCTTATCACCCTTTCTGTAGCCTGTCCATGATTTGATTTGGCCAATGCTTTGTGTGTGTGTGTGTGTGTGTGTGTGTGTGTGTGTGTGTGTGTGTGTGTGTTCGAGACATGGTTTCTCTGTGTAATAGCCCTAGATGTCCTGGAACTAGCTCTTGTAGACCAGGCTGGCCTCAAACTCACAGAGATCTGTCTCCCTCTGCCTCCCAAGTGCTGGGATTAAAGGTGTGCGCCATCACAGTCCAGCTGCCAATGCCTTTTGAGTGAGGGCTTGAACTGGATGTGAGTGTAGGAAGGGGTGGAGGGACCTATAACTGTTTTGAGACAGGCTTCTCTATGTAGCCCTGGCTCTCCTGCCTCTGCTTCCTGAGTGCTCGGACTAAAGGCTGCACCACCACCGCCTGGCAAGGGGCCTATACTTTGATATTCTTTTGATGCAATGGGATGGATAGGTCCCAGGAGGAGGGAGAAACAACTGGTGCAGGCTTGGACTCTAGCTGACTCTTTACAAAGCTGGGGTTCGATGCTAACTTGTTGCATACCATCAATGGAGGACTATCTGGCTGGATGCGGAGAGCAAGTGTGGAATTTAGTTCTGTTAAACACTTGACACTAATATACTTTGCACATAATCTCAACAAAGATTATTTTGAAATCTGGAGCTAGTGTGGTGGCACATGCCTGTAATCCCCAAACTTAGGAAGTGGAGGGAGGAGGATCAGGAATTCAAGGTCATCCTCAGTTTTATAGCAGGTCTGAGGCCAGTCTGGGATTCACGAGACTTTTCTCAAAAGAATACATAAAATAAATAAGTAGACTACAGATTAAACAATACCCTACGCAACCCAAACACAGCGCAATGCTTGCTGGCATTTGGCCGACCTCTAGGGCACCCTCCTGTCCTGACAGGGAGATGGTGTAACATTCATCCATCTATTTGAGAAGGGTTTCCTGCATGGCCCTCTTGGCTTTGCAGATACAGCGCTACCTGTCTTCCACAGCTGCTGACCACACATACAAATAAACAGACACTGACGAAGACTAAGAAGTGTCAGACAGGGGAGTCTGGGGTGAAGGGGGTTCTCTGAGAAAGTGACAGCTGAGATCTCAGGATGGGGGGGCCGAGGGGTGAACGGGGTGGGGAGTGTGGTGGGGCGAGGGGGACATGATGACAGGGATATACCAGACAGAAGGAGCAGCATGTGGGGCAGCCCAATGGGAAAGGGTACATGCAGGGGACAAGCCCAGGGTCAGAGCTCAGTAGCAGGGAGTAGGAGGCCGGGAAAGTCCCCAGGGGTGTGCCACACATGACCCTGGAGGAGTCTCACACTGCCTATCTGTCTTGCTTTAAGAGGAAGGCCTCTGCACCTGGGGTCCCACAAGCTCAGGCTTTGAAGTGAGCTTGGCCAACGGGAGGCACTGGTGGGAGGAAAGATGCTGGGGTGTGAGCAGAGGCCGCCTAGCCTGGGCCACTCCATGTTTGTATTGTCTATTGACATCAGGGTGTGAGCACACCCTACAATGCCTGAGTAATGGCAAAATCCACCAGGCTCATATTTCTGGAGTGTGTCCCAGCTGTTACGTAGTGTACAACTATATTTATTTTTCTTCTCTCCGTCCCTGCTAGACCATGATAGTGGCAAGGGCTGAGGGCTTCTGGCTCTCGGTGCCTTATTCCCATCCACTGCTCTTGGTAGGAGGCCCTGTCCCAGCGCCACAACTCTCACCAGCATCTAGAAACTGTTTGTATCAAGCCTGGGGTGGGCAGTGCAGGCTCCTTGCTGTCCCTGGTCTGGATGCTTCATTTCCCGTCATTCCTGAGGCATCCATCTCAGAGACATACTCTGAGAAGTCATCAGCCTTTTGCTAAATCCTTGGTGGGGAGTTGGCAGCAGTGGCTCCTGCTTTTTGCTGGGTCCCTGGCAGAAAGAGGTACGTCTGCGAAGATTGCTGTGGCTGACCATGTGGCACTGAGCAAGAGCAGCGGTCCCAGAGATTAGCCTGACTCCTGCTTTCCACCTCTGTCATTCTCTGCACAGTGTCCCTTCCCACGTAGGGGGACCACACGCACACCACCCTGGCTCAACTGATTCTCCAGCCCCAGGGAGAAGAAAATGATTCCACCAATAAGCAAGGGTGTGTGTGAGCATGAAGGGCAGTGCCGGTGCGCCAGCCAGGTCAACCAGGGTGGCTGTCGCAACTCTAATGGAGCAGCTCAGACACGCAGAAGAGCCTTGCAATTCCTCTCAGCATGCAACTGCGCAGCGAAAGACTGGCTTTCCTCATGGTCCTGACTCACGGTTTTAAGTCATGAAATTGTAGCTGCTGAAAGTTCTGGACTAGGGAACAGCTGGTCCCTCACTTCTAGCTGGTGGGGCTGGACTTGTTTACAAGCCCAGGCTCAGGGAAGACGCCAGGGGCCAGAAAGAAATGGCAAAAGATGAGAACGCACTGCACAGCTGGATGTGTGGCCTCCCGGCCCCTGTTCCCCAGTGCGCAGCAGGCGAGTCTAGAAGATGTGCAATCACTAACTCAACAACTGTTTCGCTAGTGCCTATAGTGTGTGGGATAGGACATTCGTACTGCCAGTCTTTTAAGGTCCTCTGAGAGGAAGCCTGGCATGGTGGCACATGACTGTAATCCCTGCACTTGGGAGGTGGAGGGAAGAGAATCAGGAGTCCAAGGCCATTTTCGTACACACAGAGAGTTTGAGGTCAGCCTGGGTTACACGAGGCCCATGGATACAGGCACGCATGCATGGACACGAAATTCAGTGGGGCCAGGTGGGAGGGCAGGGCAGGCTGGCCTCGAGATTTTTCCTACAATTGGAGGTAGGACACAGAGTAGGTCTCCCCAGAGAGTGGGGACCTTGGAGTTGGTAAGGGACAGCTGTGGTTGCATCTCTAACATTTTCTTTCTTTAAAAATAAAGAAAAGAGGGAACACTGAAGCAAGAAAGGCAAAATGCTAACATCTGTTAAATCTGCTGGTGGGCACATGGGTGTCTGTTCCATTATTTTCTGCACTTTTCAGAATGTTTAAAATATTGCATAATAAAAGTCTTTTTAAATTAAATTGTAAAAAACAGGAAAGGGCTGTTCATCAGGAAGAAGTCACCCTGGAGACCAAGCCTGAGCTTGCCTGGAGGAGTGGGAGGTGGGGGCAGGCTCCTGAGACTACAAGGCAGAAGAGGAAGGCACAGAGAGGAGGAAGGGCACTGAGCAGAGTGGCGTACCCCTAGAATCCCGGCACTCAGGTAGCTGAAGCAGGAGGATCACACATCTGAGGCCAGCTTGGGCTATGTAGTTGAGTTGCAGGCTATCTAGCAAAGCTCTGTCTCAGAAGAGCCAAAGCCTGGCTGGGTACATTGGTACAGCACTTGCCCAGCATGAGTGAGGCCCTATGTCCAATCCCCAGTGCCGCCAGAAGACACAACATACACATGCACACCAAAACAACCAAGCCCTGAGGGAATTTTGAGTTACGGGTGGTTTGACATATATATATATATATTTAAATTTATTTATTATGTACACAACATTCCTTCCATGTGTGCCTGCAGGCCAGAAGAGGGCGCCAGGTCTATATTATAGATGGCCGTGAGCCACCATGTGGTTGCTGGGAATTGAACTCAGGACCTCTGGAAGAGTAGCCAATGCTCTTAACCACTGAGCCATTTCTCCAGACCCCGGGTACTTTGACATATTAAGTTGGACATGATGGCTCATGTTTAGAATCCCAGTACTTGGGAAGCTGAGGCAGGTGGATCACTATGGGTCTGAACTATATAGCATGTTTGCGACCAGCATGGATTATGTGAAACTGCCTCAAAAACAATACAAAACAATGCCAGGTGGGGGTGGCACATGTCTTTAATCCCAGCACTTGGGAGGCAGAGGCAGGCAGATCTCTGTGAGTTCGAGGCCAGCCTGGTCTACAAGAGCTAGTTCTGGGAGAGGCTCCAAAGCTACAGAGAAACCCTGTCTCAAAAAAACCAAAACCAAACCAAACCAAAACCAAAACAAAACAAAAAACCAAAAAACCAAAACAAAAACCCAAAAATCAAAACCCAAACAAACAAAAAAACCTCAGAAATAAAACAAACAAAAACTTGGTGGTAAAGTGCTTGCCTAGCGTGTATAAGGCCCTGCCTGCATTTGATTCCCCCATCCTGTGTCATTCCCCAACCAAACTAAGGAGTGAGGAGGAGGGGAGAAGGGCTACCCGACCCTCCCGCCCACCTCTGAGGCACAAGCAGCCTGCTTCCTCTTCCCAGGTGTGTGTGAACACCTGTCTTCTGTCACCAGGGCTACCTTTCAGGTGCTGAGAAATAGCAAACTGTTAAGCCCCGGACTCATTTCAGTGGTCTCAGTTCAGAGTCTTAAGGTGCCAGCCAGCATCCTACAGCTGCTGTCGGGCACCCCTTGGGCCAGGAGAATGACGGACAGTGCTGGTCCCCGGCAGCCACCGAGCAATGCATCCAACATAGCAGTTCACATGGGCTACAGCTGCATGCCAAAATCAAACTCATCAACACTGCTTGCTCCACCAAGAACAAGACCACCAATGCACACAGAGGGTCCTCGCCTCCCACACCCACTGCAGTCGTTTCCTAGACAGCTGCATACTGGATGCTGGTTGCAGTGACTCAGTGCAGGTGCCAGCAAGCAATCCCAAATGTTCATCCTTGGAGGACAGCAGGAAACTCACCCAGCCACACAATGGAATGCCTGGCAGTCATAGGAAAGAAAAAGCATGCCCTTCTGGTATGCGCAGGCCTTGAAGACTGCTGAGTGGATGTCTCCAGGCTACACAGCAGAGGCTCCAGTCAGCCGGTACTTGTACCGAAACAGGTAGGACTACAGGGAATGGAGGCACAGAAGCAGCATGTGCATTGCCTGTGAGGCTGGCTGGGTGGGGGTTTGACACAGCTACATGCTCTCGTTTGGATTTTATAGCATGTTCAAGCAATGGCAAACAGTACACCTGTTCCAGTTCGTATCTGCAGGGACAAGTTGACGGTCGGGCCTGGAGGCCAGGGTGGGTGTCTCAAGGATACAGCTCTATCCTGTTCCTAGTCTCCAGGGGCGGCTTTCCTTCTGTCTTTTGGGACAGTCACTAAATTGAGGAAGCCCTGATGTTGGAGAGGGCACACAACAGGCTTGGGACCTAGGTTACATGTCTTATGTGTGAATCACAACCCGATTCAACATGCCTGTCACCTAATATGCAGGGGCTGAGGCAGGAAGATTATGAGTCTGAAGAATGCCTGGGCTTATACAGTGAGACTTTGTCTCCTCAAACCTACTTCACAAGCTTACCTCACAAGCAGGGTCACAGATAGAGGGGGTCCCAGGGAGCTACCGCCCCAGCTTCTCCCAGATCTGCTTTGTGCCTCTGTTTTTACGCACAGGTGCCAGGCCTTTAGGGCCTCCACAGAGCGACAGTACAAGGCTCAGCAGTGTGTGTGCTTCTTCTTTCTCCCTGTCCCTCGTTTTGAGTCCAGGCAGAGGATGGCCTTTAACTCCTGCCTCCTCCGACCTACTGAGCATTGGGATTTAGGGAACGCACCACTCCGCTTGGTTCACGCAGTGCTAGAGATTAAGCTCTATTTTGATTTTCGTGCATGCTAGGCAAACTCTACAAACTGAACTACACCCCAGCCCAATGGAACCTTCCCCCTCTACAGCAGGAAGGATGATAGACCGTTCAGGACCATGGTACTCCCAGCTGTGCCTTCCCGTGATGTGCTCAGGAGCAAACACACACAAGTGCAACTTCCTGTGAATGACCGAGGTGGGGTTTCCATCTTTTACAAACAGAAGCTCCCAAGAAACATAGGCCCTGAACGGAACCAGGGAGCCAGGAAGTGAGGTGAGGTAGGATCTGGGATGAGGCACATCCTCCCCAGCCTCTCAGGGCCTGGCTGTGCACGGGACAGGACACTCTGGCCATACCTATAGCAGACATTCTCAGTGCAGGGGTTATGGACTCGGACGATGATGAAGACGTGCTGGAAGTGCGAGCGGATGTTCTTAGGGGTGAAAGGCAATGCGCCTGGTTCCTGGAAGATGATCGTCACGATGTCGTTCCCTATGTGCCTCTTCCTCAGCAGCTGGAAGCAGAGGGGAGTCACAGATGAGCTTTAAGACTCCTACCCAGACTGCCTTGCTGGTCCCCATGCCCACTCCCACCAGAGGGCGCCTGTGAGCATGAGAGCCAGGCCTTGTCCTTAGATGCTCAGAGCCCTTCTGGCTCCTCTCACTCAGGGACATGAACAAAGTCAAAGAGCCCCCACATGTGGGCTCCTAGCCTCTGACACTGCCTGCTTCCCTCCCATCTGCCCGGTTTGTCTTCAAATATTCCAGAAAAGCCTTCCTCTCACAAGCAGTAGGAACGACTGTCCCTGCTACCCCAGGGCCCCAGGTGGCCTCCCTCTTCAACTCCTCAGGATCTTTTGAGATTTCTGTCATCTACAGCAACTCTCCAAGACCTACCCTGCCCCTGCTTTCCTGTGCTCCCCACCCGATATTTATGGCCACATTCTGTACTGTGGCCCTCCGTCTCCTTGTCCCTCATCTGTCTTCCTGCTCCAGTTGTCAGTGACAAGAAGATGGGACACTGTTTTGGTTGCTTCCTATGAGCTAAGAGCCTAACAGGCAGGAGTGCTTGGCAAATCTTCTGTAGGAGGATTCAGAACGGAGCCTTTGATCTGCTCAGGCCACAGGGACAAGGCAGAGTCTCAGCAGAGTACACAGGCAGGGCCAATTCCAGGTGGCTCTCAGATGGCCCAAGGAGCCACACCCTCTTGTCCCTGCTTCCATTTCCAAGGGAGACCGGAATGAGTGTCTTCACAGTGTCATGTTTATTTGCCAAGATCACACTCCACCTCTCTTTTCTGGAAGGTGGGGAGACAGGTCTCAAGCAGCCCAGGCTAGGACTTAAACTCAATACGCTGTCAAGGATTATCTTCAACTCCTGATCTTCCTGCCTCATAAAGGGAGTTGGCCACCATGCCTAATTTATGTTTTGTATTCAATTATTTATTTCCCAAATTGCCCAGACTGGCCCTAAAGTGCCAAACAGGCAGTCTCCTGCCTGAACCACTTTATCCAGCCTGTTAGTTCGTTTTTGTTTATTTTCAGACAGGGTCTTCCATGTAGCTCTGGCTGTCCTGGAAGTCCTTAAGTAAATCAGGTCAGCCTGGAACTCACAGAGATCCACCTGACTCTGTTCTCTAGTGCTGGGATTAAAGGCAGAAGGTGTGTGCCACCATGCCTGGATAATCTTTATATTTTGTATTTTTATGTTATTGGGTGTTTGCCTGCAGGTATGTCTGTGTGCCATGTACGTGTTAGCGACTCAGAGGCCAGAAGAGAGTGTCAGATCTCCTGGGACTGGAGTTACAGAGAGTTGTAAATTGCAGGTGCTGGGAATCAAACCTGGGTCCTCTGGGAGAGCAGCCAGGGCTCTTGAGCACTGAGCCATCTCCAGGTCTGGGCCTGTTAGTTCTCTGTTAGTTCTTTCTGTGTCTGAACTGCATGAATGAAGTTGCTAAATCCAAGACTTGCTTTCTGTGGCTAACCTCTCATGAGGCTCACCTCCCAGTGACATCTTAAAATTAATGACCCCGCTGAACCTTCCCAAAACCCTCAGTGGCAATAACTCACGTGGTTGTTTTTCATAAGATGGGAAAGCTTGGCTCAGAGAAGTTGGGAGTGACCTGTCTTCTGTCACACAGGGATGAAGGCAGATAGTGGGATCCCAACTGCTTCTGGTTTTGACTCTACAGGACAAGCTTTCACCAGGCCCCTGCCTCATGCTCAGGACCCATGCATGGAAGCAAACATCTTTCCCAATACCCAGCACCATACTGTCACTGTGTGGAGGAAGGACCTGCAGCTCAGAGAGGTACCATCACTTTCCTGGGGTCACAAAGCTAGTAGAGGGCAAAGAACTCAAATTTATGTTTACTCCCGATGCCAGTGCTTTTGGGAGCATGTTATTAGGGTGTCCTTAGGAAATGGCTTGCATTTGACTAGTTTTGACCTACAGAATCTACAGTGTGATTTGTAATGACAAGAAAACAGGTACACAAAAAACCCATAACACCTATTTTTGAAATTCTTAGTACCCTGGGTTCCCTGTCCACTATCGAACAGGCTCAGTGGTCTTGGCATGCCCAAGAGAGGGAGCTGGTCAGGCCTGCAGCCTCCTTACCATCTTTCAGTACCCACCCTTTACTTCTTGGAACCCACATTGCCTCTCTGGGACATTACCTCCCTGACCCCTGACCCCTAACCCCTGAACTATTCTCCCTTTCCAGGATGGAGACATATTTCAGGCTTGGCTCACGGGCCACTCTATGCCAGGCCCAGTCTCTTTCCTCTGGAGTGATGGGAAGGTTGGGGGAGCACGGATCGTGGTCGCATCTCCGTCATGGCTAAAAAGACCTATGAACGAAGTCACTACAGAGAACAATGGGGGTGGGGACTATCGAGACTGTTTTGAGTCTCTAGATCCAGCCATACCTAAAACCAGTCCTCTCCTAGACCCCTGGGTTACATAACCCCATATTTTGCTTTGCTGATGCCGATTTGGTCTGAGTTTGTGGTCAAATTCTGTTGATTCATTTATTCTTCTCATTCATAAGACTGGTGACGACTCAAGAGACCCTGAGGGAGATGAAACAGCTGGAGGGAAGCAGGGTAGCCAAGGACCAGTAGGAAGATGTGGTACCAGACAGGCATCAAATCACATCGGGCTTTGTCTGGGACGCCTAGAGAAATGACCAGGGTACTGAGGGTCCAAGACCTCCTTCAGATTCACAGGACCGGGCCAGAAGAACCGTCACTGGGCAGATGGGTTGGCAGATGGCCACCAGTCATAAGGAGGGTGAATGCTTCGAGACTAACTTTGCCCCAGCTGGGGATCACTGACCTGCTGCCGGTTGTTGGGGGTGTAAGGGAGCAGCGTGGAGACGTGGAACATGATCTCGTAGTCCTGGTATGTCGTATACAGAGAGTGTGTCCCCGTTGAGTCCGCTGGGATAGAAACACCAGTTAGTGTAGCACAGTCCCTAAGCCCCTGGGTTTCTGCCGTATTCCGCAGGCCATCTGCTAGTTTTTAACTGGATGCTTTTACTTACATCCACTCTTTAAAAATGAAAGACATAAAGAAATCATCCATGATGTAATTATTATTATTGTTATTTTTTAAAAGACTAAATCTAGCTATGGCTGGTCTCTAATTCAGTCTTCCTGACTTAACTTCCTAAGTGCTGGATTTTAACATGTACTGCCACACCTGCGTGTCTTTAGAGCTTACTATATGCAAACAAACCCTCAGTATATGGTCATGTTCTTAAAATACGTGGCACATAAAAAGCATCCTTCGGGACATGTTCTCCTGAGACTTACTACGTGTGACAGGTGTGCAGAGCACAGGGCTATGAATGCAGCTGCTGAGTCAGACATGAGGGCTGTTTTCCCAAGTGGGGACACTGTTAATCCTGACAGTGCTGTCCAATACCTTCCGCTGGCCTGCACCCTCGCCCTGGCACCACCAGACCTTTGAGCTTCTGCTGGTCAGGCAGACAAGAAGTGGTGACTCCTTGACTCCTCAGTGGTCCCTCCTAAACTCTTTTCGGTGGCACTGAAGGTGGAATCTAGGGAAATGCTCCATCCATATCTGATGCCTTCCTCTGCCCCACTTACTTAATGTCTGCCTGCCTGCCTGCCTGCCTGTCTGTCTGTCTATCTACCTACCAATCTATCTATCTAATCTTTTAGGACAAAGTCTTGCTATTTGTAGTTTCAGCTGGCCTAGAATTTACTATGTAGACCAGGATGACTTCAAACTCATAGGTATCTCCCTGTTTCTGCCTTCTAAGAGCTGGGTGAGATTAAGGGCCTGCCCAGTGCCACTTAACTCTTTTTTTAACTGAGACAGGGTTTCTCTGTGTAACAGTCCTGGCTGTCCTGGAACTCACTCCGTAGACCAGGCTGTCCTGGAACTCACTCCGTAGACCAGGCTGTCCTGGAACTCAGAGATGTGCCTGCCACTTACTCTTGACATCCAGCTGGGCAGCATACTTGGTGAAGCCCTTCAGACAGACCTTCTCACCCAGGAGGTCCAGGAACTCCTCAAAGGCAGGGCCAGCCTCCTCGTTGTTGTACATCTCCTCCTCTGAGCTCTGGCCTGCCTTGCAATACAGGATGCCGACCTTGTGCTTGCGGCACAGCTGTGGAGGCAGAAGAGCAGAGTGGTCCGAGGAGGTTGAGGGAAAGGGACAAGAAGAGTCCCGGGGTGCTGAGCTCAGGTACTGCTGGGATCACATGGGAACTCAAGCCATAGTCAGTAGGGAAGGAACCAACGTGGGGCTTGTCCCATAGAGACACTCCGTCATCTGCCTCTCCATGGCTGTGTGAGTGTACAATGTTCTTAAGGCAGAGCAGGGAGCTGGGGCCGGCTTCCTATAGACAGCAACTGGGCATGGACCAAGATTGTGCCAAAGCTAAACCTCAGCTACTTGGGGTTTGCACATGTCTGGAAGTCCAAAAGCAATGCCAGGGGCTAGGGAAGGGCCAGATGGCAGGGATGGGTTTGTGTTCATGCACTGGCACACGCTCCTGCTCCCTCTCTCATATAAACCTTGTAGTGTCAATCTCATTCCCAGGCTGTTTCTATGAGACTGCTCTTGGTACCCTTACAGTGTGCTGATAGCTCCCTCCTGTTGCTCAGTCTAGCTTAAGGGAGTTTGTTACTTCTAAAAATAAGTGCAGAGATGGAGACAGGAAGGGTTGCAGGACTCAGGCTCACCCCTTGCTCATCGAGCTTCAGCAGCTGCTCGGTGACTTTGGGAGTGTTGAGAGCCAGTCGCAAGCAATGGATGTTGAGCTCTGGGATGACGTATTCCAGTGCGTCCTTCAGGGGCAGGCCCCGCCCTGTCCCGTGCTTGGTGGCTGTAGGTGTGGCGTCCTCTAGAATGGAGCCCCGAAGCGTGATGAGCTGTTCAAAGGAGAGAGAGAAGGGATGGTCAGGGCTGTCTCAAGCTTTGAGGGGGGCTACAGCACATGAAGGGTCTTCACGAATAGGTGTGGCTCAGCAAGGTGGTGTACTTCTGTAATCCTAGGCACTATGAAGGTCAAGGTTGGATGATTTTGATGCTGAAGGCAACCTGGGAAACACAGTGACTCTGTCTCAAATCAAACCAACCAAACAACCCCCCTCTCAAAGAAATCCTCAAAAACCAGAGCTGGGTGTGGTGGGCTGTAACCCTAGCTTTTGGGATGTGGAGACAAGAGATATGAAGTTAAGATCATCCTTGGCTACAGAGTCAAAGGGTAGCTTCCCTGCATGAGACCTTGTCTTGAAAAACAGAACAAAACCCTAAAACCTAAAGCCACCCCCTCCACCCAAACGGGATCGATGAGAAGGATCTTAACAGTTTGAAGGCAGAATACAGAGTGTGAGCAAAGACTCAGACTTGCTGTCTCCTTCCTGTGATCCTGAGCTTCCACCTTCTCTTCCGTGGGACAAAAACAGGCACTTCTGAGTGTAGGGGAGGCTGGGAGATGACATATCCCCCTTTCTTCAGCACACACACAGGCAGCTGTCTCCTGTGTGCCAATCTATCCAGCTGCAGAGACCAAGCAAAGACCCTGGAGAGCTGACAGGTGGGTGGGGAGGGGGAGTAAGTCAGGAAGCCGAACCCCAGAAGAACAAAAGAAGCTTCGCAAAGAAGAGGCTCTCGGTCATTGTAGACATGTATGTATCACATCTGAGACCTGCCGGTCTAGGATGCTGGTGCCAGCCTGGGTCTTGAATTGTGGCTCTGGCTGTTCAACCAGTTTCATGAGAAGTACCATCACCAGGCACTCTGATTGGGTCCCGGGGTGGGTTGGACACACACCTGTGCATGTACATGTGTCTCTGTGCGTGTGCATGGGAATGAGCACACACGTTCAACCCTCTTAGCTGGCTGTGCCTTAGAGGCTGAAAATGTTTAGTCAGAGGTCACCTCAGACCTCTTTCTCAGATGTTACCACTTCCCAGGCTTTTCCTACAGCTGACTATGTGACCAGTTTCAGGCAGTGAAATGTGAGACCCCTGTCTGGTCAGGACTTTTTACTGGCCATGTCTTCTTACTGGGGACATCAGTGTAAAGATGGGACCTCTGAACTGAGTCCTGATGTGCCTACCTCCCAGTTTCAAGACAAGGTTTCTCCGAGTAGCCCTGGCTGTCCTGGAACTCACTCTGTAGACAAGGCTTGCCCCTAACTTAGAGATTCACCTCCCTCAGTCTCCTGAGAGCTGTTTTTTTGAGACAAGGTCTTGCTATGTAACCTAGGCTGATATTGAACTACAAAGATCCACCTGTCTCAGTTTTCTGAGTACTGTGACTACAGACAGGCAACCACCAAGATGCTTCAAGATACTTCTCTTTGGAAAAATAAATTGCCATCTCGTCTACACACATGTAACTGTTACAATACATGCAAAAGGCTAACACCTGGTCACATGCCACCCAATTCAAGATGTGGATATTCAGACTTCCAGGACCAGTTTATTCCAGCCTACTTTCATTACTTCATTATCTTTCATTATTGTTATTATTATTTTGTCAGGAGTGTGTTTGGGGCTGGAATCATGGCTGACTAGGCGAATGCTATAATCCAGAGCCATGTGCCCAGCTGACAGTCACTATTCTTTTATCTGGCTTCTTCCCCTCTCCTTTTGAGTCAGGATCTCATTTGGCCCGGGCTGGCCTCAAATTCCTGCTTCCTGCTTCTCCCTCTTGAATGCCGAGAGTACAGGCATGTACCACCATGCTCTGCTTCTCTCTCTCTCTCTCTTTTCGTTTGTTTTTGCTTTGTATTGAGAAGATCTCATTCTATAGTCTAGCTGGCCTTGAACTTGAGATCCTTGTCTCAGTCTCCCAAGTGACAGGTGTGTCACTGTGCCCAGCTTGGTTTCTTTCTCTGAGGACTGTGCATCTGGGAATCCACCATGTTGCACTGAGAGGATAAAGCCTGCACTGCCATGGATTTAATCCTTTCTAGTGCAGCTGAGCGCAGCTGCTTTGAGCACTTGACAACTGAGCAGCACTGTTGGGAGCATCCGCAGAATCACCTCCTGGTGCCCAGGAACACACTTCCTTTTTGGTTTATACCTAGGAGACAAATTGCTAAATCACCCAGACATGCTAATCTTCAGTTTTACTAAAAGTGCCAAATAGTTTTCCAAGTGATTGTTCCAGTTTATGCCCCGCTAGTCCTGAGAGCCCCTGTAGCCGTGTCCTCTTGACACTAGCTTGATGCTAGCCACCAGGTTAGGCCAGGCCGAGTATGTGGAAGCCACAGGAAGAATGTACAGAAAGGTACCTGAAAAACCACTGGACAAACAAAACCCCTCCCCCAGGGCCTGTCCCAAGTGCCCCAAACATACTGTTCCAAGCTGCAGTTTAAACACAAGAGCTGACCAGTGTTAACTGCAAAAACACACTCCCCTAAGTCAACAGACACACGGAGCAGCAAAAGCATGCCATGGTTTGCTGCCAGGCACGCAGCCCACCCTTGCCAAACAGGACCCAGGCAAGAGGTGTGTGGAAGGAATGGAGTGATCTCATGGCTGGGAGTTCCCAGTTCTGGCCGTGCATTAACAAACAAACACATCTCTTATCATGAACTAAGCAAGCGTGAAACAAGGGCAACAGCGGTGACGTCAGGGGCTTTGCTCTCCAGCCTGGGTGGCTCTGGGGCTGTGGGCTTCCTTAATGCACCTACAGGATCAGCATCTTTGTATCCTACAGACACTGTTCTGCAGCACTCTCTGCTGGAGTCAAAAGTCAGTGAGGGCCAAAAACCTGCTCTGGAGACAGGTGGCTTATGGCTGCGCTTGGCCCCATCACTGCCCCCTGCTGTGCACTTGAAAATCTCTTGGGATTTCCTTCAGGCCAGGGGAGGAGAAGAAGCAGGGCACCATCAGGTCAGGAGAAGCTGCTTCTCTCCTCCCTGCTTTGATCCTTTGTCACCTCCCACTGGCACAGCAGCTCTTCCCCAATGCCTCCTGCCCTTGTCCCATTGCCAGCCCATTCTCTCCAGTCAGACCTGCTGTGAGCCCTCTGACATCTGCTATCCCTTTACTGAGGGTGACAGACCAAGTGAGCTGTAAAAAGGACATGGTGCCACATAAGCAAAGAGGGATCTATCTGTCAGAGTCAGGCCCATGACCAACCCATATGCATGTTGGCTGCTCTTTGTGCTGGGTGTGGGGACCCTTTAGGGACTTCAGGGCACTTGAGGCTGCCAGCCTGTGTTTGACTCTTGGCTTTACCTTCTCCCAAACTCTGCAACCCCGAACAATTCACTAAATTCCTCATCCCATCCCTCCCTTCCTTTTTAGTTTTGAGACCCTTTCATGAAGCCCAGGCTAGTCTGGCTACATAGCTGAGGCTGGCCTTGAACTCACTGGCCTCACAAGCACTAGGATTACAAGTGTTTCTCATTACATTTTACTAATGCAGATTTTCACTGATATAGGGGTTTGCTATTTGGTCCTGGCTGGCTTTGAACTTTCATTATTTCCTCATTGACAAAATGGGGACAAGAACGTCTACCTTGAGCAGGTATGGTTATATACACCTGCAATTCAAATTCTGGAAACTGGATAGGGTTAAGAGTTTAGGCCAACCTGGGCTGGATGAAGATTCCAGGAAGCAAATTCGCACATAGAGCTTGCCACTGTATCCGGAATACAGTGAGAGCTGGGTACACGCCACTCACGGCTACAGGCAGATAAGGGTCAAATGTACAAAGTCACAGATAAGTTAAGAACTCAAAATGCTCTAAGGAGGCTTCAGTCCCTTCCCACTCCTCAACAGAATGCATCAGAGATATGGGGAGGCGCATGCACAGACCAGATGTGCCAAATGAATGCAGATATCCCGCCTCCAACAGAATTACACTTTGTAAGACCTTCCTTTTTCTACTTCGCATATTTATGTATTATTGAAAGTACCAACAACCAGCACTAAGAAATGTATCCCTCTATCTCCCGGGTTTGGGAGAAGCACTGGGATATGAATATAGATCTCCTGAGACAAAAAGTAAAATCCCAAACTCCTAAGCCTAGCAAAGCCACAGCCTACCTGGGCACAGGGGCACATGCCTGCAGTCCTAGCACCCAGGAGGCTAAGGCAGGGGCTGTAAGTTTCACGCCAGCACTGACAAGAGTTAGGGCCTGACGTGAACACAAAACAACAAACTTCAAAGGTCTGTCAGAAATTTCCTCTTGCCAGGCTGAAGAAACATTGGGCCAGATGGTCCGAGGCTGGCTGGGGAACCCTGTGTGTCATCTGAGAAGCCACTGGCATGGGGCAGCCAGTGGTCAGGTGTGTGGTGCCTAAGCCCAACCCTGAGTTTGCTCCTTGCTCGGTGGGAAGCTGGCTCTGCCAAAGCTCACATACCATCTGCTGAGAGATGTGGGCCCAGTGGAGCCTGTCTGCTTGGCGGCTAGGGGCGGCCATCTGGGATAGGCCGGCCTGCTGGTTTGGAAGGCAGCCTGGGCTCCGTGCTCTGGTGTGCAGAGGCCAGAGGCAAGTGTGTGGACAGGAGGATGGAGCCCTGTCTATCCATTCCCCAGCACTGCCTCCGCCCTCCTGGAAGAGTTACAGTTAGGACAGGTTGTCAGTCATGGCGGGAGCTGGCACTCAGAGCTCCTCCTGCCCTGAAGTCTGTGCAGCCACTTCCCAGCCTAGCCCACTCACACCTCTCTAGGGGTCAGGTCACAGCTCTAAGCCTGTTTTACCGAGGAAGGAACCAAAACACAAGAACGGTCACCTGTCCAAGTCATGGGGCCAGTGAAGAACATGAGTGGACAGATAGTCCAATGAGCTCAGATCCATAGAGAAGGTCCTGGGAGTGAGGGTAGACAGAAGCAGGACGTGCTGGGTCTGCCAGTGGGTGACCTTGGAAAAGCAATTGTCTGGCTCCAGTTGTGGAAGGAGGTGAAAACGGGACCTCTGTGGCAGGGGTTGAGAGAATCGGCTGGGACAACGCACTGCAAACACTGAGGTGAATGCCAGGCAACAATGCACGCTACAGCTTTACTGCAGGTTCCATTGTTGCTGGCAGGGGATTTGGGTTGTGTGTCTCTCTGCCCTGCCTCCATGATGGTGAGGTAAGCCTTGCTCCTCCTCCAACTCCAGACGATGGAAGGTCAGGCCTGAGGGCCTCACAGGGCAGCTCTGCAAAGACCTGAGCCCAGGGCTGGGTCTGCACGTGGTCTGTAGGTGAGGGCAGACAAAGGTTTGCGCGGTGTGTGTGTGTGTGTGTGAATGGGGAGTAGGGTGGGTGGGGATGGAGGGCAGACAGCTCATGCTGAAGCCCAGGCTGGACTTGAACTGACGCTATGTATCTGCTTCAGTCTTCCAAGCTGTGAGGACCACCCCAGCCCCGGCTCCCTGAGGTCTCAGGTATTTCAGACAGGCCTCTATTGGCCATCCTGTCTGAAGCTCTACCTCCCCCCCAAGTCACCCATTTCCCCGCTGTGTCTTCCACCTTATCACTACGTAGCCTGGCACGGGCACGGGACATGAAGCTGTCTTGTGTAGCACTGCCATCTCCCACAAGAGCAGTCTTCAAGCTTCCCTGCTGCCTTGGTCACTACTATACCCCCAAAGCCCAGCATGGGGCTGTGCAGTGATGGCATCCAGTCAGTCTTGGTGGGATGAGTGTATTGCATATCTGAGGCCCATGAGGCCAGGGTGGCACAGAGCAGTTTCCAATTACCAAACAGGAACCAAAGCAGAAAAGCCATACCCTGACCTGCTGAAAAAGCACTGGAGTGCCCTGACCCTGAGTTCAAGGGATGGACTTATCACCCTAGGGCTGGAGAGAAAGGCTTAGTGGCTAAGGGCCCTCACTGTGTGTGCCAGGCATGGTGGTGTCTGGGGTTTCAACGCCTTCTCTGACCTCCTTGGGCACCGCATGCACATGTAAGTCAGCTGAGTTCTTACACCATGAACAGGTCCAGTGTGGGGGAGCGAGTCTAAACTGTCAGGTGACTCCCTGAGGCAGCTGAGTGGGGTGGTCTGAGGACAATGGACCTGGATCCTAACTGCTCTGTATCTGCTTTGCCACAAACGAGGACAGGAGTGCTGCCATCAGACAGCTGGCAAGACTAGGACACTGGTGTAGGTAGTCTGGGCGAAGGCAGAGCGCGGGCCGGCACTGCAGTGCTAGGCCTGTTTGCCGCCATTGCCGCTGCAAGAATATGCATCTCGCTGAGTGCACACGGCTTGTCACTGCACCAGCATTCGCCCATGTGTCCTAAAGAACTCTGAAGCTGGAGGAATGTCCCCTCACATGCTGCCTTGGCGCTCAACTGGCCAGAAAGGTGAGAAGGAAAGGCTGCCCAGGACACAGGTCAAGGACTGCCTGCAGCCTGGCATGTCATTCTGGAGCCCACTCTCCTCAGCTGCCAGAAGCCATGTGTCATACAGTTGAAAGCCTCTGCGGGTGGGGTCCTTGTCCTCAGTGCCTCATCTGCCTGCCAGGATGAGCTCAAACACTCGGCTGGCCCCAAACTCAGAGTATACTCCCTGGCAGTGGTAGCCTGCTGAGTTTTTATGCCAGGGTGTAGGCCCAGCACACAGGGATCCCCAGCGTGTGGGCTGTGTCAGTTGGTGGCTGCCTCTTTGGAAATGCTGCCTTTCCAAGGCTCTTTCAGAAGGTGAGATCACTGCATCGCTGCTGCTAACCTGTTTTGTCCTACAGGGGACTAAACTCAGAGGCAAGGAGCAAGACAAGCTAAAACCACCTTTCTGTCGGATGTGGTGGTGCACGCCCGCTACATCAGTATTCAGAGAGTGGAGGCAGGAGCTGCTCAAGGCCAGTTTCAGACACACGGTGAGCTGGAGGCCAGCTTAGCTACGGGAGACAAGTTCTCAAAACAAAAGAAAAACATCCCCCATTCCCACTGAGGACCTCCTTCTCCTCGTCCCTCTTTCCTTTTGGGCGGCTCCCATGCAACTGTCAATCTCAGCACCAGGGCGGTGGCTCTAGCCCTAAGGTGGAATGTGTCCTAGATCTGGCTGCCTATCTCTCTCACCCTCTTTGACCCGTCAGTGCCTGGCCCAAGGTGTAGGTGTGGGATCCACACAGAGCCAATTGGGGATCCTGCAGACATGAATCATCCTTCTGTATGGAAAGTTAATACTACCTAGAAGACCTGGACAGTAGTCCCTTTGCCCAGGACTGAAGACAGCTTGCTGGACAGAAGAGAATGGCATTCATTAAGAAAATAAAGGCCGAGTCAGCTAAGCTGAGCAGAAGAGGAGTTAAGTTCTGCAGTCTTGGGGCTGGAGAGATAGCTCAGCGGTTAAGAAAAGTGGCTATTCTTCCAGAGGACCCAGGTTCAATTCTTAGCAACTACATGGTGGTTCACACAATGCACATAAAAATAAATTAAAATAAAAAAGTTCTGCGGTTTTGCAGAAGACCAGGTCAGTCTGCCTATAGCAGCTTCTATCCCTGATCTACAGTTAGAGAGATCAATGAAATCTCTGTGACTTCTGTATTGGTGTGGGGTACATCACTGTGCCTTCCCCCATTGCTGGAGCTAGCCTGTAATATAGGGGTGGCTGGGCAGGACAGTGGGATTCTCTGCTCAGAATGGAGATTGGTTGGTAGTGGTGAAAGTTACTTAGCATGATGGCAGGGCTTGCTGCGATGCCCCAGGCCCTACTAGACTGAGGTTTGGAGTTTAACTCCAGTCCTGAAATGACCCTTCAACCACACCTTTTTTCCTTATGTTCACTGGAGTTAATCTCTTGGGAAAAGAGTTTGTGATCCTGAACTTTGATTTCACCTGCCAAGTTCAGCTCCTGGCCTGGCTTCTTATTGCTGCAACCTGTGTGATTTCTGAGTCTTAGTTTCTCTTCTGTAAAATGGACAAACTCTCAAGATCACATTACTGGGCCTCTTAGGAGAAACAGCAAGGATGTCCTTGGCCTGGAACCTGGTAGAACCAGGACATAGAAATGGGAGGTTATCTAGCAGGCACACTGTGCCGGGCCCTACCTCTCGAGTCCGGAAAATGATCCTGTACTGGTACTGAGGTCCGTGGTCCTTATGATCCTCCAGCTTCTCCCGCTTGATGCTCACCGCCACGGGCCCCAGCTTTTCATCCACGCCGAAGTAATTGGCATGCTCTGCAAAGGGAGACCAGGGAAGTACGGTCAGATGTCCGGAAGGAGAGGGCACAGGCCGCAGCCGTCTGGTGCAGTGGGAGGGTAAGGGGCTGGGTGCAGTCTCACACAGAGTCCAAGAAGTCAGGGCCGATGGAGAAACCCTAAGAGTTTGATCGCAGCCTGGCTTTCGGTGCCAGAAAAGCCACAGCCTTTTCTGAGTGTCAGCACGCTCATCTGAGAACAGGAACCCAGAGGCTCATGGTTCAGAGCTGGTGTGTGGGAGTGAGACAGCGTGAAAGGCTTCGTACATTACACAGCGGGTCACCAAGCCAGGGCCACTGAGATTAATCTGGCTCTGTTAACGGCTTGCCTGGTTTAGCTCCCATTAGTTGTTGTGAAGTAGTTAAGCCCCGAGCCTAGGGAGTCTCCTGCCAGCACAAATTCGGGGTTGAGATTAGATATAAGACTCCAGTCAGGTCACATGATGGGATTCTTAGCAGTCAAATGGGCTTAACTCAGCAATGTGAGGATTAATTGAGTTAGCACAGCACCAGGCTGGCGCATAGTAAGCATACAGCTTAAACGCTGGCCATTAGCAGCCCGGGGACTCCCGTTTGTTCAGGGCCCTGACACAGATCCCTAAGTCATGTCCGCAGCTGACTATGCTTCTACAGACCTGAGTAATGGAAATACTGAGGGTGACAGTCACAAATGAGTTAGGGAGCCAGGTTTCTGCTCCCCACTTTTTCCTGAACAAGCCACTGAGCATCATACCAGGAAACAATTCTTTCTGATATCCAACTCTAGTAGGGTTTTTGTTTTTTGTTTTGTTTTTGGTGGGGGGAGGGGAGGGGACTGCACAGCATCCTGTATGACTCCTGTTCCAAGCTTCTATGTTGTTATCAGCAAAAATTCAAGAACACAGCAGATAACAGCTTCTTGTCCTCACCCTGGCATTCTGTAAATTTAACCGACAGTCCCTGTTTTCAGATGCACCTGGGTTAAGGTGCACCAAGGCTAACCCAAAACACTGGGTGGGAACTAATCAGAATGGCACACTGCTCTACGGTGGGAGTTTACTCCTGAAGAGGCTACCGAATTTGTTGTTGGTTTTTTTCACCTACACACAATGCCTAGCATCTCAGAAATCCCAGTACATGGTCAGTGCTCAATAAACATTTACCACAGGCCTCCACAGCTACAAAGAAGTAATTTTGGAAAGGCTATTTTAAAAAATGTGGGGAGTAGACAGGTCTTACTATATTATTATGTGTTGTCTTTGAATGTGTGTATGTAGACTACACTGGCCTCACGACACTGGGAATCACCCCCGTCTCAGCCCCAGTGCTGGGATTTAACTCTGGATCACCATGCTCCACCTTTACGACACTGGGAATCCCCCCCCCCCCCCGTCTCAGCCCCAGTGCTGGGATTTAACTCTGGATCACCATGCTCCACCTTTACTTTCTTTCCCTTTGGAGGCAGGGTCTCACCACGTAGCCCAGGCCTCCCTCAAACTGAAGATCCAGCTGCCGCAGTCTCCCGAGTGCTGGAATTACAGATGTGCACTATCATACCCTGCTTCTAGGTGAGCTTTAAAAACCACAAGGAATGGCCCTTTTCACCCCTTAGGCACTTTTCTTCTTGGAATCCCGAGCTACTGAAAGGGAACCTCATGGTGCCTCACCAGCGTTCTGTTATCCAGGACCTGGAACTTCCATTACCCCTTCACTGTTCGTCTTAGTACCATTTTGGTTGGGGTATGGGATCCACTACGATCAACCCCTTTTCTCCCGAGGCCAATCTGCAGGTGAACTGTGTCACATAGTCAATAAGCTATCAGATAGGACACTTCAACCCACAGTCTAACTCTGAGATTAGCTCCAAAGACTCTGAGTCTTGTGAAGAACCTAGCTGATTGTTATTTATCTTTGGTGGCACTGGGACCTGAGACTAGGGCTGAGTGCTAGACTATGTCCTCCAAGGCACCAAGTGTGCCTCTGTTTTCCTTAGTAATGAGACGGGGTCAGATGACTAAGGAGTGGGTGTGCTTCAAAGACAAGCTGGGGCCCCAGCCACTCGCTCGCATCACCTTTGCCCACAAAGTAGTCCTGGTAGTAACGAGCACCCAGGTCCACATGTTCGATGCTGTACTGCCTGGGCCGGCTCTGTGTTCTCTGCTGCTCCTTGGGCACCTCCAGCACCGAGATGCTGGCGTTTGTGCGGTGGGTGCTCAGGGTGGGCTCCGTTATGTGGGTCTCACTGTTGCCCCCTGGGGAGCCCATGGAAGCCCGGGAGAAGCTGACGTTGCGCTCTCGCTCCCCACCGATCTCGTTGCGGAAGTGTGGGCAGCTGAGAAGAAGGTCATTGCTATTGTCGTCCCCCAGGTCCTGCTCCAGGTTCTCTTTGCAGTTCAGATCCTCCGTGCTGGTGAAGGCTGGGTCCAGAGTCCCCAGGCTGTGGGCCCGGGATGCTGGGAGGCTCACCATGGCCGAGGCGGCTGAGGCTGCTGAGGCCCCCGTGGTGGTGTTGCGCCTCTGGGCCACTGACACCCTGTTGGCAGCTGCCTCATTGAGGTCAAACAGCAGGCTCTGCACATCGAAATGGGCGAAGCTCTTCTGGCAGACCCAAGGTCTGCTGGCTTCCGGGGGGCTTCGGCCCTCCTCAGTCTCTCCCAGGGGCCGCCCCATTTCCCCTTCAGGCTTATTGCTCCTCAGTTTCCTGAAGATGGATGAATCTACAGTATCCCCACTGCCCAGGCCCCACGCAGGTTTCTTCCGGGCCTTCTCCTTCTCCTTGAGAGGCTGCAGAGTCTGGAGACTATCTTTGGCAGGCTGGCCATTTCGGGGGTCTCCCTTGGCTCCACAGCTGCCCCCTGAGAGAAGGGTACCGGGATCCACCCGCAGGAGCTCATTGAGGTTCTGGGAGCCACGAGCCTCTGGCTGCTCGCTGCGGAACTCATTGAGGATATCGAAGAAACTCTGTTCCGGCACACCCTGCACATCGATGGAGGATGTGCTGCCATACTCTCGGAAGAGTGGCAGCACCCCTGGGTGCCGGCTCCCCCGTGGCTCTCCAGGTTCCTCCACGTCACACTCACTGAGGGTGATCTCGCTGCTGCTTCGATGTCGCAGAGGAAGGAAGGCGCGGCCAGGGGACCGGGGCCACCCATCCTGGAATTCTACATCTTTAGACCTTCTCCTAGCGAGTCGATGAAAAGCTCTGGACCCCGAGGAAGCTGGAGTGCTGGAGGGGAGCTGTCCATTCTGTACGTTTCTCATGGAATGGGCCACTTTGGTGGACTTCATACTATCTGTGTCCTGTGAGGGGCTGGGATTGCTCTGTTCTCTCAAGGCTTCTCGCTTGGGTGGCCAATCAGCCACTCTGGCACGCACACCCATCTTGGGCATTGCAGGGGTGGTGGGGCTAGGGCGGGTGGTGGCAATGGCTGGGCTCTCACCAAGAGGCTGGGACATACTGCCATTCTGGGCCCAGAATCCCATGGGAATGTAGTCCCCAGGGTGAGGCCCAGGGAGGATATCGGTGCCCCTGGCCCCACAGCTGGCTGCCAGGTCCACACCATCATTAGGAAGAGGTCGATAGGTGGTCATAGTCCTTGGGCACTAGAGTGCTGCTGCCCTTGGAAGTCGTGGTACAATGCTATGGGGTCCACTGGCCCTCAGCCATTGTTTAGGCCTGCCAGTCCTAGAACAAAGGGTGCTGGCCCCCGAAAGTGCACTTGAAGGTTGTGAGCCTGTAGAGTCCAGTTCTTCACCATCGCTGTGGACAGCAGTGCAAGCGCAATGTCAGGAGGCAGGAGTCATCCAGGGGGCTCCAGACACAGGGGCTCAGAAGGGCAGAAGGAGTGACGGCTGCAGGCCATGGCCTGTGGATTGGGTGGGCATCTTCCCAGCCATGCTGCAAGAGAAGAGAAGGGAAAAGTGAGGCGTGAGAGTATACTCTATCTCCCAAAGGCAGGAAACATGGCTTTTTTGGTGGAGGATTCAGCTTTATTCATTTTTTAAAAATATTTATTTATTTATTATGTATACAATATTTTGTCTGCGTGTATGCCTGCAGGCCAGAAGAGGGCACCAGACCTCATTACAGATGGTTGTGAGCCACCATGTGGTTGCTGGGAATTGAACTCAGGACCTTTGGAAGAGCAGGCAATGCTCTTAACCGCTGAGACATCTCTCTAGCCCCTAGCTTTATTCATTTGAAAAGATGATTATGGAGTGAGCCTGTCTGCCCTCTCCTTCCTTCCTTTCTTCCTTCTTCCCTCCCTCCCTCCCTCTCTCCCTCCCTCCCTCCCTCAGACATGGTCCTGCTATGTAGTTTTGAACTTGTAGAGATTCTTCTGCCTCTTCCTCCTGAGCGTTGGGATTATAGGAGGGCACTGCTGTGTCTGGCAAGAGTTTTGATCACATACAAAGCAGAGAAGGGACTGGGATGGCCGCCCCATCCATCACTAGCTCCAGCTCCGTTAGCTCCTTGTTGGTTCTGTTTCATCCATTCACCCAGCCACCACCACCATCATTATTATTATTGGTCCTAGGAATTGAAACTAAGACCTATGCATCCTAGGTGTAAGCTCTACCACTGAACTACATTCCTAGACCTCTTTTCCCCCCTTCATTACTGTATTAAAAACATTTACTTATTGTGTCTGCTCTTGAATGCCAGAGAGCATGTGTAGGGGTTACAGATGGTCTGTGGGAGTATGGAATCGGTTCTCCTTCTACCACTCGGATCCTAGGGATTGAACCTACGGTGAGGGGGTTAGTTCTCTCTTTCCAATATGTAGGTCCCAGGAATTGAACTCAGGCCATCAGACTTGCCAGCAGGTGCCTTTACTCACTGAACCATTTTGCTGGCCCCTCTTCGTTTTCAAAACGATTTCATTTTGACTTTCTGTACTTCTGGAGATGGCATCAATCTCCATGTGTCAGGCAAGTGTTCTACCACTGGGGCATACCACCAGCCACCAGACCATTCCATCCATAAACACTTTTCACCGCACACCTCTAGCAGAGGTCTTCAAAAGGAAGGAAGGACGGACAGATGGAAGGAAGGAAGGAAGGAAGGAAGGAAGGAAGGAAGGAAAAGAGAAAGAGAGAGAGAGAGAGAGAACGAACCACCACCATCTCATTTCATATCCACCAAAGCCCACAGGAATTCTTTATCAGCCAGTGATACTGTCTGCCTCAGGTCCTGGTCTCTGCTATCTCAAAGGGTCTTTGTTGAGTTGGTCTGCTCAAGAGGAGCCAAACAAGAGCCCCACTCTGCCTGGCGGATGCTCTTCCTGTCTCACCCACTCCACTACAGCAATCTTCCTTTGTCCTACTGCACCGCTTGAGTGAGGACTAGAGTTCTGTCCCATGTGATGGCTACCCTCAGGAGCCCTGCGGTTCCGTTTAGCATGCTCCCTTTCCCTGTGTTTCCTGTAGGCTGATGGAAAGCGTGCACAGAGCGCAGACTTACTGCCTGCCTGCCAGGAGAGGAGGAAAAACGACACAGACAAAACCAGAGCCCCAAAGGACTCCTGGAGAGAAGCTGCCAGAGGAAATGTTCCCAGTGACCGGGGTGGTTAAGACACTCATGTCCAATCTTAGTGCCTCCTCACAGAGCTCCCCCTCCCCCCCAGGACTCCATATTGCTTCTGAAAGAAACCTAAACTCCTTTTCCTGGCCACAAGCCAATAGATCTGGCCCCTAACTAATGAAAACACCCGCGGCACCTTCCTCACCTTTCCAGGGTGCTTCCAACCTAAGGTACTTGCCAGGCCTGTCACCCAGTCTGCTTTCTTCCTGTTGTTCTTAGCAGTTGCCACCAACTGAATCTCTTTTGTATGGTATCTGTTTGCCACCGCCTCCACCTCCAGGCTGTCAGCTCTAGAGTGGTAAGGTCACTTGCACGGCTCACAACCGTGTCCCTTACCCACACTTCTCCGGGAATGATCTAGCACTGTTTGGAAATGGCGTCATTCTGACCAGAGGTGAAGCACACACCCTGGTCCACAAGCCACAGGGAAGGAGTTCCCATTTCTAACTCTCCCCAGAACCACTTCTCTTTGTCTCTCCCTTGAATGAAACCCCCTGCTGGATAAGAAGGGGAAGAAAGAGTTCACTATCTGCTGCTGGCTACACCAGCTGAGCTGCCTCTTATTCCCGCTAGCAGGACTGACTTTATTTAAGACAGCACAGTGTGGGGTGGGGGTGTGTGTGGGGGTGGGGGTTGAGCACCTGGGCTGAAGTGACCTGTGATTTTTCTGTCTCTTATCCTCTGTCTTAGATAGTGTTCTAGTGCTGAGGAGAGACACCATGAGCATGGCAATTCTTATAAAAAGAAAGCATTTAATTTGGGCTGGTTTAGTTTCGGAGGGTTAGTCCATTGTCATCAAGGCAGGAGCACGATGGCCTGCAGGAAGACATAGTAGCCAAGACATGGCGGCTGCGAGTTCCACATCCAGATCTAAAGCAGCAGGATATGAGAGGCACTGGGACTAGCTTGGGCTTTTAAAAGTGCAAAGCTCACCCCAACAAAGCCACACCTACTTCAACAAGGCCATACCTCTTAAATCCCTCTCAAGTAGTATCACTCCCTGATGACCAAGCATTCAAATATATAAGCCTATGTGGCCATTACCATTCAAACTACCAGTCTCTGAGGCTGGGCATAGCTACTCTGGTAAAGGCCCTGAGAGTGCTTGCCTAGTGAGGAAGTGATGCCCCCGTGTGCTCATGAATCATGTAGTAGGTGTTTTCTAACATATATTTAGAGGTACAGCGTGAACTTCAGGGAAAAACAAAGAGGGGCCCGTGAAACAGGTTCATGGACTCAAACAGAAGAGACACCAGCCACTGAGATGGGGAGAAGTAGAAGAGAGAGGGGAGGGATCAAGATGGCCTACTTCCTGTGGGTGTCCACGAGTGAGGGGTACAGGAACATTCTTTGAGAAACTTGGGAGATGCCATAGGGGGAAAGGCCAGATCCCAGGGAGAAAACAGGGAAGACTAAAGGGGCAAGGGTGGGGGTGCCCACTGTGAACTACAATCAGGGGCATGGTCCTCAGACACCCCAATCTGAGAACCGAGACTAGTGGGTCACCCCAGCTTTCCAAAGCAATCAGAAATCTAGAATTTCATGCAATTTCTCCCCATCTGAAACGTGAAAGCGGCAGGGGTGACAGCAACAAAACCTGGTGAGCACTGCAGAGCTCTGGGAGGAATTTCAGGAAACCCATGTGGCTGAGTCCCCCGTCTCCCTGCTTCTCCCTGCTTTATATTTCCCTCAGTGGCTTCCGACTGGTGAAAGGGAGACGGTGTACCCTAGTATCACAAGAAGAGGTGGTAGGTTTCGCTCTTTATGGTGAACCACTGCCCGCGTGCTTTTGTTTCCGGTCTATTAGTGAACCCTTTGCTTCTTCTGACCTGAGCCTTGCAGGCACTCCACCAATGCGCCACATCCCAGGCCTGAATTTTCATCCTCCATCTCCCTTTTTAGATAGGTTTTCACTAAGTATCTCAGGCTAACCTTGAACTTGTGATGCTCCTGCCTCAGTGTCCTCTGGAATACTGGGATTATAGAGGTCCACTACCATGCCTGCTAGTTTTATGATAACTCAACACAAGCTAGAGTATTTAGAGAGGAGGGAGCCTCAACTGAGAAAGTGCCTCCATAAGATCTGGTTGTAGGGCATTTTCTTAATTAGTGATTAATGGGAGAGGTCCTAGCCCAATGCAGGTGGTGCCATCCATGGGCTAGAGGTACTTGATCCTATAAAAAAGCAGGCTGAACAAGCTATGAGGAGCAAACCAGTAAGCAACTCCCTCCATGGCCTCTGTATCAGCTCCTGCCTCCAGGTTCTTTCCCCGCTTGAGTCCCTGCTCTCACTGCTGTTGATAATGAACTGCGGAGAGTGAAATAAACCGTTTCCTCCCCAAGTTGCTCTGATCATGGGGTTTCATCACAGCAATAGAAATCCTAACTAAGACAGGAGCATTACTGAGAAACTACAATGACTGACCACAAAGTAAGGGGCAGGCTGAACGTGGGTAGAGAGAGGCTGGATTGCAGTCTCTGGTGACTGGCGGGTGTCACAAGGTGGAAATGTTCCTGTTCATACTCATTTATGGACTGACTCTACCATTAAAGCTTTAGCTCTGGAACACAGGGATGCTTCCCAGCATGGTCTGTGCAGAGCTGTGCTCTTGGAGGGTTATGTAGCCCAGGTACTGCACAGATGGAGACTTTCTTCCCTCTGAGGTCACACTGGGGCTGGGTGGGACAACTGGTGGCTTAGCTGGAAACCTGACTTGCTGTGGCCTGTACTCCTGACAGATGAGGTCTCCTGGTGGAATCTGGCTTCCAGTTCTGTGGACACTGTCAATCACACCTTGCTGTCAACACACAGATGTTCTACAAGCTGGGGGCTCTGCACAGAGCCTCTCTCCAGCACACAGCTGGATCTCTGTGCTGTGCTGTGCTGAGCTGAGTGGTGCCCACAGCCTCTGGGGCTTGGTGAGTTGTCCCATGCTAAAACACACTGAGGTCTTCCCAGTAGGGCAACCAATTATGAGAGAAGCACGGTGTGTGCCCAAAAACCAAATGGTTAGGCTCCAACAGTGGTGTGCCATGGACCAGTGCTGGCAGTGGCACAACCTCATTCCTGCTTCTCCATCATCACTGCCCTTCCAGGCTGTACACCCCAAACTTGAAAATCTGAAAATGTAAGTGCCAAGTGGGTACAAGGATGCACATCTTTAATCCTAGCCCTAGAGGTAGAGCATCTGAAGTTCAAGGACATCTGTGGCTTGAAGGCCATTCTGGGACATGAGACCCCCCCCTTATTTATTTATTAATTTTTAAAGGTCCAAGTGCCAACATGATGCTACAAATGGAAAATTCCACTGTTGCTTTCTGGTCCCAAGCATTCTGAACTCCACTTGTACTCCCAATTCTTCCAGAAAGCTTTGGAAGGAGCTCTCCCGCCCCCACCAGTATAGAAACAGGGGAAGGGGAGGTGGTACATCTTGAAACCATGGGAGCCTCACAGTATACCTGGGCCTACAGAGTGTTACTCTGGGACACTGGCTTATCTTTTCCTGATCCTTACTCACTCTTGCTCTTCTGTATGTTCCTCACCAACATTGTGTCTGAATGAGATTACCAAGTTTGGCTCCTGGGATCACATGCCAAGAAGGTGGTTGAGAAAGAGTGAGTGGGAGAAAGGCAGAGTAGGCCCAGTGTCAGCAAAGGATGATGCAAAAGGACCTACTGGGCGGCAAGTGACCAGATCCCATTTAAAGGGAGTAATGAAGACCTAATTATTTCCTAACTAGGGGGCCAGGGATGGTGGCTCTAATCCTGGTTGGGGAAATAGGGCCGTGACGTTAGTTAGGTGTGTCCTATCCTTTCCTGCTGTACAACTCCACACAGTAGGGACATCCTCTGTACCCATTTCAAAAATGGGGCAAGGACAGTAACATGACCAAGTGACCCCATTTGGCAGGTAGCACAGTTAGGACTCAAACCATGGAAGTTTGGTTCCCACCCTTGACCACTCTGCTCTAAATGAAAGTCAAGTGTGCTGTGAAGCTACATGGAGAGGCAGCAACAGCCTAGTGGTCCCAAGTGGAACGATGGGTTTCTTCCTGGTTGCCCGATTCAGAGGAGGCTTGAGCAATACCAGGGTCCATGTTACAGTGCCCCAATCTCATTAGGAGTCGATGCAAAGACAGTCATTAGCCCCACAACAGCGATCCAGGCCTTGACCATGAAAACCTGTTCTGTATTCAGTGCCAAAGAACTCAGAGGACTCATGTGTTTAATTGAAAAGGGCAGTGTGTATCTAGAGCCAGTCCACTCCACCCGGCTCCAGTCACCTACCCTGCTTTTCAGGGTGTTTAATAGGCATGACTCTTTTCCCTTGGGGAATAGGAATCGTGGATAAAAATCACACACTGAAATTCTTGGTGTGCATTCTATTTTATTTTTATACCACGGCATGTCAAGGCAGGTGCATGGGCGTTCACACTGCTGTGAAGAGAAGAGCCTCAACAGCCTAATATGCGTGAGCAGAGACTAGGTTGAGTGAACCTGGATGACTCAGTCCAGGAAGGACAAAGCACTTGTAGCAAAAGTGAGGCAGAGCAGTGGAGAAGAAACACGAGATGTCCACGAGCCTGAAACTGGGAATGAGAATGCACACTGACTGCATGCTGACAGCCCAAATGCATGCTTGTAGCATGCTAGTCAAGAGCTTTATGCATGGACCTATTTAATCCACAGAACAAGGCTGGGAGGAATTGTGCCGCATGTGGTGGTACAGGCCTTATCTCACTTAGCACCCACTGGGTTGACCGAGAGTGTGAAGCCAGCCCCTTTATAAAATGGAACAAACTCTGGAGACTCACTAGTTCCACAGTTGGGCAGTCCCTGTATGAGCCTTGCTCTCAGGCCATGGTACCCAAACCACATGTACCTTTCCCCACAGTGAGTCCTAAGGCTTGGTGATGACCCCGCCACACAGACGCTGAGCTCACTCAAAGGCTTACACTGCCGCATCTCTGTTTATTTTGTTCTCTTGTGCAGTTGAGTTCATATAGGTTAGAGGCTCATTAGGAAAGAGAGAGAGAGAGAGAGAGAGAGAGAGAGAGAGAGAGAGAGAGAGAACCACAGCTAAAGAGTCAACGCCTTTGCGAGTTCATGCTGCTAGCTCTTGGAGGTCTCCCTTGTACAGCAGCTGTAGCATTGCAGACTGAAGCGAAGACCACCCAAGTTCCACTCTGACTGCCACCAAACTAGCTAGGTCTTGGGCACACAGACAAAGAGGAGCCTTTCTGCCTCCATTTCCTATCTTTAAGATGGAGAAGAGGATATGGCTTCAGTCTGCGCAAAGTCCTACATCTGCCTATGTCAAGGCTCAGCACACTCACTGCATGGTGACGTACCAATACATCAAGCAAACCAAATGCAGCCTGGTAACGGCTCCTTTTGAATTACAGGAATAGCAAGCCCCTTTTCCCAGGAGCCCAGAGTCTGGGGTGGGGTAGTAGCCCCTGGAACACCTGTGGGACCGGATGGGTGAGTGAAGGTGTCACACCTCCCCCAGAGCACATGTGGCTTGAACATCTTGTTCCAATCTGGACACAGTCCCACTCTCTCCAAATGTGACTCGGAGATGCACAATTGGAAAGAGATGCTTCCTGGCCATGATTAGGAGCAGCCCACCCAGGAGCAACAGCTATGTCCTAGAAAGGGGGAGGTATGACAGAGACAGGCCTCAAAGGCAGGAGGAAGAGCCTGTTGGGGTAATTACATGCCAGGGGACAGAGCCTCTGCTCCAGGCTGCCTGTGGGTGTCTCACTAGCAAGTTCACAGGCAAACTACAGCACAGGAGTCCATGGCTGCTGCTTCTCACTGCTGCCCATACGGCGCAACAGTGGGTGGGTGGTTCCCACAGGCTACAACCAGGTAGAGCCCACAGATAAAACACTGAGGGGTTCCCCCTGAAGGCTTGCCCCTGTGGCCAGACTAGGCTCCTAGGCAGAAGATGGCGTCCCGTCAGCATGGAGCCTGACTTGCAAGCTAATTCCAGCTAATTGCCACCGAAACCTGCTAAGATCACATCTGTTGGGCCTGAAGATTAAATCAATATTTGACAATCTTGATTAAACACAGCCAGGGAATCCTTGTAAAAGAACAGCTGTTCAAGCCCCATCCTGTTCCTGGGGGGCGGGGGAGGGCTGGGCTGGGGAGTCTTCACCTGAGGACAGCTGTGCACTGGGAGGATACTGGGGGCGTGAGTGTAGACCCCAGGAGAGTGATCAGAAAGGCTTCTGTGGGGAGAGAGGAGAGAGAAGGGGGTGCTGGACATACCCCAAACTGAGCCTTGACTCTTAGGTGGCGTTCTCCTGCCACAGTGGTTTATCCTAAGTGGCCCCTGATCCCTGACTGCCACATCCTTGTCAGAGCACAGGACAGCAACCCCTGGGGCTCAAGCCTCTATTTACCACCAAGGGAGCACTTAGGCAAAATGCACTCAAACTAGGGAAAACAGGCGAGAAGGAGACAGGACAGGAGAGAAAGAGTGCGGACCCACACCCGGGTCTGGCTGACTCTAGGTCGGTCCTGTGACCCCTAGGTGGTGCAGCACCACTTGATAGCACCAGATGTCACCAGTGGGAGAAGCCCCGCCCTCCACGTCTGTGGAGCTGAGGTCCAGCTGCAGCCTGCTCCATCCAGTGCAGGAGCCTTCCCACAGCAAGGGTGTCTCGACCCCCAAGTCCCACCAATCTCCCCCTTTTCCTACTTTGTTTCTCATCAATGAGTTGCCTTTATCCTCTGCCAATCCCACATGGCACTTCTGCAGGGGACTTATTATCTCCCCCACTTTACAGAGTAGAACTCTGGGGCTCAAAGCAGCAAGCCACCCACTGAAGATCACAGAGAGCCCAAAGGTCCGGATGGGTCAGAAACTTCCGTCTACATATGTATGTGTATGTGCCTGTATAACTTTATGAGTACAAGAGATTTCAGATGCCCTGGAACTGTTGTTTAAGGTAGTTGTGGGTGCTTGGAACCAAATCTGGGTGGGTCTTCTAGACCTTAACCAGTAAACACCCTTCACTGTTGAACCATCTCTCCAACTCCTGAGATCTAACCTCAGCTATTAGATCTGTCTCTGGAGACCTGAGGATTTGTTTTGGTTCTGCAAAAGCACCTGTTCTGACTGGTGTGTGAGATGCACACTTGTGGAACTACACTAGACAGTGCTCTTGGCCGGTAGTGCTTTCTCTCCCTTTGTAGCCCCTAGCCACCCACCCATCATGGGCAGGGTCTGTGTGGACACAAACCTCCGGACCTGCTGGGGAAAGAGCACTTATGAGGCAGGACAGACCAGGAGACCAGGGCTGTGTCTCAGAACAGTCTCAGAGCAACTTACCACAGGTCATCTGGGGACAGAGGAAGGGAACCTTCCACACACCTTCAAAAGGGAGATGGGCTTCTGCTTTCCTCCCCACAGTAAGGAGGGGAGCACAGATCACAAGGGAGGACAGGATGACAGAAACATGAATGCCAGCCCTACGCCTGCAGCAATACACAGAAGGCTCTGGAAGGGTTACAGTTTCTTCTCGGACCCACTGGCCTGGCTAGCAGATCCTGAGAGTTGGCTGCTCTGTTTATGTATCATTCTGCCCCTAGGCAGTGTTGCAGAGAGGGGGCCTCAGGTCAGATGGAAGAAGACAGATTGCAAGATGCACAATACACACACACGCACACACACACACACACACACACACACACACACACACACACACACACACGTGCATGCCATGGAACCTTTCTCAGGCAACGTGGCAACCAAAATAAAAATGTTCTTATCCTCTGAACCAGTAATGTTACTTCTGGGAATTGATCCCAAAGAAATAACTAGAGAAAAAGAAAAATATTAATGGCATTGTTTATAAAGGGAAACAAAGCAACAGCATTGGCCCCCTGATGGCTCATGGAGCATGGGGGAACATGGCCCCACATGCACTGACCATAAACACTTCTGCAGCAAAGAGTACACACATGCATTCAGAGGGAGGCTGGGAGCACATGCTTTAAAACTGAAGACAGTAGTGACCAGTTGCTTAAACTTCGATTTATTTCCCAAATTAATTTAAATCACCCCCTTTCCTTTTTTCTCTTTCCTTCTCCCTCCTCCTTCTCTTTTTAAAAGAAGACAGGATCTCTCAAAGTCGTCCTGGCTGTCCTAGAGCTCCCTATGTAGACCAGACTGGCCTTGAGCTCACAGAGATCCTCCTGCATCTGCCTCCTGAAGAATATGACTTCGTCTGCACGTGTGTATGTGCACCACATGCGGGGCCATGGGAAAACCCCAAAGCTAGAGGTACAAATGTTTCTGCAAGGGCACCAAGTGCTGTTAAATCATTCTCCAGCTCAGCTCCAAATTCTTGGGGCAGTTACCACCAAGTGTGGGGCCAGCCAAGGCTGCAGAGTGAGAATCTATCTCAAAAAACCAATAGCAACAATAACAGTTCACACACACACACACACACACACACACACACACACACACACCCCAGATACATTTCTCTTCAAATGAACAGTACTCAGAATGATAAAGTAGAGCTGGGCTTAACTGTTAGCATAGTCCTAGCCTAGACTGCAGTGGCCCTGGCCTGACCCCAGCACCATGTAAACTGGGTATGGTCGTCCTCCCTTCTTCCCTCACCCCGTCCAATCAGGAGACAGGAGGATCAGTAATTCAAGGTCATTCTTGTCTCCAAAAATAAAACCAACCAACCAAACAAAAAGTGACAGTTTTCTACATTAAAGCCGGCCTCAGTCCAAATCCAGAGAGGGGCATCTGTTTAGGTTCTTCCCCTCCAGGACCCCAGCAGAACTCAGGGCAGGCCATGTCACTCCCACTGCAGATGAGGTGATGGGGGGGGGCAACGACAGAGTGACATCATTCATTATTCCTTTCTTAAACCAGACCCTCCAAAGTGAAGATGGACTCTGCTAGTGCTGTCCCCAGGACGCCAGGGCTGGTGGGTACACTCATGCTCACGCGGCTCCTCTTTTTCACTGGGCTGGGCCAGCAGGGTGCCCAACCCAAGCAGCAGTTCTGGAGGGTTAATTCTAGTTAATCAAAGGTAAATGGGTCTGCTGGGGGCGGAGGGAGACACTTGTGACAAAGACTGCTTTCTTAATAAACAGGAGTAGCCTCACCCAGCACTTCCCTTTCACCCTCTGGCAGCTGAATGCCCACCGTGGGGTTCAGCAGACTTGAAAGGTGTCTCCCTCCCTCCCAGGTTGGCCTGCACTTCCTTTACCCTCACTGTTCCCCTGCTCATGTAGAAGGGGACAATGTTGACAGACAGCAGTCCTACCAAGGTCCCTCAGTTATAAATAAGGACACTGAAGCACAGCACGGTGGTCTCCAGCACAGGCTACAGTGCCAGTCTGAATTTTTTTTTTTTTTTGAAACAGGGTTTCTCTGTGTAGTTTTAGAGCGCCTCCTGGAACTTGCTCTGCAGACCAGGCTGACCTCGAACTCAGAGTTCCGCCAGTCTCTGCTTCCTGAGCGTTGGGGTTAAAGGTGTGTGCCACCACTACTACTGGCCCACAGTCTTGACTATGGTCCCTTGGTGCCTGGAATCAGAGTCACCAGCATGGGCTCTGGAGAAACTTTCCATTCCTTCTGCTTCTTTACTGAGCCCTCTCCTAGTCAATAACAACCCCTCCCAGACAGAGGCAGGAGCTTTGCAGACAGACACACACAGAACACACAGACACACATACACACTTGTGCAGCTGGATGAACCAGAGACAGTACATTGGAAGGTGCCACTCCCAGAAAAAGAAACTTCCCTGGTTTCCAAGAAGGTTGTGTGTGTTCAACAAGATGAGAACAAAACACAGGACACTGAGAAAGGACCTGGCATGTCCCCTCTTTGAAAACCACCTCTGACCACAAAGGCTCACCAATCTGCTACTCTGCTTCTGTTTTGGCTTTTCTGTCTTTCCTTCCTTTCTTCTGCTATCCCCCACCCCAAGACAGGGTCTCATTATACAGCCTGGTTAGCCTGAAACTCACTAGGTAGAACAGGCTAGCCTTGAATTCACAGACTGACCTGCCTCTCCTCCTGAGCGCTGGGATGAAAGTTGTGCACCACCATGCCCAGCCGCCTTCTGCTTGTTGCAAAGATGGGGTCCCACTACTGGTAACCCAGACCAGGCTCAAACTCTCTTTCCCTCACCTGTGCTTGAGTGAAGGGAATGTGCCGCTGGAAGCTTGGGTATTAGCACCACCACTCTTCTCTGTTTAGCCAATCCACTAACTCATGTTCAGTCCAGGGACAGCCCTGATTGGCTTCCTGAGCTGCCTGTCTACCAGGTGTTTCTATCAGGTGCTTCCAGTAGACACAGGTAAGAGCAAGACCAGGGAACTCATCACACCTACTTGTGTGACCCTCCTCGCAGAGGTCATCTGAGACAATCCCAGGCAGCAGGAGACCCACTTCCCACCAGGTCCTGCTCTAAGCACTGTTCATGTGCTGGCTCATTTGATCAGTACAATCTTCTAGAGAGGTACTATTGCCAGTCCCATTTCATACAAAAGAAACTGAGGCACAAACAAAAGTAACTTCCATAAGGAAGGCTACACTGCGGATAGAGGCAAAGCTGAGTTCAAATCCAGCCCACTGACTAAGAATGCTCTTAATGGCTAAGATTTCCTAGCCTTGCACCAGAACGAAAAGTGACATTGTCCATGGCTTGAGGGCACCCTGGAGCTGGAGCTGAGTGAGGGCAGAGTTCACTCCTGAAGCACTTCCCAAAGCATTCCAATTCCTCTTTGCTCAGCCACCAGCCCTGAGGCACATGCCTCACTTTATTACCTTTGGGTGTGAATGCTTTAAACCCTTGGTGTCTGGAATCAGGGTCACCAGCACAGGGTCTGGAGAAACTTGTCATTCCTTCAGCTTCTTTGCTGAGATCTCTCCTTGTCAATACCCCTCCCCAGCCAGAGGTTCCTTGGTAGATGAGGACACACATACACACCCCACTTCTGGCACAAATTTGTCTTAGTTAGGGTTTCTATTGCTGCGATGAAACACTGTGACTAAAGAGCAAGGCGGGGAGGAAAGGGTTTATGTGGCTCACAGGTCAGCATTGCTGTCCATCACTGAAGCCAGGACAGCAACTCAAGCAGGGCAGGATTCTGAAAGCAGGAGCTGGTGCAGAGCTATGAAGGGGAGCTGCTTACAAGCCTGCTTCCCCTGCCTTGTTCAGCCTGTTTTCTTATAGAACCAAGGACCACCAACCTAGGAACGGCACCACCCACCATGGGCTTGGCCCTCCCCCATTGATCACTAATTGAAAAAATGCCTTACAGCTGGTTCTTGTGGAGGGATTTCCTCAACCGAGGCTCCTTCTTCACTGATGACAGTAGCTTGTGTCAAGTTGACACACAAAACTAGTCAGTACAACTGACCCCTTTGTCAACTCGACACACAAATGCATCACTACTGAGCCATTACCCTTTCCTTCGAATTCACTCCTAAGATTTCACATTAAAATCACGATTTTTTTTTCTTTTCTTTTCTTTTCTTTTCTTTTCTTTTCTTTTCTTTTCGAGTCAGGGTTTCTCTGTGTAACAGCCCTGGCTGTCCTGGAACTTGTTCTGCAGACCAAGCTAGCCTCAAACTCAGAGATTTGCCTGCCTCTGTCTCCCAAGTGCTAGGATTAAAAGTGTACGTCACCACTGCCCGGTAAAATCATGAATAATTTTTAAAGTTCCACAGTCCTTACAAATTCAAACTCATTAAAATTCCAGTTTCTTTAAAATATTCACTCTCTTTACTATAAAAAAATCCAAAATCTCTTTTAAAAGTTCAAATCTTTCGGCTGTGGGCTCCTTTAAAAATTAAAATTAAATACCTTCTCCAAGAGGAAAGAACCAAGGCACCGCTACAATCTGAATCCAAACAAAACCAAACTCCAACAGTATAAATAACTGAATTTCCAATTATCTGTGATTTATTCATGATCTTCTAGATTCCTGCAAAGAGCCATGGTAACTTCTCCAGCTCTGCCCTCTGCAGCACACAGCTTGTCTGCTAGGTTCCAGGGCCAGTGAAGGGGTGGATGTACTGACAAGGCGAGCGCAAGCAAAGAACGGACACACCCCACTGTGGATGCGCACGCACCCGTCAGCCGTGGTGTCCTAGGAGATACAGATGTTAAAGTGAGGAGTGTGGGCTGGAGCAGTCTTATGGGCAGGAGCTTGGGTAGAATGAGAATGAACACCCCCCACCAACCTGTCCATAGCCCAAGGCCAGTAGTGACCCTGAATTGGGCCTTACAGATTCGTGGGGACACTCCCTGAAGCACTTTTTGCTGTGGTGTGGATCTGTGGACAACTCAGAACCTCAACTAGGGGATGAGAAATGTGAGATGTGGCAGAGAACACCAGGTGGTCACTGCTGGCACATAACAATGTGGCCAGTTCTCAAACACAAGCTGTTGGGCGAAAACCATGAAAAACAGAAAGTACAAATCCAAGGCCATTTTTGGAAGTGTATGCTTTTTTACAAACAAGTGTCTCTCTACATAGCCCAGGCTATCCTTACTCTGTAGACCAGGCTGGCCTCGAACTCACAGAGATCCACCTGCCTTTGCCTCCCAAGTTCTGGGATTAAAGGTGAGTGACACCACACCCAGATGATTCCTTACCAAATTTCAAGATATATTTGGCAAGGATAGGTCTACAGCCACAGCCATACCACAGACACTTTGAAAAGAGGTGGTAGTGGCTGGAGGGACTGAGGAAAAAAGAAGACAATCTACCCAGGGACAGGAGAGGTGGTCGGTTTGTTCCAGCAGCAGACAAGCTGTGCAGCAAGTCCCTGCTGCTCTTCCTGTGGGGACGTGAGGGTGAAGGAGGCACTCAGGAGGAAGCCCGATGCCAGCTGTGAGTGTGAGCTCCAGGCAGGAACAGAGCAGAGAGTCTCTCTACCCTGTGGTGGGCACTGAGATGCAGGCTCAATTCCCACTTCCCAGCTCTAATTGGTCAAAGGCAACAGGGTGAGTTGTTCCTCTCTGATCTGACTGGCCGACTGGCAGGGACACACGACCTAAGCTGGACCAACTGTAGCCAGAAAGGACTTATCACTCAAGGGGGAAGGGTCTCTGATGTGCGCTCTCTCAATGCCTGTAGGCAAGAAAGCACGTGGTTCTAGATGTCACTGGAAGCCATTCTGGGACCCAGGGACGTGAGTAGAAGTCAAGATTGAGGGCTAGCATCTGGAACACACATGTGGAGCTGCTGATTACATCCAGGCTGATGTCACCCACCTCTGGACTTCTGGAACATATGAAACACCTTTCCGTTTTGGCTAGATGGTGCCAGTGTGTTTGCTATTTGCAAGCACAAAATCCTGCTGGAGATGTGCAGGCTAGCCAGCTGTCTTCGCTGTTTTTCTAAGATGGGGTCTTGCTATGTAGCCCAGGTTGGACTGGAACTTGCGATCCTGTTGCCTCAGCCTCCTGAGCGCTGGGATTACAGAGGGGTGTCACTACACCCAGCCAGCCAGTTACTTTTTGATTATTAAAGGAAGATCTCTACAAGCGGGAAATGGGCAGCAGCAGCCTGCCCCCTTCCACCCCCATCCCGGTGTAAAGAGATGGTTTCCAGTCCTCAGGGATGCCCTGTGTATGTGGGAACCGCCAGCAGTGGCTCACTGTATTCCCCCCATCTTCACAACAGCTGCTGCGCTACAGCAGGTCCCCGTGTTCTGCTGCTCCTGATAGCAGCAGGGGGCTCGTCCCCAGCTGCTGGGCTGAGGATGACAGACAGCCCTGAAGCCGGCTGGCTCACCTGCAGCTGCTCTGTTCCTGCATCAAAGGTCGGTCTTTAGGATCTGGGCCACTGCTGTGAGCTCTGAGAAGGCACATGGCCCTCGGACCTCAGCGCGTGGACCTCTCTAGACCCCCAGCGTCCCACCACCCCATCAGAAGAAAGGGCAAGTGAGAAGAGTTTGCCCTGGGTTTGATCGCTTTCTATCTGTAAGCAGTTGGGAGCCTGGACCTGTCATTTGACAGTGTGTAACTCTGTATTTAATCACTGAAATATAGTTACATGTGGTAAAATGTACCTGTTTTAACAATATATTTGATGACTTGTGTGGGGTTGGTTTTCTTTTTCTTTTCTCTTGTTTTTGAGACAGGGTCTCAGACATTGGCCTGAAACTCCCTAGATAGCTGAGAATGATCTTGAACTTCTGATCCTCCTGTCTTGGCCTCTGAAGTGCTGGGATTACAGGTGTGAGCCACCATGTCCAGTATATTAGCTATTTTTCTATTCCTGTGATAAAACACCATGACCAAGGCAACTTATAGAAGGGACGGTTTATTTGGTCTTATGACTCCAGAGGGATAAGAGGCCATCGCCATCATAGCGGGGAGTGTGAGCAAGCACCAGACATCGCAGCAGGAACAGCCGAGAGTTCACGTCTCAGACCACAATCAGGAAACAGAGGAAGCAAACTCTAAATGTCACCCTAGTGACACACTTCCAGCAAGGCCATTCCTCCTAAGATCCCCCCAACAGTTGGGGTGGGGGGAGACCAACTGGGGACCAACTATTCAAATGCCACAGTCAATGATATGGGACATCTTATTCAAATCACAATAGCCAGTGACATTTGATGAATTTCGACATATCTACAACTGTCTTAATATCTTCAGATGTCCTAACTGAGAAAATTGTTTCCACCACCCCAAACAGGTCCTCTTCCTTGTCCCTGCTTTTCAGGAAAGGGTCTCACTAGCACACCTGTGTTTGGGGCCTTGTAGAGGCCCAGGTGTAACACAATTAATAAAAACTCAGAGACAGATATTGGGGTTCAAACTGAAGATCAGAAAAGCAAAGCTGGCAGCCACTCAACCTCAGACGGAAATGGCGATCCTGCCTCCAGACATCTCAGAATGAGATGAGAGCTGTCTCCTCCTGTTCTATAATCCTCTCTAGGGCTGGGATTAAAGGTGTGCACCACCATCGTCTGGCCTCTATGGCTAACTAGTGTGATTACTGGGATTAAAGGTGAGTGGTACCACTGCCTGGTCTATATGGCTCACCAGTGTGGCTCTCTGATCTTCAGGCAAGCTCTATTTATTAAAATACAAATGAAATATCACTACACCCAGTGGTGAAGATAAACCTATTTCCACAGGATGACGAAGCTGGAGCCAGGGCAGTTTTCTTGTATGCAGTCTTCCTTCCTCACCCTGCTAAGTGTGTGGGCAAATGCGGAGAGTGATGAAGCAGCCAGGGCCTGGGAGCCACCCTGGACCCTGCTATTTGGGGCTTGTCTGTCATCTTCCCCCCTTCTCTGGTGGCTGACTTCTTTCACATTTGGGGACCCTGGCCTGAGAGTCACCCTTGACCCTGTTATTTGGGGCTCGTCTGCTGTCTTCCCCCCTTCTCTGGTAGCTGACTTCTATCACATTCGGGGACCCAGCTGCTGGTCTCTCACATCCGATTCTCAGACCCCATCCCTGGAAAGCCACTAGAATCACAAGGAAATGCAAAATCTGGTCAGCTCTGCCCAAGGCCTGAACCCCCCCTTCCATGTCTGGCCTGAGGGTGCATTTTCTCTTCTCTTCTCTCTTCTCTTCTCTTCTCTTCTCTTCTCTTCTCTTCTCTTCTCTTCTCTTCTCTTCTCTTCTCTTCTCTTCTCTTCTCTCTCCCTCCCTCCCTCCCTCCCTCCCTCTCTCTCTCTCTCTCTCTCTCTCTCTCTCTCTCTCTCTCACACACACACACACACACACCAAATTCTTAGAGTCTCTTGCTAGAGAGCTCTAGCAAGGTGGGAGTCTACATTTCATGTGAAGACACAAGAGAGCAGCTTGCATGGACTGGTGTGATGAGGTTAGGAGAACAGGGCTAACAACAGCTACCACTTACTGAGCCTGGGTATGTTAGGAGCCAATTAATCTCATCAAATAAAATTTTTATTAAGATTATTGTAGAGCTGGGAAGTGGTAGCGCATGCCTTTAATGCCAGCACTCAGGAGGTAGAGGCAGGTGAGTTTTAAGACAGCCAGGGCTACACAGAAAAACCCTGTCTTGAAAAACCCAAGGGGGAAAAGATTATTGTAGACTCACATGGAATTGTGAGACATAAACCTAGTTTGTAAAAGCTAACACTGGATAAAACTCTATAGAATAGTATCTTAACTAAAATGCAATCTTGATTTTATTCAAACTTTTCTCTTGTTTTCTAAGATGGTCTTATACTCTACAGCCCTGTGGTCCTACAACTTACCACCATAGCCTAAGCTGTCCTTGAATTTGTGGTTATTCCCCTGGCCCCACCAACTTTAACCTCCTGTCCATGGATCTTCTAAGGACTGGTCGCTGCCCTGCCCATCCTGCTAGGATTACACCACATTCGGCTTCTTTTCTTTTTTAAAAATTATCATTTGTGTGTGGCAGGGTGCACAGGTGTCACGGCAAGGGTGTGTGGAGGCAGAGGATGACGCTGTGGTTGGTCCTCTCCTTCAATCTGGATATGGGTTCCTGAGACTGAAGCTGGGTGACCAGGACACTACATGCTGCACTATCTTGCCAGCCCATTATTCAAGGTTCCTAGTTCACCACGTGCATGCTTGTGTATTCAACACCATGACAGGAGCAGGGAGGGTGCCTTGAGTGAGCCCATGGGTTTCATCCTGTCCTCTGTTCCACAAGTTTTGTCACTGTGAAGTCCTCATGCTAGTCTGTGCTTCTTTCACGCCCACCTCCCACCAATACCCCATTCCTAGCCATGGTCAGTCAGTCCATCTATGGCCCAACTCTGTAAGTCTTCCGTTTAGAATGTCGCACATGGGGGACTCATTCCACAGATAGACTGGCTTTTCTCCCTCGGCATCATCTATCTCCCAATGTTTCCTCCAGCCTGCCCCAGTGAGTCCCCATATCTGGTCCCCCCCCCCCCAGCCTGCCCCTGTGAGTCTCCACAGCTGGTTCCCCCTCCAGCCTGCCCCTGTGAGTCTCCACAGCTGGTCCCCCCCCAGTCTGCCCCTGTGAGTCCCCACATCTGGTTCCCCCCCCTAGCCTGCCCCTGTGAGTCTCCACAGCTGGTTCCCCCTCCAGCCTGTCCCTGTGAGTCTCCACAGCTGGTTCCCCCCCCCAGCCTGCCCCTGTGAGTCCCCATATCTAGTTCCCCCACCAGCCTGCCCCTGTGAGTCTCCACAGCTGGTTCCCCCACCAGCCTGCCCCTGTGAGTCTCCACAGCTGGTTCCCCCACCAGCCTGCCCCTGTGAGTCTCCACAGCTGGTTCCCCCTCCAGCCTGCCCCTGTGAGTCTCCACAGCTGGTTCCCCCCCCCTCAGTCTGCCCCTGTGAGTCTCCACAGCTTGCCCCTGTGAGTCTCCACAGCTGGTTCCCCCCCCCCCCCAGCCTGCCCCGTGAGTCTCCACAGCTGGTTCCCCCACCAGCCTGCCCCTGTGAGTCTCCACAGCTGGTTCCCCCACCAGCCTGCCCCTGTGAGTCTCCACAGCTGGTTCCCCCTCCAGCCTGCCCCTGTGAGTCTCCACAGCTGGTTCCCCCTCCAGCCTGCCCCTGTGAGTCTCCACAGCTGGTTCCCCCCCAGCCTGCCCCTGTGAGTCTCCACAGCTGGTTCCCCCCACAGCCTGTCCTGGTGAGTCTCCACAGCTGGTTCCCCCCCAGCCAGCCCCTGTGAGTCTCCACAGCTGGTTCCCCCCAAGCCTGCCCTAAAAGTATCCACAGCTGGTTCCCCCTCCAGCCTGCCCCTGTGAGTCTCCACAGCTGATTCCCCCCACAGCCCGCCCCGGTAAATCTCCACAGCTGGTTCCCCCTCCAGCCTGCCCAGAGTAAGTGAGTCTCCACAGCTGGTTCCTCCAGCCTGCCCCAGTGAGTCCCCATAGCTGGTTCCCCCTCCAGCCTGCCCAGAGTGAGTCTCCACAGCTGGTTCCCCCTCCAGCCTGCTCCAGTGAGTCTCCACAGCTGGTTCCCACCCCAGCCTGCCCTGTCTCCACAGCACTCTCTCTCTGCTGAGGACTATGCCACAGCACGGACACTCCACAGGTTTGTTTACCTGATCACCTGGGCTGTTTCCAGACTTGGCAAGCAGTTAAGCTTTTTTATGAACAATGGTGGGCAGATCTCTGAGTAAACATAAGTCTTATTCTGGGCTAAGTGCCCAAGAGTGCAATGGGCTGGGTCATGTGATAGCAGTGTGTTTGGTTTTCACGAAACTGTGTTTCTGGATAGACACCTTACTTTACATTCCCACCAGCACTGTCTGAGGGACCCAGTTCTCCAAACTCTCATGGTGACGGTGACTGTCCCACTTCCTCAGCAGAGGTCTCCTGTGGGGCTAATGTGCATCAGGTACTGCTCTAAAGCTGGGTTTAGATGTAGCAAAGGACAAGACATGGAATGTGATTGAGCTGTAGAGGCATTCGGGAGGATTAGCAGGCCAGCCTGTGCTACCTGATGAGACCCCACCTCAAAACTCCGAAAGACAGGAGCTTAGTGGCTGACTGGCAGAGACAGGCAATAAACAAATCCACCAAGCATTGTGATGAGGGCTGGAAGGAAACAAACAGATGTCATAATAAAGAAGGATGAGTACAGAGCCAGGCAGACTGGGTCCCCATCCAACTCCCTTTATATCTATTGTGCATGCATGGCACAGACAAGGGACCTGACTTACCTGCATCTCAATCCCCCATCTGTAAAACCAGATGGTAAGGCTGTCTCACAGAAGTAAAAAGGCTGGGGGTGTGGCTCAGCAAAGAGGGCTTGCCTAGAGTCCCCACTGAGGGGCTGGGGGTGTAGCTCAGCACTAGAGTGCTTGCCTAGGTCCAAAGCCAAGTACTATCATAATATAAAGAACCACCTTCACAGGCACTGGAGGACTAAGTGGCTGTCCATGGCACACTGGCAGCAAAGGTAGGCCTGACGGAGACTACCTGTTTACAGGTCTCTGCCAGCACCTAGTCATGGAGGCAGTGCGCTAAGAGGTCACACAGTTGTGAGGGCTTCCAAGAGGTACACAGCATAGCCCCATGTTCTGAGGACCGACAGCTGCAGCACAGCAGAGCAAGGGAAGCAAGGTTGCTCACCTACCCAGAAGCACGCAGTCGTGGCTAGCGGGGCAACCTGGGGAACCTGATGCCATTCCCAGGTGGGCTGAAGAGAGTGACACACCACCTGCCCCCATCTCTCTGGGCCCACAGAGAAACCACATTTGGGAGATCAAGAGGATGTGGGAACCCCTTCTGGTCTGCCTACCTCTCCCCAAGCTTGGCTCAGAAGAGAGAACACCAAGGGACACCACTGGTTGACATCCTATGAAGGAAGCAGGGAGATGGGGCAGCAGTGGGAAGCAGGCAGCTTGGGCCTGGGAGAGAATGAGGGTGCCTACACAGAGAGCAGGAGGGGGCCTTGGCTCTGAGAGGACAGATTCGGAGGAAAAGTCAGAGCTGCAGTGACCTGCTTTGTGGGCCTCCCATGGCCTAGAGTTACCAACAAGCTGCTGCTTTCCTAGGAGTGAATCTAGAACTAGGGCACCTTCTCCTGCAGGTGGGGCAGCCAGGTGGCTGGTGGGACCTCTGACCACGAGCCTGGCTGTCCTGGTGGAGGAGGGTACCAGGATTCTGAGTCTTGAATGTGCACAGGGAAATTCAAAACCAAAGTGTCGCTCTTTCCTTGCAATGGTCCTAGACGGTGGAAGGTGAAGCAAGAAGATCAGCCTGGGCCACACAACAAGACTCCATCTCAAAGAAAACAAAGCAAAGGGACAACTGAAAGCAGTCCTCTAAGCAAAATCCTTCCACAACACCCCAGGCAATGGAAAAGCAGACTTCTTACCATAGTTTACCAGACCCCTGTGGCCAACCCTGCTTGTCTTCCTTCCCCATGCTGGAGTGACAGCAGCTTCTCCAACACACCCAGCACCGTCCTACCTCAGGCCCTTGTTTTGGTTTATCTAGAGTTCAAGTGCAAAGTTCCACAAATGCAGCTGAGTGTACCATGCTTGGGAAAACTGCAGGAATTAGCACACCCAGAGTGCAACGGATGCATCTTGCTCTGGAAAACCACCCTGGTGATCACAGAGATCTGTCTGCCTCTGCCTCCCGAGTGCTGGGATTAAGGCATGTGCCACCACTGCCTGGCTTATATCTTTAGTTTTAAGTTAAAAAGGTACATTTATTGTGTGTACATGTGCATGCCCCAATATTACATATAAAGGTCAGAGAACAACCTGAGGCAACTGACTCTCCTTCCATCACATGGGCCCTGAAGAGAAACGCAGGTTGTCTGGTTAGACAGAAATGCCTTTACCTTCTGAGCCATCTTGTCAGCCCTGCTCTTTGCTTTGCTCTGTTCTTTTTTTGAGAAAGGGTCTCTCTATGTAATCCTGGGGTACCCTGAACTTGTGGTGATTCCTTTGCCCTGAGCCCCCAGAGTGCTGGCATTATGGGTATTTACTGTTAAGTTTCAAACCTGGGACGAAAGGCTGAGGTGCCTTTTTAACATATCAAAGTTGACCTGGCCTCCAGGTTCTCCCAGCATCCCTCAGTCCTTACCTGTTACAGGGTTTGACTGGCACACCTCACCCTCTACCCTGAACTCTCCAGTCCAGAGGCTGGGCTGCCCTTCCCTATATAATCCAGTCATTCTGATTACCTGCCCCACTACTTTGTACCTTTGCCTTCTTGGTTGCTACCCTGGTTCCCTTCTCTCTTTCCCTCCCTTTCTCCCCACATGGCTCAGTTCAGTCTGTCCTGTCCACTCTGGACTCCCCCAGATGGCCCTGCCTCTGACTATGCTCTCCCACATGTCTATAATAAGCTTTCTCCTCCACCTATCTAGGAGTAGTCATAATCTTTCCTTTGCATTTCTGTCTTTCATTCATTTACTACCAAAGCCATGTTTAGTACCATGCTTTTGGTTTTTTATGTGTTTGAGTCATGAAACCCAGGCTGGCTTTGAATTCCGGATCCTTCTGGCTCCACACGTTCCCTCTAAGGTACTGCTTGCTCCTTTCCTGGGATCCTTGCCTCTCAACCCAACTTGGTCACTGACTCTGCAGCCTTCAGGCCTCCTCTAAATCTCTATACATGCCCAGTCCCTCCTCACATACACCCCCAAACTGTTGCAGGAGTGGCCGTTTGTTCGTCCCGACCGCCCAGAACCGAAATAACCACACAGCACCGCCAAACTCTGCACCTTCTATACTAAATACAGCAGACATAGACTCCTAAAGACGATGAACTTGATCACTTTGTATTTCAGAGCCCCAAGAAGGCATAGTATGCAGTAGGTGCAAATAAACACGACACAGATGTGCTCTGTAGCCACTGTATTTATGTCCTCCTCTCCTCTCTAGCCTGAGATGAGAGTGCATGTGCTGCTTGCCACCACCCCCGTCCGCCCCCAGCCTCAGGGCCTGCCCCCCCCAAGCACAAAATCAATCTTGTTACACCTGACCTGCCGTGATTCACATGCGCCCAGTAAGGAACGACACCATGCTAATTTGCTGCCACCTTAGACTTGCACTCATGGCTGTCAGTCTTGTGAATGAATAAAGTCACTAGAAACAGAGGCACAGCAATGAGACCTGGTGGCTAGGAGAGAAGCAATGGTCTCTGGCTGCAGGGGGTTACCGTGGTGAAAGGGCTGGGGGAGGGGCAGACAAAACACTGACTCCCTGGGAAGTGCCACTTCCACTTCCTGTTGGGAAGATGAAAGGTCCCACCCAGAGCCGATGTCTTTAGACAAGGCTGTAGGCTGCCTCATCAAACATACTCTTTAGGGCTCACAGCCAACCTCCAGTCCCTAGAGACACCCCGGAAAACCCTATTAGCTGGAGGACGCTTAAGCAGCAAGGATGCATGAGGGTGTGAGCTAATTCGGGCTGACAACCTTCCGAAGAATCCCCCACTGGGGCGCTGCCCTCCCGCTCCTTCCGAGAGAATAAATCACACTGTCAGGTCTGATTTGGGCCTCGGGTGATGGGCTGTACAAAGAAAGCATCCTGTGTTCTGGCTACAGAGGTCAAGGGCAGCCACAGTCCCAAGGCCAGTGCTAAAAAGCCTAGGGACTTCATGAGAGACAGGGCCAGGAGACCAACAGCTGTGGGTTCTTGGCATGCACCAAAGAAATTCCTGTTTTCTCCTGTAAATCTCCTGACCCAACTCCCAGCTGCACATTTCTGTTCCCGGAAGACAGCTCTGTTATACCCAGGCTCCAGGAGTTTGGAATTTGGTGGGTAAGGATCACCAGTGGCAGCAGGGAGCGCTGATGGCGGTAGCTGTGGTGGTGTTGCGGCTGCTACTGCTGGTGGTGGGTGACAGCTATAAGGGTGAATGGATAAGCGCTGCCACTGCCACCCTCCACTGCCACCACATCAGTGATCAGCAAAGGCAGTATTAGAATTAACACCATCATCCCTTAAGTGACTTTTGTGCCAGGCACTGTCCCAGGTACTTAAGTTTGTAAGTACATTTAACCTCTGAAACCACTTCCATGGCTTAAGATGCCCAACTGGGGCCAGCCAGTGTGGTCCAGCTGAGTCTGGAACCTGGGTTGGCTGGATCCTGAGCCAGCAGTGCTCTTGGGTTCCCAGCCAACCTGTTTTCATTTCACTGGCTTTGAAAAGGCTATCCTGAAGACAAGTGAAGGTGCCCATGGCCCTATGGTTTTCCTGGGTAGGACTCTTCACTCTGCCAACATGCTACAGTACAGGGATGAGCACAGAGGCTCACGGGAAACATGGACTGAAGCCATCGGCAGGATGCCAGGCAGGTGGCATTATTTAGACACAATAACTAAAAGCACAAAAGTACTGCTTGTTGAGAAAAGGGAGACCCAAAGCATTTTCCTGTCCCCCCATCCCCAGTGTCCCTAGGGGCGGCAAGGAAGAGATACAACTGGCGCACACCTCAGAACCAGACCAGGACTAGAGGGAGGACTCACATGCAGGTGTAAAGCGAGACAGGCGGGAGATTTCGGACAGGGCAGGACAGAATGTAGCCTGGTCTGAAAGGGCTCTGGAGACAGGCTCCCCCCAGGCCCACTACTCTGTAAGCACCCTCCCCATCTTGCGCCTCAGTGTCCACGTCATTAATACAAGGATATGACAGCAATGACCTCATAGGGTGGGCACAAGGGTAGAGTGAGCTCATGCATACAGTGTGCTTACAGCACGGCCTGGCACACAGTCAGCTCCTATTAATACCAATTATTACTGCTCTTCTCCCCTGTGGAGCCAGACATTGCTGGCTGGTTTACCATCTGACTCTCTCCATTCCCCTTTCCTCTGGCTACTTCTTCCACAAAGGCTGAGGACTTGAATGAAATTTCCTACTTGCCTTGCAGAAGGGGAAGTGATGTGACATTATTCTGCCCAATAAGATGCAAGTGGTGTCATCTAGAGGATTCTGGGAGTGCTCAATTTGTCCAGACTTAAACACACGTGTCACTGGAGCTGATCCCTGTTTGTGCAGTCTGGAGCTGTAGCAGCAACGCTTGACCATGAGGAAAAAGGCCCACAGAAGCCAAGAGGATCGAGCTCTGACCTGACACTGGCCTACCATACCGTAGAAACTTTTTCTCCTAGTCTATCAAAGAATGCAAGCCTGGCATTAATTAGTCAAGAACTGCAGCTAACAAATGGAGAGGGTTGAGGGCATTATAGAGAAACCTCAACAGGGACTGTGGCAGGGGAGACCCAGCTAGCAGCTGATGCTGATATTAGTGCATGCAAGCTTGAGGGAAAGCAGAGCTTCCTTAGAGTTCAATGTTCCCTCCAAAATGACTGCGAGCTGTATGTGGAAAATGGTGGTGGGACTGTGTAGGGAGCCGCCTGGATGTGGCCTTGGCCAGATAGTGCCAGCACTCCTACAGCCTGGAGGTATACATATCCTTTGATGTTGCCGCCTTAGGCCGGTGTGCTGGAGCCTTGTTTTGCATTTCAAGAGACTCGGTCTCCTGACCTGTCCCGTGGCCTTGGATCCTAGTAGAATGGCATCAACCAATCAGCATTCGAGCGTCTCACCCTAGAAAAGCGGCTGTCTTTGGATTTTTCGCTCTCTCTCTCGTCATCCCTGTTCCCCATTCCCCCTTTCAAGCAAGGAGCTCTAATAAATTGTGATTGAGAAGGATTCTTGATTTTGTGACCGTCCATTCCTGCTGGTCAGGGAGCGCGTCACATTTTGGTGCCGAAACCCGGGACGCCGGATTTGAACAAGCCAAGGAGGGAGCAGAATTCAGAACTCAACACAAAGAGCGGTGACTGACGTCAGGAAATCCTCCAGATGTAAGCTGATTGCTAAGGCTGGTCCAGAGTGGTAATGTGTGCATTTGTTCTTCTCTGTTGCTTTGGGTTGCGCTGTGATTAACCAGGTGGTGAGTGCCTTTGCTGCTGCGACTACAGCTCTAGTCAAAAGTAAAACTAAGTCCGCAGTAGATCAAGCAGCATTTTTCTAAAAGGACTTCCTTGTAAGTAAAAAGGAGGTTTTTTTCTTTAGCCCAGGGGGTAAGTGCGCACCATGGGCAATTCTTATGGAGCCAGTTCGAACCCCAGGGAGATTTATCGCTCAATCCAGGCACTTTTGCGACAGCGTGATTTAAAGATCTCTTCTAGCACTGTCGCTAACATTGTAAAAGACATTATTGATGTCTCACCTTGGTTTGCAGCTTCAGGTGACCTAACTTTACCATCTTGGAATAAGCTAGGCAGGGATTTGGAACAAGCAGAAGGAAATATTGGGAGAGGCACACTTCCTTTTTGGAGGATGGTGCGGGACTGCTTGAAGGAAGAACGTAATATAGAGATATTAAAACAGGGTCGCAAGGCATTACAGAAACATCAGGACAGCTTTTCAGAATCAGATCAGAAGGAGGAACAAGAGTGTAGGCCTAGAAAGAAAAAGGAAAAATTAAAAGATAAGGATCCGGAAATAAAAAAAGGAGAAAAGGGGAAGAGAAGCCCCATAGCTTTAGTAGTGAAAGAATTTGTAGATTTAGATTTATCAGAGGAGGAAGAACAACTAGAGGGAACGGCTGCTAAATCCGAGAAAGAGCAGCAAGGTAGCCGGAGGCGGGGCGATGTTGATGTGTTTACTACAAAGGGCAGAAGAGACGAGGCGCCAGTTCCTGCTGCCCTCCCCCCATCCGCCCCTCCACCCATGTACCAGCAGGTAGCTACAGAAGGTCACAGCTTCATAGGAAGGCAAACTTGGTCGCAACTGGCTGCTGCCTTTCCTGTTTTTGAGGAGCCACAGAATTACAATAGGTGGTATGAACCAATCCCATACAGACAGCTGAAGGATTTGGTTGAAGCTGCGAGAAATTATGGAGCAAATGCCAGTTATACAATCGCATTATTGAGAAGGATTGTTACAGTAGCACTGACTCCTACAGACTGGCAGGAGATTGCAAGAGCAGCTCTTCCAGCAGGGCAGTTCCTGGATTTTAAATCTATAGTCCAGGACAAGGCTCAGACCCAAGAGCGCATTAACATACAAAGTGGCCACCCAGAGTGGACGGCTGATATGCTTCTTGGACAGGGGGCATTTGCTGGAAATCAGAATCATTATCCTTGGGAGGTTTATAGGCAGGTTAGTGAGATTCATTATAGAGCATGGAAATCACTCCCTAATAAAGGTGAAACAGCTGGTAACCTAACCAAGATTATTCAAGGTGCTGCAGAGCCATTCTCTGATTATGTGGCTAGGATGACAGAGGCAGCTGAAAGAATGTTTGGGAATTTAGATATTTCATTGCCTTTTGTCCAGCAAATAATATTTGAGCAGAGCACCAAGGAATGTCAAAGAGCAATAGGTCCAGTAAAGGGAAAGGGATTAGAAGCCTGGATCAAAGCCTGCCGTGAAGTTGGGGGGCCTCTAACCAATGCAGGGCTGGCGGCTGCTGTGCTTGCTGCTGCCAGAGGTGTCAGAGGAGATAAGGGAAAGGCATGCTTTAAATGTGGACAGTTGGGGCATTTCAAAAAACAATGTCCCAATAGTCATAATGCCTCAGATTCTTCAGGGCTCTCAGCTGCAACATCGCAGAGGCAGCCAGACATTTGTCCCAGATGCAAGAAAGGGAAACATTGGGCTAATGAGTGCAGATCAGCTAGGGATATAAATGGACAACTTATTCCTATGCCTATTCAGTCATTGTCAAAAAACGGATTGAGGGGCCCATGCACCCAGGGCCCAAAAATATTTGGGGCAATTCAGAACACGATGGCAGTCCCCGAGATGACTCCATCGTCCCAACAAGAAGGACAGCCAAAGGCTCCGGAGGGCTGGACCTCTGTGCCACCTCCAAACTGCTATTAACTCAGGATATGGGAGTTCAGGTCATAGAAACTGACGTGTTTGGGCCATTAGAAAAAGATACTGTTGGCATAGTCTTGGGACATTCATCCTCAATTATGAAAGGCCTGATAGTCCATCCTGGAGTCATAGACCCTGCCTATGAAGGTTGCATTAAAATTCTTTGCCATTCTCCATACGGGGTAGTTTCCATCGCCCCAGGAGACAGAATAGCTCAACTCTTAGTTCTGCCTTCAGGGCGTAATAAGCTTCCAGCGGAGGGGCTTGTCTTAAAGGACAAAAGCCTTGCTCCCATGGGAGTAGATTTGGCTTGTTTATCCTTGGAGCTTGATCAGCGACCAATCTTAAATTTAGAAATAGAAGGAAAGATTTTTTCAGGCCTAGTGGATACTGGAGCAGATAAAAGTATCATCAGATCCCAAGCATGGCCAAAACGCTGGCCCTTACAACAGGCCTCCCAGTCCCTTCAAGGGCTGGGGTATGCACAAACACCGCATATAAGTGCTAAGGAGTTAGTCTGGAGAACAGAAGATCAGAGAGGGACTTTTCAGCCTTTTGTGGTTGATTTGCCCATCAACCTATGGGGCAGGGATGTGCAGTCTCAAATGAGATTGAGACTTACAAATGATTATTCTGATACCAGTAAGCAAATGATGGCACGTCAGGGCTATGTTCCCAATAAGGGACTTGGTAAATGTCTCCAAGGTAGACAGAATCCTATTGAGACTGTCTCCAAGTTAGATAGAAAAGGCTTGGGTTTTTCATAGGGGCCACTGAAGCTGTAGCTTCCACACAAAAGACATTGCCCATCCCTTGGCTAGTAGATAAGCCGGTATGGGTCCCTCAGTGGCCCCTTTCCTTGGAAAAGCTGGAAGCTGCAAGACAATTAGTACAAGAACAGTTAGAACTAGGACATTTAGAACATTCTGTATCGCGTTGGAATACGCCTATTTTTGTGATTAAAAAGGCTTCTGGAGGTTGGAGGTTACTGCATGACCTTAGGGCAGTCAATGCTCAGATGCAGGTCATGGGCCCAGCCCAGCAGGGTCTTCCATTGCTTTCAGCAATACCAAAGAATTGGCCTGTAATTTCCTTGGACATCAAGGACTGTTTCTTTTCAATTCCCGTGTGTCCCCAGGACCGGGAAAGGTTTGCATTTACTCTTCCATCTGTTAACAATGAGCAACCCAATGCTCGGTTTCAATGGAAAACTTTGCCTCAGGGAATGGCCAATAGCGCCCTCATATGTCAGTTATATGTAGATGCAGCATTGAGTCCTGTTAGGAGACAATTTCCTACGGTAAAAATTGTTCACTACATGGATGATTTATTATTATCTGCCCCACATCAGGAGACCCTGAAGGAAGTTTTCCAAAAGGTTACATCCCTTTTGGAGGAGCAAGGACTCCACATAGCCTCAAATAAAGTACAAACATCTTCGATGGTGAAATTTTTGGGGACTATAATCACCCCTGAAAGCATCAGGCCTCAGAAAGTGCTTATTCGCACCCATCACCTTAAAACTCTTAATGATTTCCAGCAGTTGCTGGGAGATATAAATTGGATTAGAGGATATCTAAATATACCTCGATCTGAGCTCTTGCCTTTATTTTCCATCTTAGAAGGCAATCCTGATATCTGTTCACCTAGAGCCATGACCCCGGCTGCAATGCAGACCCTTAAGAGGGTAGAATCTGCTATTACTACAGCTCAATTACAGCGAGTGAATCCATCCTTACCAATTTTGCTATGCATTCTCAAAACAAAAAATTATCCCACTGGAGTGTTATGGCAAGATGGACCCCTCTGGTGGATGCATGGAAATTCCATAGGAGCAAGATCTGTTCAATATTATCCAGAATTGGTGGCTGGCCAAGCATTAATGGGAATAAAGCTTTGCTTAGCCCACTTTGCGAGAATGCCTGACAAGTTGATAATTCCCTATACGAGGGAACAGGTAGAAGTTTTGACAGCCACAGTAGATGGCTGGGCTATCCTGCTTTGTGCATTCCCTAATGTTATTGACAATCATGTGCCAAGGCACCCCTTAATAAATTTTGTGGAGAAAAATTTGGTGTATTTTCCCAGGATTACCTCACCCCACCCATTAGAAGGAGCCTTAACTATCTATACAGATGGCTCAAAGACCGGAAAAGGGGCTCTGGTGGCAGGAAATGCTAAACCTGTGGTCTTTCAATTTCGGCCTGATTCCCCCCAAGTCACTGAGTGCTTGGTGGTTTTGGAGGTGTTTCAGAGATTTCTTGAGCCATTTAATTTAATTTCAGATTCACAATATGTGGTCAATGCTGTGGCCTCTCTTGAGGTTGCAGCCTCAATTCGCAGCTCAAGTACAGTGTCTAATATTCTTTTACAAATACAAAAACATATTTTAAAAAGAGAAAATCCCTTTTATGTTGCTCATATTCGAGCCCATTCTCTCTTGCCAGGACCTATGGCAGAGGCTAATGCTCAAGCTGATGGTGCTACTCGAGCACTCGCCCTTGTGGCTACAGATTCACTCCAGCTAGCTAGAGATTTCCATCAGCTTTATCATGTTCCAGCGAATACACTTCGCTTAAAGTTTAAGATCTCTAGGGAAAATGCCAGGAGGATAGTAAAAGCCTGTCCCTCCTGCGTGACCATGTTACATCCCCCACATATTGGGGTAAATCCCAGGGGGTTAAAGCCAAACTCACTCTGGCAAATGGATGTGACTCACATCTCGGAGTTTGGCAGACAAAAGTATGTTCATGTGTCGGTGGACACATGCTCTGGAATAATTCATGCCACCCCACTGGCAGGGGAAAAGGTAACTCATGTAAAAATGCATTGCTTAGAGGCCTGGGCAGCTTGGGGAAAGCCAAGTCGTTTAAAAACCGACAATGGCCCAGCATATGCCTCACAGGGCTTTAAAGCCTTTTGCAAGCAATTACAAGTTGAACATACCACTGGCCTACCATACAATCCTCAAAGCCAGGGTATCGTAGAAAGAGCAAATAGAAATTTAAAGGAAATTTTGCGAAAGCAAAAAGGGGGAATAGCTATAGCAGCTTCCCCCAGAGAAAGGATTTCTCTTGCACTCTTTACACTTAATTTTTTAATTCAAAATATTGCTGGAAAAACAGCAGCAGACAGGCATGCCCTGTTTGAAAGCTCTACAGAGCGAGATTTGGTCATGTGGAAGGATGTATTGATTAATAAATGGTGTGGACCGGATCAGGTAATTACCAGATCCAGGGGAGCAATTTGCATTTTCCCTCAGAATCGTGAAGATCCAATCTGGGTGCCAACGAGACTGACAAGAGAAATAAAGAAGAAAGATGATCCAGTGGATGCTGAGTGTCCTGCTGTGGAAGATTCGTGCGGAGGCAGCAGTGATGACCCTCTGGGCGGTGTCAAGAGCAACTGTTTCACGTTATCACCTTGAGCAGCACCCTGTGCAACCTCTTATCTCTTAACAATTTTCTGACTGACTCTATTCTGCCTTTCTCCCTCCTTGGGGATGGGTGGGAGCAGAGATATCCTTGGCATGCTGTGTCTAGGTGGAAGTGCTGTATGTCTTTGATTGGTGTGCTACCTGCTAGCCCAAGTGAGGAGGGACAAGGTCTTTGTGGCACAAGCCTTGGCAGTCTTGGAATGTGTATCCTCACCCCAGGTTTGGCTCTCAGCCTCAAAAGAGCTCACAGGCAATTAGCCATGCATAGCCTTTGCACCCTCTAGGGACCAGATAGTCCCACGGCACAGAGGAAGGTATGCATAGGCGGAGGGTGTGCAGACACAGCCCTAGCACTCCCAGGGAAGTAATTGTCCCATTGCACGGGAAGGGTGTGTCTTGCTTTTCTTTTCTTTAATCAGTCCACACATCATGAGGTGGGGACCAGATTGGAAAATAGTTTTGCCTTATTGCTCTAAAAGACAATAAAAGGAGGAGCTGTAGGGAGCCGCCTGGATGTGGCCTTGGCCAGATAGTGCCAGCACTCCTACAGCCTGGAGGTATACATATCCTTTGATGTTGCCGCCTTAGGCCGGTGTGCTGGAGCCTTGTTTTGCATTTCAAGAGACTCGGTCTCCTGACCTGTCCCGTGGCCTTGGATCCTAGTAGAATGGCATCAACCAATCAGCATTCGAGCGTCTCACCCTAGAAAAGCGGCTGTCTTTGGATTTTTCGCTCTCTCTCTCGTCATCCCTGTTCCCCATTCCCCCTTTCAAGCAAGGAGCTCTAATAAATTGTGATTGAGAAGGATTCTTGATTTTGTGACCGTCCATTCCTGCTGGTCAGGGAGCGCGTCACAGGACTGACAGGGGAATTATCTGCCACGCAGACATCACCACCTCAGTCAAGAGAGTCAGATGACCAATGCTGGAAGGAATACACACAAACACCCCAGGTCCCTGGGATGGTGCCCTGATAATATCGCCTCAATAGAGTCAAGAGAAAACAAACACACTGCAAAATACTAGAGCAGTGCGCTCCCTGAGTCACACAAGTCAAGACAGTGCAGGAGCCTGGTAGACTGGAGGAGAGCAAGAGGGCATGATGGGCCGAGAGCTAGCTCAGTTAGGAAAGCGCTTGCTACCCTGGCACGAGGACCTGGTGCTCATGGAAAGAGCCAGGCCGCCAGGCGTGGTGGTGCACACGTAATCCCAGCTCTGGGGGATCAGGTGAGCAGATTCCTGGGATCACTCGCCTAACTGGCAGGCTCAGCGTCCCAGTGTGAGGACCTGTCTCAAAAACACAACAAACAAACAAACAACAGCAACAACAGAAACCAAATCAGAGGTGGCTCAGCAGCTAAGAGCAAATACTGTGGTACAGAGGACCCAAGTTTGGGTCCCAGTATTTACACAGGGCAGCTCACAGCCACTGAACTCTCTGGTCCCAGAGGAATTCCCCCCCCCTCTCCCCCCTCACACACACTACATTTTTCAAAAGTTAAAAGCACAAGCCTTTAATCCCAGCAGTTGGGAGGCAGTGGCAGTACGATCTCTGTGAGTTTAAGGTCAGTCTGATCCACATTGTGAGAAGACAAAACAAAACAGCCCAAACAAACCAAGGCGAACAACAACTGAGGTCTAATAACTGCAAGAATACACTCTGACCCCAGAGACCGTCCCACAGACAAGCTCTGGGGACCTGGCAAAACTTTAGCAAGATGGAAAGCTCAGAGAAGAACCATCCAGTTCCCCCAGGTTCACTGCGGTCCCACAGCTCGATTGCCAGTCTGTGTCAGCTGACTACACTGGGCCAGAACTTTCCACCCTCCTATCGCCCACAGTTAGGGTCTCCCAGTCCTTTGAGGACCAGACACTGCTTCCCCAGCACCCTGCCACAAAGGCTGGTATCAGCATTCAGGAACGCCTCATTAGGAACCAAAAGAGCGTATGCCCCAAACTGACCTCACTGCCTAAAATCCACCTCAGAACATGAAAGAGCACAATGCTCGTTAGGAAAAAAGAATTGCTTCCCAATTCTCCCCAACTTAACCTACGTAAACCTACACATCCAGATCAGTATTTACCATCCATAGGTAGGCGAGCACCTACGCTGCTGCTGCTGCTGCTGCTGCTGCTGCTGTGTTTGGGACCTCTCAGAGAGAGCAGCAGCACACAGCAGGGCGGTGGGCCTCTTTTGTCTCCCTATGCAGCAGCTTCACAAGAAAATTACTCCGTGTGAACTTAAACAAAACAAAAATCCCCACAAGATTTAATCTCTATAAAATTTAAATTAAATTAAAATAGTATAGAACCAAAAGAAGCCTGTGTGTAACTGTGCTCACAAACAAGGCTCCGAGACACGGTGTTGCTGGGGGGGGGGGTGGCGGGGCTCCTGGAGCACCTGTACTGTCTGGATTATCTTCTTAGACAGCTAAGTAAAATACAAGTGTGTGTGTGTGTGTGTGTGTGTGTGTGTGAGAGAGAGAGAGAGAGAGAGAGAGAGAGAGAGGTGGGTGTGTATGCATGTGCGTGTGGTGTGTATGTATGTGTAAGTGTGGATACTAGCAGTGAATGATAGTACTCACCCCTAAGGGAAAATGGGGGATGGGAGTAATGATGGAGACTGTTACCTCTTCTCTGATATTTTTGTATGTACATTTAAAAATAATAAAGACATTATGTGTATTACCTATAAAATTTAAACACATAACCACTGTACTTACTTCAGTATGCCCTGGACACCAGTGTGGCCTTTCAGGTCTCACGAGAGCCTAGGTCAAAGGCAATGCACCTATGAAAAGGGAAAAGAGAAGGTCATGCCTCTGGCCAAGTGATGCAAAGCCTTCCTGCTGCAATAGCCACCTGCCAGACTTAACAAAAGCCAGCGAAGCCTGGCTCTGAGAACACACAGAAGCGGTACGGTCGCTGTCTCCGAAGAGTAGAAATTCTAGTGGGGGAGGAGGTGGCTGAACCGGCACAAACCCAAGACTAGGGCTGGTCGGTGTTAGATGCAAACTGAACAGAAGATGGGGGCAGGGTCGCCAACTCACACAGTGTGCTGAAGCCTCCACCAGCAAAGACCCAAACAGGTAAGATCGCAAACGATGACACCCTGGATACCGTGGAAAGGGCTTCCAGGCCCCGAAGCAGGTGAGGCTCTGGGCAGCCAGTGGGCCAGAGTGGTGGGTATCATGACAGTGAGGACAAGGGCTGGACACAGAAGTGTAGGACACATGGGATCACTTCTTTCAGACAGCCATGTGCTGAGAAATGACAGACAAACACGACTTTCTGACATAACTTTAGGGACGTGAATATTTGGTATGGTTGCATTTATCTGAATGAACATTTTATAAATTGTGTGCATAGAAAGAGTGTGTGGGGACACGTGTGTATGCACTTATGGAGTCAGAGGGCAGCTTTTGGAAGTCGGATCTCTCCTTCTACCTTTATGGAGGTTCTTGGGGTTGAACGCAGGTGGTGAGGCTTGCGTGGCAAGTGCTTCACCCAATCTTGCAAGCACATGGTGGGGCATTTTAAAGGCAGTGAATCTGTTCATATTACAGGTGCCAGCACAGGCCGAGCCCCTGATTAAAGAGATTAGAAGGGTACCCACAAATGCCCACAGGGAATGAGTATGAAAGACTTCAAAGGAACCCAAGTCTATCCAGAAACCAAAATAACTGTAAAACAAACCCAAATCTGTGCCTGTTTGCTTTTCCTTCATTTCATGTGTGTGCCTGTGCAAGAGAGACAGGGAGTGAGAGACAGAAAAAGGGACAGAGGGATGGAGGGAGAGGGAGGGAGGAGGGGTGTATGTGGAGAGCCTGACTGTAGCTCAAGCTGCTGAGGGCAGAGGTGCATCAGCAGGCTTGGCCACGCCCACACATTTCGGTTACTACTTTAAATTTGAGGTCTAGTGGTGGATTCAGATTTAGAAATAGATGAGTAAGCTAGGTGTGGTGGTACATTAAGGAGGCTTAGGGACAGGGACAGACACAAGTTCAAGAACCTCTGCAGAGCCAGGTCCTGCCTTGACATGCACATGATCCAGACCTGGCCCAATGCTGAAGTCACTGTACTGCTTTCCCTGGTCCTGGCAGGGAAGCCAGGAGAGCTGAGCAATAACGAGCAGTCTAAGGGCAGGTGGAGGAAATGCGGGCAAAGCGATGGCTTACTGACTCTGGTGAATGAGTTGTGCACATCCCCTCCCATCTGCTAGGGACCATCTCCTGACCCTCTGAGAAAAACAACACAGAGGACCAACCCACCCACTGACCCAAAGAGCAAAGAGGGAGGAAGAGACAGCAGCCTGACCACCTCACTGGAGGCCCTGGATTCCGTGATTCCTGACGCCATTGGTAGCAGGCTGTCCCAGGCTGAGCCCGTACATTCTCTTTTACACAAGCAGGGTGACCTGAATCTGTTTGTTCACACACACACACACACACACACACACAAGCTCCCAACTAACACAGAAGGTCAGAGGCCGCTGCTGTTCTTGTTGATTCCCAGAACTCACTACCAGGCCATTTAGGGAAGCATAAAATAAAATTAGAAACGGTCTCTATACATAGAACTGGCAGCTACAGGAAAACACACACTTGGAAGGATCCAGAAGCAGTCCCTCGGGCCCTTGCTTGTTCCTCAGCGGGCCTATGAAGCCCTAACAACTTTGACTTTGAACATGCTCCAAAGGGTGGGAGGGAAGCAGAAACACCCAGGACACCTCCTTTATTACCACCAGATGATCAGGAAACCCCTGAATCAAGTGCTTGTAAAATTTTACTAGACCCTTTTAAATTGCAATGGAAATAACTTTTCTGTCACTCTTATTTTATTATTATTATTATTATTATTATTATTATTATTATTATTGCCTTCTTCTAAAGTAATACACATTTGTTTGTTTGGTTGGTTTTTTTTTTGGAGACAGGGGTTCTTTATATAACAGCTCTGGCTGTCCTGGAACTAGCTCTGTAGACCAGGCTGGCCTTGAACTCATAGAGATCCACTTGTCTCTGACTCCTGAATGTTGGGATTAAAGGTGTGCACTACCATGAGCTCCCCTATCCCCAAAGATGGGCTAGCCTGGATTCAAGAACTCCAGGAAGGTAAGGTCACTAAGAAGTCCAGCTGTACCTGGCCTGCGTGTGTGTGTGTGTGTGTGTGTGTGTGTGTGTGTGTGAGAGAGAGAGAGAGAGAGAGAGAGAGAGAGAGAGAGAGAGAGAGAGAGAAGGTTTCTCTGTAATAGCCCTGGCTGTCCTAGGTACCACAGACATCCACCTGCCTCTGTCCAGAGTGCTGGGATTAAAGGCCTGCGTCACCACATCCCTGCATCTGGCTCTTTAAGGGCACTAGCAGTGACGCGTGCTGGCATTTTACTTCTGGGCTAGGAACCTGTGGACTGCAAGAAACTGGAGGCCCATCTGCCTGGGGTCACCACACACACACACACAGCGTGGAGGGGAAAGTAAAGAGCAGCACTGGCTGCGAGAGTGAAAGAGATCAGCAACGCTGGTTCAGCCAGAGCCACAAACCTGAGCTTCCTGAGCCCCTGGGGAAGGGGGAGGGTCCTTGTGGGTGCCTCAGCAATCCTGCGTGGCCATGGCTGTGGCCCATCAGTCACAGGCATTGGACTCACAGGTCAAGCACCTCCCTTTCCACAGGTTTACACCAAGAACAGCGCTCCAGAAAAAGAAAGGTGGGGTGGCCATATCCCAGTAGGGACTCCCAGGTTGAAATCTTCCTCCCCTTGACCACGGTCTGAGCAGGCCGATCAGAAAGGGTCAGTCAGAGCTGGCCCTGGGAGTTCTGCTGCTGCACGAAGGGATGGGAGACAGGGACTGACCAGGGCTTATCTGCCAACCTGGGGGCAGATTCTTAATAGGAATAGCTGAGTGGTGAGTGGTCAGGCCAGTTCTGGGATCTTTGTGTCCCTGAGCTGTTAGCTCCCTCCCAGATTTAAGACAGGGCAAATCTGTCCTCATGGTCACTTGTACTTAAGGAAACACAAACCTTTCAAGACACCCTGCCACTTCTCTCCGTGGGAGGAGTCATCCCAGGGGTGCCATAGACCTCCGAGGGTCTCAGGGGCCAGGTTAAGGGAGCAGTCTCATCTAGTCTAACCTGTCCACTCAGTGGGCAAGGACACTGAGGTTTTTGGTGTGTAGTAACTTGTCTGGGGACACTGAAGGGTCAACTACAGCCCCAGAGGGAGGACAGTCCCTAGAGAGACTGCAGAGGAAAGACCATGACAGTAAGTGAAGCCCCAGTCCCCACTGCACCAGCTCACAGTCGTACATCTGCTTCCTGGCTCACAAAATGGGCTTCAGGGCAGGGTCTGATGAAGACACACAACTCCATGATCACTGTGCTGAAAACCAATCTTCTGGGGGCTATTTGCAGGCTAATGACCTTGGATTTGGCCCTCACTGGAAGCCCCTGCAGCAGGCACTGTTGTCATGGCTGGGCATGCTCCTGGTCACTTCATGGTCAAGAAACCATGGAGGGAAACCCCTGGAGCTGCAAGCCGAGATCAGCTTTCCTCTTTTAAAGCTCGTTGTCTTTGGTATTACGTCACAGTATCGCAAAGCTGAAACCATCCTGTTTCACCTCTGGTTTTTACTGCTGTTTGTTTGTAGGCTTAGTCTCACCATGAAGCCCAGGCTGGCCCCAAATCTGAGAACCCTGTGCCTCAGTCTCCTGGGATGACCGACCGGTGTGTGCTACTACACCTGGCCTGGGCAGACACTCACTCTTAGCAGGTGTCTCTCCTCCACACAGCCAGCTGTGTAAGGGGCTTCCTGGGCATTCCACGCCAAGTGAAGGAGAAGCACACCCCTGTGACCTTCCACCATAAGCTGCATTCTCCTTTCCAGACCGGCTGAGACCTTCCTATGGGGCATGGGAAACTCACCAACCAACCAAGTGCCTCAATGCTGCCTCACTTAGGAGGCGATTCCCAGCATATCCAGCCCCCAGCCCATCTTTGAAATCAAAGGAAAAGATCTGTTCATTCAACTGTCTCTCCCCACGTTCCAACAAAGAGCTGATATAGGAAGAAAGAATTCTGCCTTGGGAAAACCGAGGCCCGCAACAGTCGATGAGCTCATGCTGCAATTAATCACGTTTTCTCTTATGACCTACATTCTATTAATATCCCACACTAGTGATTTAGCATGTGCTCTTGGTGATGGATGCTATCCTCGATAACCATGACTGGGTCACCAGCTTCAAGGACCTCACTTCCTCACCGTCCACACCCCTGGATGTCCCGGCTCACAGAGTTAAAGGGGCTCCAAATACTGCAGGGGTCTGCTCTTCCTGCCTGGACCCAGCCCAGGTAGGCTGCATTGCTCACATGCAGACCTCTGCAGAGGAGCTGCTTAGAGAAACAACAGGGTGTGACCGGTTCACATGCAGCAGATTGGCCAAAATGTCAGAGTCTGATATCACCAACTGTGCGAGTGCTGGAGCTAGGGGACTCTCAGTCACTGTGGGTGGAAACAGTCGGAACAAACGCGTTTAAAAAGAAAGCTGGCAAATTTCTTTCTTTGCTTTTTTTCTTTCGCAACAGGGTCCCACTATGAAGCCCTTGGTGGCCTCCAACTTCCCATCTGCCAGCCCCTGCCTCAGGAGTGCAGGAACTACTGGTGTGGGCCACTTACCTAAGCTCTGCAACTTCGTGGAAAGACAAGCATTAGCTCCAGTGACACATTCATAGTCCAGCTGACTTGTGTCCAGGGGTCCCTGCAAATCCCCAACTAGGGGTTTGTCAAACATGGATTTTGTGTTTTGCTCTGTATAAACCGCTGTTTTCAACTCTTGATTGCAGATTCACCAAACCTTCAAACAACCTGTGGAAGTGCCTCTAGCACCCCCACTTCTTCTTATCCGTTTTGTAAAACTGGGCTTGTGTAGCCCAAGATAGTCTTTGAACTCACTATGTAGCTAAGGATAATCTTGAACTCCTGACCTTCCTGCTTCTACTTCTGACTGGTTGGTTGACTGACTCTGTGTGTGTGTGTGTGTGTGTGTGTGTGTGTGTGTGTGTGTGTGTAGGCATGCCCATTGACAACTTGTGGGAACTGGTTCTCTCCTTCTACCACATATGAGTGCCGGGGTCACTAAGGTCAGTAAGCTTGCAGCAGGTGCCTTTACTGGTGAAATCTTGTAGGCATTAGATTGGCCTCTGAGCAAACTTACAGGGTATTTTCTTGATTAATGATTGATGTGGGTGGGTCCATTCTACAGGGGGCAGTGCTCACCCCTGGGTGGGTCATCCTGAATGATATAAGAAAGCAGGCTAAACAAGCCATGAGAGCAAGTCAGCAGGCAGCACCCCTCCGTGGTCTCTGCATGAGTGTCTGTGTCCAGGTTCCTACCCTGCCCGAGTTTCTGACCTGACTTATGATAGACTACAAACTGTAAGATGAAATTAACCCTTTTCTCTGTAAGCTCCTTCTGACCACAGTGTTTCATCACAGCAATGGAAGCCCCAACTAAGGTACCAGTTACAGAGATTAACTTTGCCCAAGATCTCACAGCAAACACGTACATAGGAGAGAGGAGTCTGAACTCAGGGGACTCCACTCCAAAACCACCACCAGCACAGCAGGAAGAGAACTTGCTCCTGACCCTGGCCCTATCCCTGCAGGGCATCAACGGCCCAGAACGGCCCAGGGCACAAGCGGAACAGAAACACTGTACAGAAGACAGCACAGGAGTATAGCTATACCACCTTAGGAAGAGAACAGGTTTGCTCCTGACCCTAGGCCCTATCCCTGCAGGGCATCAACGGCCCAGAGACCCAAAAGTGAACAGAATAACTATACAGAAGACAGCACAGGAATAAAGAGCTTCATAACCCTAGGCATCCATGACTTCTCTTTTCCTTTGTTTACACGTTTGGCTTATTGAGACAGATCTCACTTACGAAGCCTAAGCTACCCTGAACTCACTATGTAGCCCAGGTTATGACTTCTTAGCCAAGGATTCCTGGAAGTGTTTGCTCATTCATCTTTCTCAGCTTGGAATGTTGATGTTTGAGGTGGTCCCCCTCTGGGAACCTTGGTACACCAAAGATGGGTACACCTTGTAGATACAGGCTCATAAGAGAATGAGCCATACTGGAGTCGATCTGCCAGCTTCTCCCTCCAATGTTGTCCTGTGACCCCTTGAAATGACAGCATCACCTGTGTATGAAGAATCTCACAGCCAAATGCATAAGACACCTGAAAGTCAAGTTCCAACAGCTGTGGGCTGCTCCATCACACAGCCAGCAGTTTGTTGAGAGTCACATAGGCTGGGAAGTGTCTTAAAGAGATAGACTTTGTAGAAATCAAAGTTTCCCATTAAGCAGAATTGATCAAACACACCTAGAAAGATGAGGTGTGGCCTGAATTAATTCTCAGAAGACCTAAACTGAGTCTAGCTTCTTTCTCGGCCTTCAAGCGCCTCAGAGTAAAGGTCGTGCTATGGCTAAGCCCGGCCTGCCAATACATCTGCATGTGCTCTGCTGGCCGGGAAATTCCGCAGAGCTCAGGGGATCCTTTCTCCTCCTGTCACTAGGCATTTGCTGGAAGCGCCAAGAGTTAAGCCCCTTTCTGCAATGAAAACAGCTTGTCAGAGCAGCTTCCACCAGTGGGTGCATCTCCACAAAGCATTCCCTAGCCCAGCTAATCGGTGAAAGTTAGGGCAGGTCAAGTTGCCAAAATAGGTCAGGCTTTGGTTTTTAATCCTCTTCTGCATCATACAGTAAAAGGGGAGAATTTATCAGGGAAAGATCCAGTTACTTAACTTTTGAGGCCCTTCATCTGGTAAGTGGGAATAGTGAGGGCTTTGGGAGGAATGTGTTTAAAACCGACTCTGTGACAACTGTTTACAGCAGATCTGTCATCAGAAAGTACATAATAAATGTGATAATTTATTCATGTTGCTGGTGACACAGTGGGACTTCTGTTAATCTCAGTCTTATCCACTGATCAGACATGGATAACTCAATGGCTTGATTCTGGGCACTTGCAGGGGAAGCTGAAGGGGGACTGGGGGGTAATGAGCAGAAGCTGTGATGGCTCAGGTTCTGTGGAAGGAAACAGACAACAGACCTACTGTCAAGGCCACCTGGTAGCCATGCTTCCTTCCTTCCAAGACTGCATTTCCGAGCCTCTCTTGCAGCGAGCAGTGGCCATAAGTGGAAGGGGGAAGCTGCTGTGAAGCTTTGAGAATTCCTCCCCAGAAACAAAGCTGGAGGGTGCTTCTGTGCCCACCCCCTTGCTCCATGGCAGACGCATGAGCCTGACTGCAGCAGGGCTGTAAGCTCTCTAAGGATGACTGACAGTTTTGTCAGTGAAGCAAAGTGAAGGGACAGTGAAGCAGGAGGATCCTTGACCAATGATCCTGCTTCTCTGGTGACCACCAGACAGCCATTCTGGCCCCAGGTGTGCCATGTTATGGACATTTTACTCAAGAGAGGAACCACCCTCTGTGGAGCCATCTTTCTGATCTGCTACTGACAGCCTTTGCTTTATTTTGTTTGAAATGGGTTCCTACTGGCTCGCCTGGAGTTCACTGAGCAGCCCAAGCTGGCCTCAGAGCTGTGGTGATCTTCCCGCCTCTGCCTCCCAAGTGCTGGGATTACAGGTGTGTGCCACCACACCTGGCTTCAACAGGCATCAAATGCACAATTCAGGCGACGCTGTAGTCTTCCACACAAGATGAGCAGTCACAGAAACTCGGCAGCCGAGCACCTATCATTTAAAGCATCCTCATGCTTCAGGACCTACACTCTTTCCGCAACACCAAGGAGAAAGTGACACACAACATTCCCCCGAGTTCTGCTCAGAATACGGTTGCCATCATTTTGCTTTAGGAGGTGAGACAATAAATGAGCAAGAGGAGAGATGTCGAGTCATCCATTAGCCAACTCAAGCACTGTCCTACAGTGGATACAGCAAGAGAAAGTGCCAGATGCAGCCAACAAAAGTACACGCGCAGACAGGCCCTTACAAAGCGTGCAGTCCCAGAGAATGAGCAGGAAACACACAGACAAACACATGCCCACATCAGAATGGGTGTTGAGAAGTACTATACAGCAAAGCAGCGCGAGTTTACACCTAGAACTACAGAAAAAGTAAGCTCATGAAAAGGACATCCACTAACTGAGAGATGACGAAGCAACATTACCGTTCACCCATACCATGAATATTCAGTTATGAAAAGGAACAAAAGTCTGACTTTGTGGACAACAGAGCTGAGCCTTGAAGAAATAACGCTAAGTGAAAGTTGCCTGGAACAGATGACCACAGATAATGTCTTTCTCAGTCACCGGGTCAGCTGCATCTCAAGACTGGCTCCCTTCCCTCCTCCCTGACAAGGGAGGGCCTTCTAGGTTGGTATGGGCACAATCAGCTAAGGACAAACGGGACAAGTGTGGCGAGGAAAGAGGCAAGGTGTGACCCAAAACATCACCAGTCTTACTTCACTGACCAACATGTGTCTTCTGAGGGGAACACGAGACCCTGGGAGCTGAGGATGGAAAGTAAGGGGAGGGCATGGAGAGCCCCCCTGAGAACAGACTGGGCACCATAGCTGGAGACTAGAAGGCTAACAGTGCCCCAGAGTGGCTCCAGGAGACGGTCCACTTACAGCATATTAAAGTCATGGCAGGGAACTGGGCATGGTGCATGCATTTCATTCCAGCACTTAGAAGGCAGAGGCTGGTGGATCTCTGAGTTCAAGGTCAGCCTAGTCTACAGTGTGAGTTCCAGGACAGCTAAGGAGACATAGAACTCTGCCACAAAAGAAAAAAAAAAAAAGGTGGCAGGGCATCCACGGCCCACTTAGCCCAAGTCTCTTGTCATCAACAGAGAGAGGCCCAGGTAAGGATCAAAGCCAGTGCCACCGCTCCCACCTGTGGGCTCCTGATGCTGACCCACAGGTGAGGCTTGTTCTCCTGCACCTGGGGACACTGCCAGGCCCCCTAGACAGAAGGCAGGGTTAAGCAGGCTGTGGGACATGAAAGAGATGAACTAGCCACACATCACACGTGCGCTCACCCCTTCCTCAGGAGTCAGAGTTTGGATGTGCCCTCATTTGTTCACTGCCCCTTGAGGAGTGAGCATCTGCGTTATTTCTGGGGTCTGTTTGGCCACAGTGACAATTCTGTGCTAAACACCCCTTTGTACCAGGGCTAGTTCTTGGGTGTCACCTCGGGACTGGCAGTGCTGGGTCAGAGACTGTTAGGCTATGAACTGATTTCCAAGTCAAGCTGAGTGCCTCCCTTTTTACCGTGCCTCTTTGAGAGGACAGCTAACATAGGGGTTAGCTGTGTAGGGGCTCAGAGTGGCAGGGGACAGGGTGAGGAGCCGACCGGCCGTTCACTGTATACTTCTCTGGCACTTACTGAATGTGTTTCCGCATGCATACTCTGCTCATTCAAAGCTGCAAGTAAGAAGCCCTCCCCTGCTGTCTTCTAAAAGGTCACAGTGATTCACACATCCCCCAGGAAGCAGCTAGGAGACTCACTCAGCTCATTCATGCCCTATATATTTCTCCTTCAAGGCTGAGTGTGTGTATATATATATATTTCTCCTTTTCCCCTCTTTTCCTTTTGAAGCTGGAATAAGCTGAGACACACGTCATACTTCATCATCTTGAGATCTGCTGTCCCCCCTAGTCTCCAGCCAGTAGGGAGGCACAAGGTGAACTCCCAGAGATGCAGATCTGACAAGCAAGCACCCTGGGCAGCGCATCTGAGGCCAGGGCTGGGGCCCGGTTTTCAGGGCCTGTGGTCTCTGATGGCAGAAAGAGACAAGGGCTCACACTTTCTCCTCACAGTCTATTTTCAACTAACCCACGCTGAGCTGTCCTAACTAGCTGGGTGACATAGGGACCCCTAGAAGTCTGACGCCCTTCTGAGAGGGTGAGGGAGGAAGTGGCGGCAGCAGCTGGTGGCGGCAGCGGCAGCAGCAATCAGCCACTGGATCTGCACTCTCAGAACAAGGCCAGAAGAACCAGAGAGAAAGGGACAAAGCCCGAGGAGAATCACCTTATACAAACAAGATGGCCTTCTCACACACTTCCTACAGTCTGTGGCTCCTCCAAGGTTGGCCCAGAGCCAAATCCCAGCCAGCTAGTGCTGAGTCCCTGGGAAAGCCAAGTGGATTTGAACTCTGCTATGGTGGCCGGAACTTTGTTGAGGAGGGAAAAGTCATCCCAGAGAAGACAAAGTACGGGAGAGCATGAGAGAATGTCCTAAAGGCTAGAACCCCCTTGTGTATCACCAGCATGAATCAGATGGGTTCTGCCATCCACCCGCGCTCCACACAGCCATCCGAGCTGGGCTTGGGTGGCTTTCTATGCAGCCTAGCTGTGAGGTCCCAGCTCTTGCTGCAGAGGCTCTGTCTGCAGGGGATGAATGCTCTTGTCCTCAATCCTTCTAGATTCACCCTAGAGTTTAGACTACAGCAGCCTGGGGTGGGAGTGGGGTATCTGACTGCTCACCAGCAGAGATCAGTTAAGAAACTGATGTAGACGGAGAGTAGACTTGTCCATTCTTTTGTAATTAGCAAGTTCTTTGTTGCCACCGGCTCCAAAATACATCCAAATCCATTTCCGTGCCCAAGCTGCCACCACCATTACTCACTTGGACACATTCATCAGAACCCTCTCTGGTCTCAAGGTCACGTCTGCTTTCCTGGATCCTAAGTAGTAGACAGCCATCAGACAGTGGTCATATCAGGTAGCTTCCTCACTTAACAGCCCTGAACACCTCAGCTCTCCACAACTGTGCATGTCTATTGTCTCAGCTTCTCTAGGGTTGAGGTGGGGGGGTCATCTGAGCCCAGGAATTAGCCTGGGCATCACTTCTCTGATCTCATGCTACCCTCCTGTAGCCAGCACCGCCGCCACTCTCTGCCAGTCGCTGTCTCAGGGCCTCTGTGCAGTCAGGCTTTCCCTGTGCATGTGCCCTCATCAAGGGGGTGGACTTCCTCAGTGCCCCCCCCCCACTCAGGCTGCCTCAACTTCGCCCTATTTCTCTTTCTCACAGAGTATTTACTGCCATTGTAGCCTTCCTTTGTCCTGCTGGAGTGAACGTGAATTCTATGGTTTCTGTTTACCATGGTACCTGGGGCTCTGCAGGGCACCCACAGACACTTAGGACATATGTCAAGTGAATGCTCTCATGGCTCTTAGGAGTACCATGCTACAGAACTGCACGGTTGGCTCAGCAGTGAGGAGTGAGTACTGCACTTCTGCAGGACCCAAGTTTGAGTCCCAGCACCCAGGTCACGTGACCGTAACCACCTGTAAGTTCGGGTCCAGGAATCTGATATTTCATGTGCACAGACCCAACCCACTCACATATACACACACGTGATTAAACAAACAACACAACAAAAAGCTAAGCTAGGCCACATAGAATGTGCAACTCACACTGAGTAGAAAATAAGCAAACTGCAAATATTTTAATTCACAGAAATTGTGAAGCCCTCCTACCTATGATTCCCTAGTACGCAACTGCCCTTACCAAGTCAGCTGAGCCAAAGGGAGACTGGCCAGCTGGCTGGACACCGCCAGGTGTGACATGCTTCTCGGGCTAATGGACAGGGACCAGCACAAGATGGCAACCTGTGCCATCTTACGAGCTGATTTTGCAAAGGCATTGTGGGTAAATAGAGGTCTACAGGGATTTCTTGCCCCATCCCAAACAGGTAAAACCGTGGGCCTTCCATCAGCAGCCTGCTCTTTACAACCCATGTGGGGAGGGACAGGCTCTGGGCCTCAGTTCACCCCTGTATTCCAGCCCGGCTTGTTCACATCCGTCCACCACATGCTTGCTAAGTAACTGTGAGAGGCCAGACACTGGTCTAGAGCAAAACACACAAGCCCACCCTGCTGAAACTCACATTCATGGGGGATGGTGGGAAAAAGCTAGTGTATAACGTCAGGCAACATTAGCACCCTGGGAAGGAAAAGAAAGCCTGCACAGAAAATGACGGGGAGACTCATCTAGACAGTGTTAAGACAGGCATTTCCAAAGCAATGTCTCAATCCTTTAAGCAGAGCCCCAAATAAAAGAATTCAATCTCACACACACACACACACACACACACACACACACACACACACTTTACACAAACAAACTCTATGATTTTTTTTGGGGGGTGGTGGTCCTGGAGATGGAACTCTGGGCCTCACACATGCCAGTCAGGTGCTCTACCTGAGCCACACCCCAGCCCCTCACTGGGGGATTCTAGGCAGGGCTCTACCACTGAGCCACACCCCAGTCCCTCACTGGAGGATTCTAGGCAGGGGCTCTACCACTGAGCCACATCCCAGCCCCTCACTGGGGAATTCTTGGCAAGCAGTCTACAACAACTGAGCCACACCCCAGTCATCCAAACATTCACCAGTCATCCAAACATTCAGAGCACGCCAAGGTGGAATGGAACTAGCAAAACCAGACTCTCCTTCCATCTTTCCCCTTTCTTGGGTCAGAGTGGTGTTACATTATTATTATTAAGGAAACAGAATAGTGGTGCATGTTTGTAATTCCAGCACTTGTGAAGTAAAGGAATAAAGATCATAGCAAGTTCAAGGACAGCCTGGGGTGCACAGTAAGTTCTGGATCAGAGCTACCTAAGGAGACCCTGTCTAAAACAAACCACCACCACCCAAACAACAGAAACAAAGGAAAGCAAAAACAAACAAAAAAACCCACCTCTGTTACAGTGATGGCACATAAGCTGTGCCTACAATGGCGAATCTGGGATAACCACGCCCACCTAGAAAGTTCCTTTTACAACACCTGTCTTTTTTCTCGACCACATTGAAAACCCAGACTCTGTGGCTTTGATCCCCACCTTTCTGCTCCCAGTAGTGTCAGCCCATAGTGTGGAAGGCCTTGTCAGGGGAGAAGACCATGTCGTCTTCCCAGAAGGCAAGCCCTCCGCTTGCTTTCTGAGGCAGATAGCAGTCCCTAGCCACAGACAGGCTAGAGCTTGCGCAGGCCTCATTGTTCAGTGTGCCCTTCCCAACTGAGGGGTTAGAATGGTGTCTCGCTTTTCATTTTCATTCTTGTGGCTTACACACCCACAGAAGGCCACCCAGTCAGGCCCTCATTCCATCTTCATAGCTGCATAGTGTGCCACGACACAGGCTTGCCTTGCCTCATCCACTCATTCTGCATCCCACCACACAGAAGGGTTTCTAGAAATAGATTTTACTCTGTGTGTGTGTGTGTGTGTGTGTGTGTGTGCTTCATGCATGCTGGTGAATGCAGAGGCCAGAAGAGGGCACCAGATGCCCTTAGGTTGGAGTTACAGGTGGTTGTAGGCTGCCTGGCACAGGTGCTGGATCTTCTGCCAAAGCAAGTGTTCATAATCATGGGGCCATCTATCTAGCCCCATTTCCCATCTTTTAACAAGCATGCTGTAAAATAAATAGACGATGACCTTGAGCCAGGTGTGGTGCACACCTTTCATTTCAGCACGTGGGAGGCAGTGAGTCTGAGACCAGCCTAATCGACATAGAGACTTACAGGACAACAAGGGCTACTTAGTGAGACCCTATCGCGAAAGAGCAAATAAATAAATAACCCTGGACACAACCATTTCCCACACTTCAGGATATTTGTATGTATGCAGAAATCTTCTAGAGTAAACCACTGGGCCAAAAGAGGTGACATACACCAAGCCAGGCAGAGAGAGAGCATCTGGTCCCCTCCTACAGTGCCTGTTCTCAGGACTACTGCTCTTGCCCCCCTGGGGAGGGAAAAATATCTTCTCATCATGATTTTAAATAGTGCTTCTCTCATGTTCGGCATGGAAGGTCTTTGTGAGTGTGCAGGGTCTTCCCTATTTTCACAGACACTGGGTGGCAGACATACTCCCCAGAGGGTTTGCTCATGTCAGTGCTCAGTGACTTCTGTCTCTCCCACTTTTTTTTTCTTTTTTGCTGTCTAGCCTCAGGGAAAAAATAATAAAAAAATAAAAATAAAAAAAGGCCTAAGGCTGGACTGGACTTCCTGCCCTCAATCTGCACGGAATGTCTTGACTCGCCCCATCTATGTCCTATATTGACGGTTGTGTAAGCCCTGCCCATGCATGTCTGGGCCTCCCAGCTATTCCAAACTGACTCTGTACCACTCCAGGGCCTTCGGTTGTGCTGTGTTCCACTCTGAAATTACCCTTGGTACCACCTGTCCCCTAGATGGGACCTCAGCCTTAGTACCACCTTCCTAACTAATTTATTTCTTCTTGGTAGCAGGCTGACTCTAGGACTATCTATTTCCGGGAGATCTGAGTCCTCCACCTCCGATGCCTAGCCTGGCATAGCTAGGCAGTTTGCAGAGTGACTGAGACAAGCGTTAAGCAAGAGGCAGGTGGCCCTAAGGACACAGCACGAATACCAGACTCTGCCTTCTTTTAGCTGGCTCTGTTCTCTTCAGCCCACATGTCTCCTTCCTTCTGCAACTGTCCCTGAGGCGAGTGGGTTTGTACTTCCTCTGGATGCCCACAGTACCTACGCGACCCATTCCCCCATCCCAGCCTTCAGCTCTCTGCATCGCCACTGTGTATGGAAAGGCGCACCATCCCTGGGTGTGGAGGACAAGCTCTGAGAGAACCTGTCCTGGGGCTGCCCTGCCCACTACCTTGTCCCTAGCACCCACTGCATGGCTTAGGCTGGACCCAGAGCAGTGATCAATAAGTTTTCAGAAATAAATGAAGGCAACAAAGACTTTTCCAGAAGAGGAAAACCCAATAAACAATTCATTGTCAATGAACCACTTAGCCATCCACACCTTCCACACACAAGGCACAGTGTACAGTGAGATGAAATGTGTTTGGGGCTTGAGGAAGTGAACACTGCTCAAGGGGAAAGGGGAAGGAGGACATTTCCTGTGACCTAGGCAGGAAGAGCAACAGCTGGCAGGGGACAGGGAAGAGAGGGTGGTCCTTTAAATAGAAGAGTTGCTGTCATATTTGATGTTGGCTTGCGTGTCCAGGCTTGCGTGGGACAGGCCAGCTTGAACTGAAGATATTCACTCAGAAATGATGTGTGACCATGGTCTTTCCAGAGCTCTTTGTGTCCGCAGGCCAGAATCGGGGCCACATTTGTTACTTCTTACTCTGTCTATGTTTCAGCTGGGGGCACAGAGGTGTGGCCAAGGTCTATTCAGCCAGTGGCTCATAGGGCTGGAACAGCGACCTGGGCTGCTGCTGCTGTGCTGTGCCTCCTATTGTGGCCTCACTTTGGGTCCACAGACTTCTGCTGAGGTTCGGTTCCCCATTATGATGGCCATTCTTGGTTGTCAACATGACTACATCTAGAATTAACTAAAACCAAATGGCTGGGTACACCTATGAGGGATTCTTTTCTTAACTAAAACATCTGAAGTGGGATTTTAACTCAGATCTCTGAGATGGGATGATCCACCTTTAATCTGAAACACACCTTCTGGGGCAGCATATGTAAGAGACACAGAAGAAGGAAGCTTGCTCTCTTTGCCTGCTAGTTCTTGTTCTCGTTGGCAAGCCCAGTCCTTCCCTGGCATTTGAACCTACTTCTTTGGGATTCCAGCTGAGACATCCAGCCTTATGGGCCGAACAACTACTGGATTCTTCTATCAATTCTGCTCTTCTAGAGAACCTTCATTAATAGACCCACAAACCTGGCAATGATGTCGTTCACATTAGTCTACACTATGAGCAGCTAATGAGATGGGGAGACAGGCTGAGGAGGGGTGAGGAGTGGGCTCAGGATCTTAGGGCTCAGGTTTTAAGAACAGAAACTCAGGACGGCAGAAACATTAGAAACAGAAGCATGGCTGATGAGGACTGTGGGAAGAAAAATGTGTTGTGGAGAAGAGACAGCCAGCAAACGCTGTTAGAGGGGTGAAGTTTCTGGAAGAACAACCCCCACAAATCTGCTAAGTGTGGTCCTCTGGAAAGACAAGCTTCTGCATCTAGGGCCGGGGACAGGAACAGGAAGGAGACTGTACCGTGCCGAAAGATGCTGTATCCTGACGTCTCAATGAAGAGTCAAGCATACAACAGCCCCACAAAATCACACCACCTGGTAATGTCGCCATTTGATATCATGGCTATGCTCACACAATGATGATATCACCTAAGAACACTTTTACCAGTTTCGGGGTGGGGGGTGTTCTTCCAGATACTTCACTTGCCTAACCGTGTTTGCTGGCTGTCTCCTCTCCACAAGACATTTTACTCCCCACAATCCCCGTCCACCATGCTTCTCTTTCCAGTGTCAGCTGCACATACCTGCCTAGAATCTACAGGTGAGGGGTTGGAGATCTATAACTCGGGAGTAAGGCACTTGCCTAGCATACACAAGGCCCTGGGTTTGTTCCCCAGCACTGCAGAAAGTACAAGAAAACATAAAAATTCTATATATAGACTTTAATTATCAATACTTGAAAACCCTAGCTACTCAACAAATGGGTAGAATCATTGCTCTGGTCCATATAGAAATGCACATTTATACAGCAAGCTGGTATGCAACTGAAGCCAACCAAAAACGCATGATGGCTGGATCTTGACCGTGGAGGCTCTACTACTGACCAGATGCAAGTCTTAGGCAAGTGACAGACACTCTCTAAGACTGGGAGAAAAGACAGCAATGAGACTGCACTTGTCGGACACTGCTCTCCCTTTTCTGCAGGTGGAACTGGGGACAGAATCCCGGCTGGCTCGGGATGGCTGTGTGGAGCCAACAGAACGATGCCAGTGAGCGACTGACAACAGCGGCCAGCAGTCACTCCTCAACGATGACCACGTCCCTCACCTTGTACCCTGCTGAGTGGGAATCTCTTGAAGGTGTCGTATGGAAAAGCTCTGGCTACTGTGAGTTAGACAGTCCAAAGGTAGCTATGGGCTGGCAAGATGGCATAGCAGTTAAGGGTGCTTGCTACCTAAGCCTGGTGACCCGAGTTTGACCTCCAGAACCCACATAAAGGCAGAAGGAGAGAACTGACTCCATGGAGTTGTCCTCTGGTTTCCACAGCATCCCATGGACACAGGAGTCCATTCTTGTTACAAATGCACACCCGGGGAGGGAGGATAAAAATTATAAAAAAAAATGAAACCAGAAGGTAGCCAGGTGTGGTGGCTCACACCTGAAATGCCAGCACTTAGGAGGGATTAATACAGGTTTGAAGCCAGCCTGTATCTGGGACAGAGTGAGGTACTGTCTCAGAAGATAGAAATAGGGGTTGGAGGGATGGCTCAGAGGTAAGGAGCACTTGTTCTTCCAGAGCACCAAGTTCCCAGCACCCACATCACCCACAACCACCTGTAGCCCCAGCCAAAGACTCATAAAGGCAGCTGCCTATATTATGTGACTATGAGTGACAAGATGGACTGATCACCCCAATCCAAAAGAGTGCTGGTAAGATGTAAGTGCAAATCCAATGCCTGACCTGAAGTTGCAGTCAGAATGTCACATAAAACAACTTCCAGGTTTTGTGGATCAAGAGATATTTCAAGTACAAGTGAATTCAGGGTTTACACTTGGGTCCTACTCCCAAGATAGCTCATACCTATGCAAATATTCCAAAATTGGCAATGCTTCTGGTCTCAAGTATTTTGGATAAAAGATCCTTGACCTTGGGGCCTGAGGAAATGGCTCAGCTCTTACCTAGCATGCTCAAGTATCTGTATTCAACATAGCTCCCATAAAAGAAAAAAAAACATTTTTTTTTAAAAAGGTTCTTTAACCTTTGTGATCACTTCAGTTACCCCTCCCCCATCCAAGTTAAAGCAAGACTTGTTCTGAAGAAAAGTTACACAATTCACAAGGACACTTGGTCCCCGCCTTTACGGAGTTGACATTACAGAGGTGGGACTCTGACTATGCAGGTTTCACAGCTCAGAAGAGGGGTGGGCTACAGGGGCAGGAGTGGGAAGGGAGATCTGGAGAAGGGCTTGGTGTCAGCCTAGGCAGAAGGTCTGAGGGAACGGGAGCACATGGGCAAAAGAGAGAGGTCCAAGAACAGAAGGCAAAGGTCATGCATCGGACAGCAGAGGGCCAGGAGGTCAGCAGGCAGGGCGCAGAGAGACCTACAGGATCAGGCTGGGAGGGGGCAACAGGCAGAGGTCACAGCAAACTAAGCTTGGTGGGCCACACTGCAGAGATGCTCTGCCCCCAAGAGACTGCTTCTGGAATCTGGGAAATGAGCGGGACCCTCCCAGGCTTGAGCAGACCGAGCTGTGAAACAAGCTGTAGTGTAACTGCAATCAAGAAGCGTGACCCAACCACTGTCCTTAAGAGTACTGCGTACGTGATCCCAGTTCATGGGACCTAGGAAGAAGACAGAGTAGGCCAGCCTACAAGAGAAGCCAGGGACAATGACCTCAATCTAGAGCATTCATTTCAGCAGGGCCTGTCACTAGAACCTACTCCTTGGCCCTGGATAGTACAGAGAGACACCTTCCATTCCTCGGGTTATTCTGAATGCCAACTAAGAATGACTCTCGGGGAGGCTGGTATGTGGGATGCAGCTGAGCAGCTTGTGGATGGCCAGGGCTCCCCACCAGTGCCAGGAAAGGCAGGGGAAAAGACTTCCCAGGTGACAGAGTGATTACCATACACAAAGGTAGGAGGAGTACCCTGGGAGCCACGTTCACGGTCTGATCCCAGTGCATTTGGTGAGTGACCACAGCATGGAGACCTTAGGATGGGAGTAACCGCTCTATTAATACAGTCACCCTTCCGGTCACTGTCATTGTTTCTAGGAAAGTCATATGACCTAGGCTATCTATCCAATCAGAGAGGACCTCTGAAGTTTCACATCATGGTTAAGAGACAACTAACTTTTCCTTTCTCTTAGGACAGTGACAGGGTCATACAACTCCAACTGTTGGTGGTAGCTTGGCCTCCAGCCTCCAGGGAGGCCAAGAAGAAAGGTGATGCTGAAATCAGAGGAACCAATGAAAGGACAGAAACGAAGTAGGGCACTGGGTACAGTCCTGCCCTCCTGGCCAACCAGTGCAGACAATGGCTCCGCCTCTGGGGTTTCTGGTAGGGTAAGTCCATTCCCACTTCCACCTCGATTTGTGCCAGGCCAGGTTGCTATTTGTTACTTGCAACCAAGGAAGTCCCTGATCCACAGTTGTTTCTCAGGCCCTGCTTTGGTTCCCTGAGCCACACCAGCATCCTCTGGTTAAATCCCCGTCTTTTGCCTGAATGGCTGCCATGGAGAAATCTGGCCACAGCTAAGCTTATCCCCTGCTGCAGCTTCCCCAGCTGTAAAACAGGGAAATTATAAACACTTGATTCAGTTGTTAAAAGAGTTAAAAAGTATTTAAAGATGCCCAAGCACTTGAGCTCAGTCATGTGTGTGCCACACAACATTTTAGCAGATGACGGTGGGCCTGTGCGATGTGCTGCCTGAAACATCAGCTGTCTCGTGTGAGGGCACTGGATGGTGTTGGTTAGCACAGCGGGATCACTCTACAACACGGAGAGGGAGCCGAACGGCCTCGGTCCCAGGAGCAAGGAGCCACAGCCCTCTCTCATCTTGGTGGCAGTCCCTTTGTTTAGGTCAGAGAGTCCTTTCTTCTCTGTGGCCAAGAACAACTAGTCCAGTTTCCGCCAGAAGGGTGACAGATCAGCCTTGGTGGGGGGTCGGAATGAAAAGACTGCCATTGGTTTCTCCAGGAGCTGGGTGGTAGAGGAAACTCCCATGAGCTCATGTCTCCATCAGACACAAGCGGGACTCCAGCGTTTCCAAGCACAGGCTGAGGCTTGCTGGCACCATTCTGAGAGGAGACAAAGGAGAGCACGCCGGGATGGGAGAGAAACTGTGACATGGCAGGTTCTACAACCAGCTCTGGCTCTGGCGGGAGGAGGCAAGAAGGCTGGATTCTAGCCACATCCGCCCTCCAAGCGGTTACAAGGCAGCAGGAAAAAGGGACCCCGCCACGTCTGTATTTACAGCTGGGAACTGGCACCAGCATGGGAAACTCGCAAATAAACTCAGTCAGGAAGTGAGAGGTGGAAGATGCTTCCATGGCAACGCCCATCTGGAGATCCCTGGCCGCAGCTGGAAGCGTTCAGAGGAGAGGCTTATCTAGCAATGGACGTAGCATTCATATTTTTCTGTTTGCACCCAGACTTTGATACTTATGCTACACTTCCTTGGGGAGCCTCTGGGAACCTCTTGTTCTACAGCCCCAAAGCCCCACTCATCTACCGAACAGTTATCCAGATGGCTGCATGCTTCTGGTATTTTCCTCTAGACTCGTGGGCTCCAAAGAGGGACTGTCTGCCTTGCTCATCAGTGCCTGGCCTAGATGAAGGGCCCAGCTGAGGAGGAACTGTCTTGTTCTCGACCTACTGTCATCCATAACTTCAACTAATCATAAGTGCATGGCAGGGAAGACAACGCTTGCTACCTCATGGAGGCCACTGCTTTGTCATTTTCAAAACGATATTCTTTTACCAACAAGGGCTGTCAGGAAGAATGGAAACCTACATCCACAGAATGAGGCTGAATCCTTACTTTATACCAGGCATAAAATGTAACTCGAAATGCATCAAAGATCCCAGTGTGGGAGCTAAAACCACAGAACCCTTACAAGACACGAAGAACAGCTTCATGGCTCTGAATGGGGCAGTGATTCCCCAGTTACAACCCCAAAAGCACAGATAGCAACAATAACCCAAACAGAACCAACGCCTTTGAAAGAAAGTTTTGTGGATTAAAAGACACTATTCAACAGGATAGTACAGCTGCCTATGAGATGAGAAAAAAGATATTTACAAATCATCTGTTTGGTTAGGGCCACCGAAAGGAATCAGTGGGTAAAGGTTCTTGCCATTAAACCTGGCAACCTGAGTTCAATCCCCAGAACGCACATAAAGGTGGAGGATAAGAACCAACTCCACAAAACTGTCCTCGGACCTCCACCCAAACTGTTTCATTTATAAAAATAAAATAGAATAAAACTTTAAAAGAAGATAATTCTCAGAATATATAAAATATTTATAAAACTCAACAGCAAAAATAAGCAATCCAACTAAAATATAGACAAAGAACTTGAGTAATCATTCCTCTGAAGAATAAACACCAAAACCACGATTCTCAATGGTTCTCAGTTTCTCACTTAGAAAATGCAAATCAAATGGGAAGTTCCCCAATAGTTATTAAGATGACTACAATTCCTGGACACAGTGGTGCACACTTTAATCCTAGCACTGAGGAGGAGCAGATCTTAGGTGACTTCAGGGCCAGCCTGGTCTACAAAGTTAGACACTAATGCTGTGGAATAATGCTCTTGTATCTATCTCTGTTTGGATTTCCTGCCTGGCTTTACTCTGCTATGCCATTGGCCGAAACAGCTGCGTACTGCTGACAAGGGTGCCAATGGGCGGCTGCTGTGAAGGCAGTATGGCACTACCCCACAAAACTGCCTGGAGAATTAACCCAATCCAGCAATCCCACTTCTGCTCACATCACTCCAAAGACATAAAAGTGGAGAACTGGATGTGGTGGCACTTTAGGAGTGGAGGCAGGAGGATTAAGGGCATTTTTGCTACACAGAGAATCTGGGATCATCCCACCTCAAAAACTCAGAGCCAAACAAAAAGAGCCGAAGTGGAAAGGCAGAGCGCACCCGTGCTGGTTACCTGCTAAAGTCGAGGTGGCGTCCGTCGGCAGACAACCGAGGCAGAGCGCACCCGTGCTGGTTACCTGCTACAGCCGAGGGGCGGCATCCATCAGCAGATGAACGGAGTATGAATCAGACTTAAAAAGAAAGGAAACTGCCTCCTGCCAGACCATGGGTGACCCGATGACAATACCACATCAAGTACACTAGGAGCAAAGGGGCAAACAATACACCAGGGTGCTCAGCTTCACATTGACAAGAGGGAAGAAGAGCAATGGCTGGAAGCCTGAGGAACTACTGTTTGCTGGAAATTATTCTTTAGGCGGATGTGGTGAAAGCTGGGCAACAATATGAATATACTTATTGTGACTGGCTACAAGTTTAAATAGTTGGAGCAATTACATGTATTTATTTGTTAAGTAATACAACTGGATATAATACCAGAATATTATATTCTTGAGTACTAGGTTACTACACAATTTATACATATTTAAGGGGAACATCTTTGCATAAATACATATATACATATGTATAAAATATACACACACATGCATACACAAATATATGTTGTGGAATAATCATGACAAACTAAATCTAAAGTGGCAAAATTGATGCTATTTTATCACAATAAAAATGAAATGATTAAAACAGTAAATCTCAGGTTAGGTACATGATCTGGAGCTCTGCCATGTCAAGACAAAGATGGCAGAGAGCATGAATATCAAGAACCAGGACAGATGCCAAGGGGTGATCTCTTACTTAAGGAACTTCTGAGTGACAAATTTATCTGCCTGATGAGAGACAGTGCAGAAATAGTCTCTGGGGGACACTGGGTAGGAAACAGAATTGTATTCATCAAGACTGTCACTCAAGTACCACAGGTGCCAGAGCACACCTGCTTTCTTACCTTTGTGTGCACGAGTGCACATGTGTGTGGGTGTGATGGGAATGTAGCCCCATGACAACTTTGCATGACATCCTCAACCACTGTCCACCTTAGTTTTACAACAAGGTCTCTTATGGAACCTGGAGCTAGCAGAATTGGCTGGTCTGGTTAGCCAGGGACTCCAGGGGTGTCACCATGCAATTGACATGGGGTGCTGAGGATCTGAACTTAGGTCTTCATGTGTGACAAGTACTTCTCCAGGCCAGCCACATTCCTACCCTATTTCTTGTCTTCACGCCTCTAACATCAGTTAACCTCTAACTTCACTGAGGTTGAGGCAAGAGGATCAAGCAGAGTTTCAGGCCAGTCTGGGCAAAAGAGTGGGACTTCAAAACAAGCAAAAAGGTCCATCGAGATGCACACCTGCAATCCCAGCACTCAAGTAAGAGGCAGAGGCAGGAAGATCAGAAGTCTAAGGTTGCCTTCAGTTACACCAAGTCTGAGGTCAGCTTATGCACGCAAATACGCATACTCGGGTACACTTGCGTGTACACAAAGAAACAGACATAGACACAACAGGTGCACACGTGTGCATCCCTTTTATGCATCTCAAGAGATCTTGGAAAAGAAATGTACAAAGAAGAATATATATGAAAGTACTCACAACCTCCCACCAAAGAAAACCACCGAGGAGACTACAGCTCATTTCCTTCTAGTCTTTTCCTGAGCAGAGGCTATATACGAGGAAGCAGGTGACACATCCTCTTATTTTTCACCAAATGAAAAATAGCGTTTGTTTCTACATAGTGGGGAAGACTGAATTTAACGCCAGCCTCAAATACATGATGAAAGCATATTAAAAAATCAAAATTATGTGTTTCTGTGTTTAAATATTAAACCTGTTTCCCCAAATGAGAGACCCTGGAGGAGGATGGAGCTTCTTCATCCTACAGTCTCTGCACTCATCTAGCCAATACAGGCTAAATGCAAATACAAGTCAGATACAATACTGCTACAGGCCATGCTAATTGTGCAACCTTTTAAAATAACTTTACAAATGGATTTCTTTTTTTAAGATTTAATTTTTTATTTATTTAATGTATGTTGGGGTTTTACCTACATATATATCTGTGTGAGGGTGTCAGATCCCCTGGAACTAGAGTTACAGACAGTCGTGAACTGCCATGTGGGTATTGGGAATTGAACCCGGGTCCTTTGGAAGAGCAGCCAGTGCTCTTACTGCTGAGCCATCTCGGACCCTACAAATAGTATTTCTAACACTAATATTTTAGCAGGTAGACACAACCATCATTTTACAGATAAAGAACTGAGGTAACAAGGTCTAGTGACTTTCCCAATGTCATATGACAAGGAAGTGGTGATGCAGGGATTTGAACACAGGACACCAGCCGCATGTTCTCTTTCCCCTGTTCTACAGTGCAGATGACCCTGCAGTAAGGACATCAACTACCAGCTTCAGGGCCAGGTTCCCAGTGTCCCTATTTGCCAAGAGTGTCATCACGGTTATTCATCCTTCTCTGCAGACTCATTCTGTTTCCTAAAGGAAATGAGAAATTGCTGGAATTCAGCAAAAGTGAGACAGCCGGAAGCTGCAGCTGACCACAGGCACACGTGGGTCTTCTGTAGGACTGCCCGGGAAAAATTCCTAAGCGATGACCTTATTGCACAGACCAAAGGCCAGTTCCTGGGTGGGTCACCCTCTGCTGCCTGGGACACACCCAGTCCTAGATGGGACTGGGCCCCTTCTACTAGACTTCCACAGGGTGGTGGAGCAGAGAACACACAGAATGAGACTCAAGGAGGGGCCGGGTAGCCACAGGTGTAAAGAAACAAAGGGCGACGGAGGCTGCCCCAGCCCCCACGGAGGCCCAGTCACACAGATCCTTGCAGGAAGGCAGACCATGGCTTTCCCCAGCTCACAGGGAAACCAGACCCACCAGTGAGAGGAATCCTGGAAATTAACCACTGGGGAGTTCTGTCTCGCCTTCTGAGCAAGAAGAGACGAGAAATCACAACTTTGGCGGGAAAGCTAAGATCATAGCAAATATTGAGCCAAGAGTCCTAACCAGGCGAACTACAGTGACACACAGGACAGCACTCGGCAATGGCAACCCCAAACTACATTTGTGGAGTGTCACCACCATACGTCCTTATTCACAGTTTCCATCTCTGTGTCTGTCTGTCTGTCTGTCTCCCCACACCCCTCTACTGGTTTGTTAGCATTCCAAAAAATTAGGTGTAAACACCCACGTACTCAAGCCCGACTCAACAGCTGTGGAGACTGCTGCATTTGCTTCAGTTTCCTTTCCGAACCTCATCTGAAAACCTTTTTGTTGTTGTTTTAAGATAGGGTCTTTCTGGGTAGCCCTGGCTGTCCTGAACTCACTCTGTAGACCGGGTTGGCCTCAAACTCCTTAGATATCCGCCTGCCTCTGCCTCCCGAGTGCTGGGATTATAGGCGTGCACCACCATGACTGGCCTGAAATACTTTTTAAATATTTTCTGAAGCAATCCTGGATACCATGTCACTCCAATATTACTCATTTTAGTTTGCAGCTCTGAGGAATAAGGGCATTGTAAACTGGGTGTGGTGGCATATGCCTAGAATCCCAGCACTGGAAAGGCTGGAGGGAAATTGTTGCAAGTCTGAAGCCAGTCTAAGCTACACAGCAACTCCCTCAAAAACTTAAAACAAAATGGACCGCAGGCCAGAGAAAGGGGAGATGGGGAGAGGGGCTGGTGCTTATGTGTATGGGGGAGACACCGTGGCATGACTGGACGTGCCTGTGGAGTGAGTGGTGCTGGGTCTGCTCCCGAACAGAATGAGCATGAATGAGCACTCACACCCAGGACTGACAGACTCCAGAGCGGGGCATCGGGTGCCTTGGTTCTTGAGATAGAGCCATCCATGCCTTTCTGGAAGGCTCTTTGCAATGCAAATCCAAAAGAGCTTAGCAGGCCCTGGGCTCCTTCTGACTCAGACCTTCCACTCTTGCACTCCTGACATCAGAAAGGCTTCTGATGCCACCCACATGCCTGGCAGCGCCTAGAGCATGCTCCTCAGAGATGGCCAGCAGCACTCAGCTCTTCCATGCCAGAGCCAGGGCTTGACCCCAAGTAGGTGCTGGCACAATGCCAAGTGAGGCCTTACAAACAGGTCATTGCCACACGCTCCTGGGCACTCCCTGACTCTAATGGTGAATGCCTGCTGAGTGGAATCCTCCCAACATGAGGTATGAACTGGTGACAGTTCCATCAGCCCAGCTGTATCGGGAGAAACAGTGGTGCCACACCGCATGTAGCGTGTGTATTAGAGGACTGTGTAGTGTGCCCGGCTTCCTTCCTCCTCAGCACCACCTCCAGGAAATAGCAGCCGGTATAAAATGGGGTGGGAACCAAGCACTGAGGAGATAGACGTCTTTAATCTTAGCAGAGACCAAACTCTAAGTTTGAGGCCAGTCTGGTCTACACAGTGAGTTCCAGGGGCTACATGGTAAGACTGTTTCAATACAGGAGATGGGCATTAGAAGATGCTAGGCAAAGGACACCAACTTTTTGTTCCACAGGAGGAGTAAGTGCAGAGGATGCAGCTGTAAATCACAGCAACCCAGCCAAAATTGAGGCAGTGCAGGCCTGAAGACTGCTGAGAGTCGATCTTAGGCATTCCTATGACAAAATTAATAATGTGAAGGAATGCACACGTTAGACTGAGCCATCCCACGGTGTGCACATGCACCAAAGCTCCGTGCTGGCCACCTAGGCTGAGTCATTCCACAGTGAGCATGTACACCAAAGCTCCACGCTGGCCACCTAGGCTGAGCCACTCCACAGTGAGCACATGCACCAAAGCTCCGTGCTGGCCACCATGAGCATAAAGACGGTCAGGGTGGGGTTCAGTGGTAGAGTCCTGGGTTCCATTCCTAACACACCTTCAATCATCTCAAACTTCAATGTCTAGAGTTTTCATTTATCAAAAGAAATGAAAATTAAAACAGCAAACCCTCTCTCCACTAGGGTGACAATCAAGGGCCTTTGTACCTAGGCCCAGCCTGCTGGCACACCGAGGACAACCTGGCTAGGGCAGAGCCTGTGGGGTGGGAGAACCCACTCGAGCGGGCAAAAGCGCCATTCCTCCAGACTTCCTGATGATATGAGAACAAGCAATCCCAAACAACCTTGATTAGCCACCAGCCCACACTGTCCCAATCCACTGCTTTTCAGCTCTTTTCATGGGCCACCTCCCCTCAACACTGCCTGTGTGCCTGGCAGAACTCACGCTTCCCTTCAAAGCCCAGTCATCGCTCCTCCACAGCTCTCCCAGCTGGGCCCAGGCCAGGCTATCTCTCCCTGACTGTTCCACGTGGTGCCTGGACTCAGCAGCCAGGACTATGTCCATCTGGTTGCCTCGGCCTTTTGGGGAGGTGAGACCACAGGCTTTGCAGGTAGAAAGCTATGCCTCTGCTGGCACTATAAACTCTTCGAATTCTGGCAAGCCATTTTCTCTTCCCTCCTGAGGCAATGGCAATGAGAATGGTCCCTATGACTGGTACATTTGAATGCTTGGGTCCCCAGTGCAGTACTGTTTGGGAAGGATTAGGAGGTGTGGCTTTGTTGGAGGAGGTGTGTCACAGGGAGTAGGTTTTGAGGTTTCAAAAGTGCCATGCCTGCTTTCCTGCTGCCACACTGTCCAACATGATGGTTATGAGCTCACCCTCTGAAACTGTAAAGTCAATCCTTACTTTAATGTCATTTATAAGTTGCCTTGGTCATAGTATCTCTTCAGAGCAGCAGAAAAGTAACTAAGACACTTGCAATCCTTGATTCTTTTTGTCTACTGAGGAGACAGGAACAGTCCCCAGCCTCAGCAGATACCTGTCTGTGCAGCTGAAGGCCACTCCGAGCCCTTCTCTGTATGTCTTGCACTGGACACAAGTGCATCTCTCACAGCCCCTCCTGCAGCTGGGGCCACCACTGCCTCCTTTATGGACAAAGACATGAAAAGCTCCACTGGGGTACAGGTGTCTGTGACTCTCATTTCCTCTGGCTTGGGATGCTGTACATCCAGTGTGGTCATCAGGCTGAGGCAGCCTTTTCAAGAACACATGGCAGGGCTGTGAGGTAAACAGGAGCATGCGTAAAGGTGCACAAAGGTGACTTGGAGCCTCTGCACTGGGAGTTCAGCTTGTCTCCCCCAGGCTGTCTGAATCGACATCAAGTCATCTCCACCACCTGGCTCAGGATCACCAGGCATCCTTTTCCCTGCAGCCCGTGGTGTCCCCAGTAGACGTCTCACAGAGTGAAGACTCAATGCCATCCAGCCCAGAAGCACTTAACACATCGACACTCACTTGGCATCAGCTAGAATTCTTAGTGTTCTCACAACTGGAAGTCCGAGGCCACACCTTGCTTTCCATCCCCCTGCAGGGGCAGAAGGTGCTGGCAGCAAACACTCTGGCCATTTCATCACCCTCCCACCGCCTCTCCTGGAGGAACTGCGGCTGCAGGCTGTGGCTCCACTTTGAGTGGCTGTCATTAGACCTTCAGTGACACTTGAGAACCATGGAAGAGGTGCAAGGAAGGCCAGCAGCCTCCAGAGCAAGCTGCAGCTTTTGAAGAGCAGAGAAGCACAAGGCTCGCCCGGCCCGCCCAGCACTTCTCCCCTCCTCCGACCACCACTTTTCACTCCTGCCTCTGACCCCGCTGCCATTATTTACTTTGCACTTTGCTCTAACTGGCCTCATTTTATTTTTGGCTTCAAAACCAACAACAGCCCCACCCAGAGCAGAAATGGCCGCAGAGCACTAGGTTTGCTGCACTGTTGAAATTCTTTTCCTGTTACACATGAAAATAAAAGCGTTGAGTGTTGATTCAAACACCACCTCCAATTACCCTGCAGCAGGAGCGGATGTTATTTGGTCCTCAGAGGCCAACTTTCAGGAGAGAAGGAAGTTTCTGACAAAGCCAGGTAGTGGGTCCACAACACCATCTCTTTTCTAAACTAACCTATTCCTAAACCTGCTCTGTGCCTACTTTCTCCTCGCCTGACTGCTGGGCTCCGTGCCCACTTTCTTAAATGATCATTAGAATCTGATGGCTCATGCTTCACAGGTACTGACTCACAAGGGTGCACATGGCATCCTCATGAGGTAGGGACATTACTTTCCTAGTTTGAGGATGAGGAAATGTCGCCCCAAAGGTGAAAGCCACTTGTCCAAGGCCCTGGAGCTGGGAGTAGTGGCTCCAGAGGCCCTGCCCTCGCCCGTTGGTGACGCTGCCTCTGTGGCAGAACCTTTCTAGGCACTGAGAGCATACAGGCTCTCAAGCCTTTACATGAGCTGACCTCAGGGTTACCACCTGTTCCCCACTCCCACCCAAATGACTCAATGAAGTATTTAAAATGAGGAGCCTGAGGCTCAGGGAAGTGAAGTCACCCACACACAGAGACAAAGCCAGCATTGGTGTTGCCTGGCATGTAGCTTCAAAGCTATTAACTTGCAGGCTCCATCACTCCAAGCCCAGGTTCCCCAAGAGTACCCCTTCTGTATCCTGTCCTTGGCAAGCTACTGAGAGAAACCAGTTTCCAAGGCAAAGGAGTGAAGGAGGAGGGTCACCTCTGCAAGGAAGCCTGAGTGGCCTCAGGGCAAACTACAGGTGGGGACCGCACACTCAGGATGCAGGCCAGGACTTCCCAGGGTGGCAGCAACTGACCGACTGACCGATAAGCGCTTTCTCCTTGCCCTTGGGTTCTGCCAATAGACAATGCAGTGGGGGAGGAGGGGTGAGCAGAGCAGGTTCTCTGAGCAAGGGAACATCTGGTCCTTCCTGTCTTCCCATGCTAGCAGGACCTTCCTCTTTCCCCAGACAGACTGATGGGCCTGGCTCTGCCCAACTGTCTGTAGCCAGTGTGTTTCTGAGTGGAGACTTTGCAGCTTACCTAGGCTTCAGGAAGTCCTGACTTTTACTCCTCAGAGGGACATATCTCAGGCTTGTAATCCCCATAACTGTAACTGAGGCAGGAGGATCAGGAGGTCATCAAGGTCATCCTTTGATACACAGGCAGTTTCAGGTCACTGTGGGCTAAATGAGACACTCCAACACATGCACGCCTATGTACACACACACAGTCTTTTAATCCAGATGGCCCACCTTCAAATCACAGTTTTGTCATTTACTAGTGGGTCAGTAAACAGTTCTTTCTCCTCTCTGTGCCTCAGTCTCCTTATCGGGAAAGGGGGTTAACCGTAGCACTATCGTTAGCGCTGCTATGGGGATTAATACAGGGCCTGGTACTTCAAGTGCTGTCCGTGGGTAGACAGGGTCTGCTGGACTGCTAGGATGCTGAAATCTCCCAGCAGCTGGCGGCATGTCTCCAAGCAGCAGCAGCACACTGGCATACTGACACACACGACCCGTCCACCTGGAGTTAGGGTAGGACTCTTGTTTCCTCCTGACCAGCAATGAGAGTGACAATCACTGCAAATTATTTAGCTGTTTGGGAGTTTATTCACCTCCATTCTGGCCAGGAAAAGAATCCCGCCAAGAAAAAGCTGGTATTCCAAACCCCTCGGGTTCCACAGCAGGCAGACCAGCTAGCATCACGTGTACCCAGTGACACCAACTATCTCATATCGATTGCGATTCCCCTCTGATGCCTAAGTTATGTCCCCACCCCACATAAGAGGTACCCCAAACAGATATTTAGGGAATGAATGAATGGATGAAGATTCTGGATATTTTCATAAGAATACTCACCACAGCTGGGCCTAAATGGCATTTCCATCTGCACCCCAGGCAACTGTGTCTCTCTCGCCCCCCACCCCGGTCACAGAGTAAGACATGGGTCTGAATGACTTGGAAATCCATCTACAGTGGCTCAGAAAAATAAGCTGACATTTCTCAGAAGCCTGTAGAAGGCACACTTAAGTTATCTCCTCAGGTCTGCCTTCGAGAGCTCTGGGCCAACACATGGCTCTTCTCACGCCAACAGAAACACCAGGCCATATGTAGGCTGGGGGAGGGGCACACCCAGTTGCCCTTCCTAGCAGTAACAATGAGCAAAGCAGTGAATCCCAAGCCCCCCATCTCACAGGGTCTGGCTCAGGAAAGCCCCAGCAATCCCCACTGGACGGGTAGGAGCTCCGGGCCCAGTGTGGACGGACACACACACACACACACACACACACACACACACACCAACCAGCAGTGCAAAGTATCAAGTTAGTAAAGTATGTGATGTGGGGGCTTGACTGGGGGAACTGCCCCAATTCCAAGGGGGACCTCAGACTGACCCGTGCCCCATCAGAACACCAGCTTCCTAGTCTGTAACCCTGAGCTTCAGTAGGGTCTTCTCCAGGGGTCGGGGAGAGCACTCCAGAAGGACACTAAGGAGCAAGGCCCACCTCCTCCCTCCCTCTTCCATTCACTCAACAAACACAAATAGCAACCCTAGGTAACGATAAGGTCTAAAGGGGAAGATCTCTGGGGACGGAAGAGAACACAAGAGTGCAGCTTTTACTTGGGATCAAGGGTAACAAAGGCCTCACCAGAGGCAACTTCTTTATGGAGTCCTAAAGGGGAGGAAGGAGTGTGGCTCCCAGAGCAGGTCTAGGGCTGGGGGCCCTGAAGAGCCGGGCTGCTGGTACAAGTTAGGAAGAAAGACAAGACCACTGAGGGGGGTAGAGGCTAGGGAAGATGGGGGACTTGTGAGCCATGGAAAGGACTCACTTTCCTCAACTGACAGTGATGACAGCGAGTCAGCCTCAGGCTTCTGAACGGGACAGCGACATGATCTGATTCAGGGGCTCACAGGACACTACCTGACTGTATGCGGCGGCACCATGGGCACAGTGAGGCCAGTTTCATAGAGCAGGGGAAGAAGAGGGACAGGAACCGCAGACCAGAAATAAAGGGAAATCACCACGGAACAGTGAGCGTGCATGGAGAAGTCCAAGAGTGAAGCCAGACAATTAGTAAGAACATTAGTAAAGGAGCTCTCCCGTGACCTCACATCGTTTCCTACTACCCCAGCACAATGTCTGATACTTCCCCCTCTTGCTTGCCTAGGCCACACCTACCAACACAGGGAACAAGAGACCTGCTAGGAGGCCACCAAGACATCACTGAGTAACCAGATGACCTGGGAGATCCCTGGTACAGTGAACGTGAAGGCATGGGGCCATTGGTCCTCATCAGAGGCCACTTTACCACCCCTATTCCAGGGCACAGATAGCAACCCTTTTGATTACCATTGTGGCAGTGCGGGAACTTGTAACTGGCATCTAGTGTGTGAAGGTGCTCTAACTATCCCATAAAGCACAGGGCCATTCCCACAACCAAGAATCTGCCCCCAGAAGCACAGTGTTGGCTCGGTACCTCAAGCTCTGATGACCTGTAGATGAGAGAAAATGCAGAGTTTTGCTCAAGATTCTCCAAGTGAGGCCTCTAGGCCCTTGACCCTCAGAACTGCTTGGGGTACAACTGCCCCTTCTCAAGCCTCACTAATCAGATCCTGTACTACAAGATCCGCGGGCAACTCTCAGGCAACTAGAAAGCCTAAGCTTGTGGTAGGAAGCTTGGAGAAAAATAACGTCCGGGCCCCAGGCCCCTTACACAGATGGGGGTGGGAGGAGCAAATGGAAGCTGGCTCGGCCCTGGTTTCAGCTGTCCTCACCTAACTCGCTCCAGCAAGCACAGTCGCCAGGGTGAAGAGAAGCAGGCAGTAGCCACTGCAGAGGTTCCACTCAGTCCCCATCTCTGTCAAGGATATCCTGACGATGCTTAGCTTCCTGGCATCAAATAACCTGCCCCCCAGAATCAGACTGCTTTCTGGCAACTGAAAGCAAGCTCTCAGTCAGATGCCAACTTCCCAGACAGAGGCGGGCTGATGTGGGAGTTGGGAATCAATTCCAAGTGACTTAGCTGTTGACAAGAAACCAGAAGAAAGAAATCCATCTTGTTGTGACTTACAGGGGAACACAGTATCTGTCTACAGCATGCCTGCATGTGTGCTTCTAAGCACAGAATGGTCACCGCATGTGCAGATAAGAAGCCAAGGTTAGGCACAGAGGCCAGTCAGCCAAAGACCTGAGATGGTTAGCAGAGAAGTCAGAGCTGAACCTAGAGCCGGAGTCCTCAGAGGCTCCCCTAGGCTCTTTGACTTAACCGCCTGCTTCCCCACTGAGTCACCAAGCAGGAGGCTGAGTTTGACTTGGCAGTTTTCTGAGACTTGCGGATGATCCACTTTTCAGAAGGAGTCGGGTCCCCCAGCCTTTGCCTTCAGACACCTTAAGTTTGAAAACAGTACAGGCGTTGGGAGCAAACCAAACTCTCTCTGTCTCTCTCTCTCTGTCTCTGTCTCTCTCTCTCTTTTAAAGACAAGGTCTCACTGTATAGCCCATGCTAGCCTCAAGTTCAGAATTTAGCCTGTCTCTGCCATCCAGGTGCTGGGATTAAAGGTGTGTGTCACCTTGTTTCACCATACTCACCCAGCTCAGGCCCATGCCAGCTCCTGACTACTCTTCCCCCGAAAAAGCTCACCTCTAGGTCTTGACACTTGCCTTGCCCTCTGCCAGGCATGCCTTTCCTGCACTCTGCACAGCTGGCTCCTCCTCAGACATGCTCTCCTCGACTCCTTTACAGTAAACTCTCAGCATCACACACATCACAATCTCCTGGTCTTGGTCTAATGTCATGTCTTGTCAATATCATCTTCCCCTCCATTCTCCTTTAGAGTACTGGGGAGTAAATGAACTCCACATACTACACGCTAAGGAAGCACTTTAACATTGAGTTACATAGATTTATCTGCTATCTCTCCATCCATCCATCCATCCATCCATCCACCCTCCACCATCTATCCATGTGGAGACAAGGTCTTGTTAAGTTGCCTAGGCTAGCCTAAAACTCATTATGCAGTTCACCCTGGCCTGGAAGTCACGATCCAATCCTTCACCTTCTCCAGTGCTGGGAATCACAGCCTGCCTGTGATGCTAGGCCCAGACCTGGTTTTGTGCCTTAATAGCACTCCCACTGATAAAAGCCTTTCATCATACCCCTCCCATAGCGCATGCCTTTAATCCCAGCACTCAGAGGCAGAAGCAGGAGGATCACTGAGTTTGAGGCTAGTCTGGTCTATAGTAAATTCCAGGTCGGACAGGGTTACAGAGGAAATAATCCTATTTTAGAAAACAAAACAAAACTAAACAAACAAACAACACCACTTCATTTACTTCTTCTAGTCTGTTTCCCCAGCAGATTTCCCATTTGTAGTAGATCTGGTTGTCTATGTAATTAAGTCTGGGCACAACAGTGCTTGGCACAGACTAGGAACCCTATACATGAACTGGGTGTGGTAGAGTATACCTGTAATTCCAGCACACAAGAAGCTGGGGCAGGGAGACCATGAGTTTTGGGTTAGCCTGGGCTATATAGTATCTCAATACACAAACACAAAGAAAAGGCCTATAAACATTTGCTGAAAGAACACATGTACCTCTGCTCCTAGCAACTGCTCCTTCCTTGAGAGTCCCACGACAAGTGTTCCAGTCTGTCTGCACAGGAGACACCGAGGACTGCACCTGACATAGCCCATAACCACCAACAGAGCAGCAGTAGAGGCAGTAACTGATATTTAACAGGACCCATGCAAAGACCTCTCCTAGTTCAAAGCCACTGATACACTGGTGATGCTGGGCTGCACCAGAGCTTAGAGCCTCACTCAGTCAAGGTCACAATTTAATAAGGACCCACACCCACCCCCGACCCACAGTTCTGTCCACCTGCACAGGGCTCAGACACTGTTCTCCTGGGCGGCAACCAGGGGGCATTTGGGGCATTTGAGAACTCAGTGTTCTCAGGACGCTCGCCAAGCCGTCTTCCTCCCAACTTCTTCCACAAAGAACACAGGGTTTCTTACCACTCCAAAAGTTCCAGTTCGAACCACGTGGTTAATAATGCTCTGACGGGGTTAGACTTCCGAGTCCGTGGCAGTGCCAAGCAGCTCGTTCTGTGTGACATCACAATTCTCAGGTTCACAAGCTGAGAACCATCTCCCCTGAAACTGAACTTGACTCTCCGCCAGCCCAAAGCTGCTGGTCCTCAGTTAGCACAGTGCAACACCTGATCACAGAGACTAATTTGCACACTGCGATTCCAACTTGTGAAGCTTTTCAACTCCCCATGGGGCGGGTCCCATCATTGTCCACACCCACCTCAGCTGAGAAAAGTGAGGTCCTGAAAGTTCCAGTCCCTTGCCTGAGGTCAAGAGCCGGAGCCAGACCTGAACCCCAGGCAATGGCTCCAGGGTGTAAGCTTTTAATAACTACCCTTCACTGCATCTCAATCCCTGTTTGGCATCTGCCAGAAAGATACTGCGAGCAAGTGCTGTTTAGCCGCTAAGTGCGCCTCATGAGTCACTTATGCACGCCTGCATTTCAAACCTACTACTGTACAGCCAGAACTGATCTCAGAGCCCTCAAGTATGCAGGACTGCCAAATGCAAAAGCAATTTCCATTCAGCTTGGCTCAAACTGTCACAGGGAGACAGGCTAGGCCACCGGGGTATGCATTATAGAGAAGCCTTGATCCCAGGAAGGAACCATGGAGGCTACATAAACCCACAGCTACATCTCCACAGAGGCCAGAACAATGTCCTCTCCTACCTAACACTGATCCCTTCTGGACACAGCCTAAGGCTCCCCACCTGGCGTGCCTCCCTGTGGCCACATTTACAGCAATGTTACCTAGAAGTGCCATAAACTAGAATACGCAGGCTTCAGAAGAAGGGCACTGTGGAGAGGGGCCCCAAAGAACACATGACCCATGCAGATGCTAAGAGCAAAGTGTTAACCAATACTAACTTGCTGTGTGACCTTGGGCAAGTGACTTAGCAGCTCTGAACACATCTTCTCATTCTTGCTTGGTTTAGTACCCTCTCACCTCCCTGCTGTCAGGCATACAGTGAGTGCACTGTTTCCCTAGGTCATCTCTAGCACTGTGGACAGCTCCAGACACACAGTAGTACCCCCCTCAGGCCCAAGGAGACCAGTCACCTCCAAAGAGAGGACTCTAGCCAGAGAGAAGAGCTGACTGGAAGATCTCTGAGGGCCAGTGGGATTGTCTGTGGGGTAATCAGACAGAAAGTAAACAGGCTTGCCCCCAAGAAGAGAAACCAGTCCTGCAGCCTCTCTGCATTGCTCCAGGCCCAGTTCCCAGGGCCTGTCTTTGATCTAAAAAATTTAATTGTTTCCCTGATTAGACAGATACAGCTCAGGAGGCTCTGAACAACTGTGTCCCTCACAGGCTTCCTTTCAGCACTCCAGATTGGAGGCCAGGTGCTTCATTCAGCACAGGCCATGGGCAAAAGGATCACAGCGCCAAAGTGCCAGGCTCCTCCTGATGGCTGCATACACCGGTAAGCGGATTCATGTGCTTGCTAATGATTTTCCAGGCACACCTACGATTATGATATCTGTAGTCTACAGGGGCTGATAACTATGAAAAACAAAACAAAACAAAACAAAACAAAACGCTCCATTCCCAGTCTTCCTTGGAGTTCAGGGTGGTCATGTGGCTTTGTCCACCAATGACTCACAGTCAAGTGTGGCAGGTTTGGCCAGAGTCCTCTGCTCCAGTTACCCTGACAGAGAAGCACCCGACAGGACTGTGTCTGTCCCCGTCCTCCGGGGAAGGGTGAAGTGCTGCTACTGCTAATGAAAGGCACCACTTCCTGAAACTGCCACTGAGGCCACCAAGTCCCCCAGCCTTCTGCGCTGCAGAACTCCAGACAGCAGGCAGAGTGTGTGAAATAATAGTCATTATAACAACAGCTGGCATCCGCTGATGTCCCGTCATGCTGTGCCCGTTTTCAGAGCACCACAAATGCTAGCCCATTTCATCCTGAGCACAGGAACAAGCGGCTGGTACTGTTACTATCTTCACACATGGCAAGAGTCAAGCGCAGAGCGAGGAACCTGCCTGGCACAGGACATGCCAGAGAGGTATTAGAACCCAGGCAGTCAGGTTCCCCAACCAAAACTATTTGTTTATTTAGGTTTCTTAGAGTTTTGTTTTGCTTGAGACACGGTCTCAGTATGAGGTCTAGGCTGACCTCACACCCAGTTTCTCTCCAGTGATGGGGTAAAAAGTATGTGCATCCTACCAGCTCCCTAATCAAAACTGCTGATTTGAACTTCGATTAAAGAAGCAGGTGGCCAAGGAGGTCTGTGAAACCCCAACTCTCTGCTATCACATGCTAGGTACTATGTGGTCAACTGGGCACAAACAGCCCTGTGACTGGCTTGAAACCATGCCCACAGAAAGATGAGAGGTGATGGAACTTGCCCTGTGTTGGATGATGGAAAAGGACATCATGTGGGGTAGGGGGAGGAAGTATAAGACTGCAAACCTCCAGCAGATCACAACTCGTGGGAGTAGCCTGCAGAAGAAATTCTTACACTGTTAACCACTAACAGGCTCTCAAGGACAGTCCTGGCCTTCCACTGGTCACCTGCAAGGAAGGCCATGTGTACTTGGCCACAGAGAAAAACAGGGCACAGAAAGAAACAGGGCAGAATGCCATACCGAGGTGCTCTCAGAATCAAGGCCATCTCCGTTCCTTGACTACAAACAAGCCTTGCTGCCTACATGTTGTTCATGCAAGAATGTTCTTCCTCAAGCAAATAAAACCTACCCACCCCTCAGTACCAGCCAGAAGCCACTGGAAATCCAAGATGGATGCACTTTTGAGTGAAACGGTCAAGTGCCAACAGGATGTAGAAGAGGCTGGCTTCTGTAATTGAAAAGAAGGGTGAACCACACCAGACCTTCCAAAATGCTGGTATTTACAGAGCTAATGGGGTAGAGGGGCCAGGCGGGCAGGCAGATGGGGAAGCAGAGCTCTCTTGCTGGGGTATCTGCATACACGCACACACAAAATTGATTTCGATGTAAGTGCCTAATCTATCTTTTCTCTGAGTGGCACAAATAAAAACAAAGCAGGGGTGCTGGGGAGCAGGTCAGAGGAGGCTGTGAGTGCAGGGCTGAACAAACATCGACAATGTCAGCCTCCCCCACGAGCCTATGGATTCCTGCGGGCAGGCTGGGACCTGTGCTGGCTGCCAGCCAGGGGCCTGCCCAGCAGCTGGTGCCCCAGCAGTGCTCAGAGTGTGTGTGAGTGAAGATACCAACAGACCCACCTGTGGCCACACCCCCGGGCTGCCCACAGCTTGCAGCTGGGTTCCACCTGAGGGCAGAAGGCAGGGAGCAAGGAACACAGCAGACAAAAAAGACATAGGGGCTGAAGAAAAGCAGGGAGGACCAGAGAGAAGGCTTGGGGACAGACAGTCTCTTGCAAGGACTCTAAAAGTAGCCATAGACAATACATACCCAGACAAAGTAGCTAGATCCATAACTTTATGACACTGAAACCATAACCTGGCATGCTATGAAACCTTCTGATTTTTCTTCCCTCTATAAACCTTAAAAAAACATAAAGCCTGTTCTTAGTTCCCTTGCCATACAATAACAGGCAGTGGGCCAAGTCCAGCCCACGGCTCTCCTCCACAGTCCATGGTATATGGACCACGTTTATGTATTTGCTCACACGCACAAGGAGCAGGTCACAAGCTGGGCCTGGGGGACAGGCCTGTCATTTCAGCTAATAAGGAGGCTGAGGCAGCAGGATCTCAGGTAAAAGCCTAAATGGGGAACTCAGTTTCTGTCTCAAAATGAAACCAACAAGGGACTGAAGGTCCAGCTCAGAGGCAGAGCCCTGCCCCGCGTATGTGGGGTCGGATTAGAACCCAGCACACTAAGTAAAACACAAGCAGCTTGCAGAGGCTGCTGCTGTGCAAAGTCTATCATTTAAGGAAAGGGAACCAACTTTGCATTTTAAAAATCTGAACGAATTAACTAAAATAATGGTTTTAATTTCTTTTGCTGTTGTTGTTGCTAGGCATTAAGCCAGGGCCTCACAGACCCTAAGTACCTTCTCTTCACTGAGCACAACTCAGGGCAAAATAAAACTGTTGTAAAGATAACACTAAAGGGAAATGTGCCAGCCATGGCTGAGAAGAGACCAAGCTTCGGCACAGGAGGTCAGAGACAGGCTCCTAACGGGACGCGGCATTTGCTGGGTACTGAACAAACCTGCTACTTCACAATGCCCTGAGTCTCTGTGCAGTAGGCATCCTGGGAGACTCCACAGATTCATGGTTCTGCACAATCCCAGGACATCAGAAAGAGGGTTTTCTGTGTTCTTTGCTATTAAGGAAGCGCTACTAAATGTTACCAAGACTATGAACCCCCACACTGAGCAGCAACTGAACACATAATAGCTGCCTGTGACTGAGGAAATCTACTTGTATCAGCAGCTACCCAGCATGCACCTCACAGCTACAGCTCTACTTCCTGGCCAATAGCGCATGGCTCCCCAACATGGGCTCCCTTAACTGTCACGCTGGATGGACTGCAGGACTGTACATCCGAGAGATCACGCAGTCCGCATTTATTAAATACCTGTGGTGTGCCAGGATGTGAAGGGGATGACCTCACCTCACCTTGCCCCGAAGCTAGCCCTGTAAACTGGGTTTAAGGTGTCTGCTTTGGCTGTGTGTTCCCACCAGCTGCGCCATTTCCTGAGTGTCTGTCCCTTCAACAAGCATTTAATGATGACCCCCTTAAGATCAGAGACTGTGAGCCCAGTGAAGAGGCCTTGCAAATCATTGTCCCGTTGAGCACAAGTCATGGCACATGGCAGAAAACTAGGACACTTGTCCCAGCTTCTGGTGACTGCTGCCCACCATTCCAGGAGAAACTGCTTGCTCCCCCTGTCCTCCTAGCTCAGGGGTGAAATGGTGTCTTACTTAGTCAGGATTAAATGTCGACTTGACACAGCCTAGAGTTACCTGAAAAAGGCTCAATCAGATAATTGCTGGTTTGTGGGCATGCCTGAAAGCTTGTCTTGATTATTAAGGCAGAAGGGCCCGGCCCACTGTGGGCAGCACCAGCCCTTGGCAGGTGGGCCTGGGCCATCTAAGAAAGTTGGCTATGTGTGAGTTTATGAGTCAGCCAGAGCGAGCCAGGAAGCAGTGCTCCTCTTAGGCTGCTGCCTTGAGTTGTTGCCCAGACTGCCCTCAATGACGGACTGTGATCCGAGGGTGAACATCATCCTCCCCCAAGTTGCTTTTGGCCACAGTGTTCCATCACAGCAACAAAAAGACAAGAACATGTTGGGGACTGCCAAGGACAGGGTTCACCTACACACTAGTTATCTAACAGGACCAATCAGTTCTTCTTGATATGGAATTATAATTTCAAGTTGTCAAAAAGGTAATGATAATGATAACCATGGTAGCAACAAATAAAAATAATAGCAGCTAATACTTATTTAGCCACATGTTCTATATGTGGTATTGTTCTAAACTCAACTCAAAAACCAACTTACTGGAGCCTCATTGCAACTTCCCTGTTCTCAGCACCTCAAAGCTCTCAAACCAAGTACAGAATGACCAGAAAACTTATGTGGGGAGGGGATGTGGGGGGCGGGGCAGAGTGGGAGGCTGGTGCTCGTATTCACGAGGCCAGCTACAGAGTCAGGGCACTTCAAAGTTCCCCTCCACTGTCACCTCCACTTCAGGCACAGAACCTGAAGTGATACACCTAAACAAGCCCCCAGAGACATCCAGCCAGCTCTGCTTCGTCCTGGTTTCCTTTGTGACCCAGGCTGGTTTCTATCGCTCGCAACCCAAGAACCCTGCATGACAGATGACCACGATCACTTACTTGTTTTCACCCTTTGTACCAGCCTAGCTGACACTGTGGTCCTTGAAGGCTTTAGAGACACTGAGAGGGGCAGCCTGTAGTCTTCTTTCTACCCTAGGGAAAGAAATCCACCAGGAGACAGAGCAGGACAGGGAACCAGGGAAAGTCTGAGGATAGCCCTCCTTGCCAGGCTCCCGCTGGCAGGAGGAACGGTCCTTTGTTACCGGACTCATCCCATCATTTCAGACCATTTAGCACCCATGGCCCCGCTAAACTCCAACTGTTACCTGGCTCATTGTGAAATCAAAACCACACTCTCCCACAATCCTGCATGATCCTCCCACAATCCCAGGGCTCCATCCCTTGACCCTCTTCAAGTCCCCATGTCTGGCAGGCCCTGTCAACAACTCATCTTAGATCATGGCAATAGCTGTTTTTATATTCCACAAATGTAAGAGTCCTTAGAGCCTTGTCCCAACCAGGAGTGCCATCACATTCACTGATGTAATGCATCCTGCAACTCAAACAGCAGGGGAGGAAACTGAGCATAGCCGCGTGGCTTGCTAAAAGGTAGGGGAGCCTTTCTGTACAGCAGTTTCCTGAGTCTGCTGCAGTGGGCACTATGACCACAGCGCCTAGGCCTTTCCAAATGGCCTGGGAGGTACTCTACTCGATCCATGCAACCATTCAGCTAGGCCTTGCCGTATGTTGTCTGTCTGTCCTTCCCACCACTAGTCCTGCACGCCACTGTGTCCTCCGAGCTCTGAGAGGTCTCTTTATGTTTCATTGCTGGTGTGGTGGTTTGAATAGGTTGGTCACCCGTGAGTGGCACTATTAGGAGGTGTGGCCTTGTTGGAATAGGTGTGGCCTTGTTGAAGGAAGTATGCTACTGGGGGAGGGTTTTGAAGTTTCAAATGCTCAAGCCAGGCCCAGTGTCTGTCTTCCTGCTGCCTCTCCAGCACCATGCTTGCCTATGTGCCACCATGACGATAACGGACTAAACCTTTGAATGTGAGTGACCCCAGTTAACTCTTTAACAGTTGCTGTGGTCATGAAGTCTTGTCACAGCAATAGGACTTTGCCTAAGACAGGGGGTTTAGGGCTAGCTACTTGCTGAACGTCTGTTTTCTACCTCCTCCTCCAGACTCAGCTCCAGGAGGACAGTTGCCGGTTTAGTGACGTTCCTGAGTCTGCAAGGCCAGCAAACTAACACCCCTCCCCTCTTTTTTACAGTGCTGGTGTCTGAATCCAGAGACTCACACAAGAAAAACTCAAACTACAACACAGTTAAAATCCTTTTTAAAATTTGATGTTGATGGGTGAGGTGGTGGCAGACAGGCCTTTAATCCCAGCACTCAGGAGGCAGAGGCAGGCGGATCTCTTTGAGTTTGAGGACAGCCTGGTCTACAAGAGCTAGTTCCAGGATAGGCTCCAAAGCTACAGAGAAACTCTGTCTCAAAAAAGTATATATATAATAAAAAATTAAAAAATAAAAATTTATGTTGAAAACTAAGACAACAAAATACTGATTCCTAAAACCTGAAACCAGGGTGAAAGGCTGACCTAGAATCCAGGGGAATCGACCAGAATCACCAGAATCTTTAAGCAGTGGCATGCGGAGGAAGTGCATTAGTAGGTGCGGGAACAGAGGCAGGTAGTCTAGGCTGGAATGGACACAAACACGCAAAAGCCATCATTAAGAATAAAGACTGGGGCTGGAGAGATGGCGTACGCCACGCCTGATAGATAACCTGACCCTGACCCCAGGACTGACAGGGGAGGAGGGGAGAACTGACTCCTGCAGGTTGTCTTCTGTCACCCACATGGGTGCGAGGGTGCACATACGGCCACGCACACACAAGAAAATAAATAAAGGCATTTAGGGCTGAGGTAGGAAAGCTATCTCAGTGGCTATGAGCACATGTTGCTCTTGCAGAGGACCAGGGTTCAGTTGCCAGCACCCACATGGTGGTTCACTATTATCCAGAACTCCAGTATCAGGGCAATCTGCCCTCTTCTGACCTCCGAGGGTACCAGGCACACATGTGGCACACGCACATACATGCAGGCAAAACACTCATACGCATAAAATAAAAATAAATAAACCTAACGCGCACACACACAAAGATCAGCTACGGCACACGGCAGGAATCCGGGTTCCTGGGAGACTGAGATGAGAAAATCAGCAATTCAAGGCCAGCCTGAGCTACAAAGGAGTTCAAGGCCAGTGTGTTACAGCAAATCCTGACTCTAAAACAGAGGTTGGGAAAACGGTTTAGATGCCCTGGCTACCAAGTCTGACAATCCGAGTTCAGTCCCCAGGACCCGCATGGTGGAAGAAGAGAATTGACTCTGAAAATTGTCCTGTGACCCCCATTGCACACACATGTACATGCACACTAAATAAAATAAAAATAAAAAACTTAAAAGCATGTAAGTCAATACCAGGAAAATAAAAGAAACAAATGCCTTCTTTTCTGTCCAGAATTTCAAGCCATTCACTCACGCATTTCACCTTTGCCCCGCAGGACAATGCCATTCACCAGAGACAAGGGGAAAAGGAGGTGGAGATAGGCCCACCTCATCAGGCTGGTAACAAACAAATCACTGAGAACCCAGGCACACAGCAAGTGCATTATGCTCCGAACCATTGCCTTTCTGCCTCCACGACCAAGACAAAGAGGAGGTGTGAGCCATCCAGGCCTTGCTGCGCGCTACCTGGATGCCCGAACTGCCCACTTTTGTGGCTGATGTTTCCAAGCCACCGAAGCAGCCCCTCCTCTGCCCTGGGTAACTAAAGGTGGGTTTCAACACTTACAGTCAAGAGTTCCAACATACCATTAGCACCCAGGCATCTGAGAAGCCAACCACACATCTTAGCGCACAGGAAAAAGGCACAGGGAGGCTGCAGTCCATGCTTACTTCAGATAAATTCAAGAATGGACATGATCCCTTCATCCCTCATTCAAGGACAAACAATGGAAGCACAACAGATGTCCGGCCATTCCACTTGGTGAGCGCGTGTCCTGGTGTGAATACGAGATGGCAGCAAGCATATGCTGCTGCCTTAGGCAGGCCTGGTTCCCCCTCATGGGGCAGCTCCCACACTGAGCACTCACTGACTCTCGACACTGCTCGCACAACATGGCCTCAAAGGACAAGCCAAGTCCTTTTGAAGGTGCTTATCAGCAGTGAAGGACTGTTCTGAGCCCAGGAGAGAAAATGGCTGCATGGGTTCTTACTCTCTCCCACCCTTTGATAACTGAACCCCTACACTGCAGTCAGGAAAAGAGCTGACTAGAATGAAGACCATCCCAACACCCTCAGCGCCACACACCCATGGGCCCTTCCTTGCAGGTAGATGTGGCCATGTGACTATGTTCAGATCAATGGGAGGGGCATAGAAGAAGTGTACAGATTTAGGGTCAAGTCCTATAAAACAAGTAGAATTCTAGAGGTGCATTAATTTGAAGGTGGTGAAGTTGCCCTTCTATTTTTCATAGTCTCTAAATGAGACCCAGCATTTCCTTTAATGGCACAGGTGAACCACACAGGTTCCCAAGACTGTAAATGTGTCACCCACAGGAATTACAAGTACTAACACCATACATTATAACACATCCTAAATGGTATTTACGTCTTTTGCTATTTGGAAATTATGATACTTACTAGGTGGATTTGGCAATACTATACCTCAAATTCACCTTCACACTAATAAAACAATCTAAATCTCAGCCAGGTGTGGTGGCTCATGCACACACACCTTTGACCACAGTACTTGGGAGGCAGAGGCAGGTGGATCTCTGTAAGTTCAAGAGCAGCCTGGTCTACAGAGCAAGTTCCAGGACAGCCAAGGCTACACAGGGAAACCCTGTTTTGAAATGAACAAAAAACAAAAAAACAAATCTCTAAATCTCAATACGTAATTGGCATCTTTGTAATATCAAATATTTATGAATTTAAAATATATGAAAATGTCAAGAGTACATAGCAGTCAAACATAGTAGTGAATAGCTATAATCCCAGCACTGGGAAGGGTTGAAACAGGAGGATTCAAAATTTCAGGCCAGTCTGTAATACATAGTGAGACCCTGACTTTTAAAAAGGGAGGGGAGAAGCCTGGTGGTCGTGGCGGTGCACTTCTTTAATCCCAGCACTTTGGAGACAGAGACAGGTGGATCTCTGTGAGTTCGAGGCCAGTCTGGGCTACAGAGTGAGTTCCAGAACAGGCTCCAAAGCCACAGAGAAACCCTGTCTTGAAAAACCAAAATAAAATAAAATAAAAAAATAAAAAGCACACGGACGTACATGCAGGCAAAATATCCACATACCCAAGCTGAGGAGCCAATCTAACTACAGTTGCTGACTTCTGAGAGAGGGAGACTCAGGTTTTTTGTTGGTTTTTTTTTTTTTTAAAGGGTATGGCTTCTGATAAGTCCACCACACTTCAGTGGATGAGGCCCCATACCTAAGAGTACAATATATGGGCACAACTGGACTCAAAGAGTTAGAGAGAGAGAGAGAGAGAGAGAGAGAGAGAGAGAGAGAGAAAGCGTGAACGAGCATGAAGTTACAAGTGGGTGGGGAGGTGAAGAGTGGATCTGGGAGGAGCTGGGGAGGAATGGGAATGAATATGATCAAAATATACTATATGTATTAACAAAATTCTCAAAGAATAAAAATTTATTTTTAAAACTTTGCTAGGGCTGGGTGCATGGCTTAGCCATAGAGTCCCTCACAGATACCTAACTACAGAGTCAAGCAGTGACGGTCTGGAGATGTGGCTCAGCAGCAGCCTAGCATTCATCGGGCCCTCGGTTCCATCCGAGGCACAGCAAAACAACAAAGATTATGCTGAGTGAAAGGAGCTGGACATAACGGACAATATCACATTAAATAACGGACAATATTACATTACACCACTTAAATGGAATATCCAGATAGGCACCACAAGCCCACAGCGATGGAAAGGAGCTTAGTGGCTGCGGGGGTCTGGTGGGAAGGGAAAATGAGCTACGAATTCAGGATTTCTTTTGGGGTGATGACATCGTCTGTAACTAGACTGTGATAGTAGTTGATTTGTGATCACACAAAAACTGCTGATGCGTGTGCTATGGACTCTGATGTATGAATTATATCTTACTAAGCTGAACAGAACAAAATCCTGCCTTAAAAGGAAGCTTGCCCCTCTTCCATTGCACCAGCCAGAGCGCATGGACGGTGACCACACAACGAATGCAGCATCCAAGGTGCGACAAGAAAGCAGGGGCCGGGTCCCCAGGACTATGGCACTGTCACGGAGCTGTTTCTTGAGAGAGAAAACAAAGCCTGGTCCCGCAGCCACATCTATACAGAACATTGTAAGATAGGGTCTCACCATGCAGCTCGAGCTTAACTCACAGAGACACCCTTGCTTCTGCCTCTCAAGGGCTGGGATTACCACACCCAGTGATAAGACAGAAGACTCAACAGCTTAGTCGGGTTTTGTTGTTGTTGGGTGTTTTTTGTGTGTGTGTGTGTAGGGGGGAGCAGTCTGTGTATATGAGTGTACAAGCCAGAGGCTGATGACACCAGGTTCCTCCTCAATCGTCCTCTTATGTATTGAGCCAGGGTCTCTTGTTGAACCTAGAGTTTACCAATTTGATTAGTCTAATTAGCCAGCTTACTGCTGGGAGTCCCTGTCTCTGCCTCCCAAGCACTGGGGTTAAAACAGTCCACCACGCCGGCCCTGCCTTTACACAGGTGTTAGGGATCTCAGCTCAGGTCCTTATGCTTACGGAGCAGGATTTTACCCACTACTCCAGCTCCCCAGCCCCCCCCCCCCACTTTTGGACAGGGTTTTGACATAGCCCAGGATAGCCTTGAACTCATGATCAGCTTCAGGCAAGTAGGAGCCGGCATTTCGGCATTGCCGGGAACTGCCGAAGAGGACTCCTTGTGAGACACACTGCTCATTCTGGAAGGTCCCCACCTCCGTATGCAGGAGAGGGAGGTTTGGTCACTTTCACCATGATGTCAGCTTGGTGACCTCTTCCCTCATCTGAGAGGACGGACAGATGTCTTTAGGGAGAAGAGAACAGCCTGGGAAAAGGCTTCGGGCAACAGCAGAGTCCCCGAAAGGCAGGAGCGATTCCAAACTGCGATAGGTATTCAGTGCTCGCCCTGGCCCTGAACACAGCTAACCAGGAGTCTAATTAAAAACGCATTCATCATCAGACTCTCGTTAACGTGGCCAAGAATGTGTTGGGAGACACACCACCCCAAACAGCCCCAAGACTCTGAAAGGTGTCACTCAGGCTCCACTCGGCAGCAGCCTCTAAGCCTACGGCTGGGCACACACTCACTTCATCCCCTCGTAAAACTCTCACTTTGAAAATTCTCTGCCAAGATCTTAAAACTTCCGGTCAGACTCCGTTCCCTGAGCCAGTGCAGTGGCACCCTAACCACAGGTTTACACGAGTAAACCGCTCCACCTCAACCACACTCGTTTAATAAAGGCTGGGATGTACTGGGGATGTCTTGTGATGGAAAAAAACAAGCCCAGGCCTGACCTCCTGGGACTTCCAGCACAGTAGGGAAGGCAAGCATTAAACATGCAGAGACCAACATAACGTGTAATTAAATATTATGGTAACTGCTATGAAGCTTTGCCAGGCAAGAATAACAAGGGGCCCAGCTGAGCTTCAGGGCTGCCCTGGAGAGGCTTTGGGAAAACTTGATATGCAAGCTGGGATATAAGGAGCGAGGTCAAGGGAAAAGCGATCAGGACAAGCATTGAGAGCACAGGGAAGGGCACACATAAAAAGGAAGCAAGGTTTGAGAAACTAAATGAAAGACTGGCAAGAAGGCTGGGTGAGGATGCGGGGAGGGCTTTACAAGTTGTGGTAAGGAGAACAAGGTCTCACTCTATAGGCCAGTCTGCTCTTGAACTATGGCGGTCCTCTAGCCTCAGCCTCCCGAGTGTTTTTCTTACAGATTGAGCCACTGTGCCTGGCTTGAAGGCTATTTTAAATGTTGACGTGCAGCAGCAGATAATTCATTCATTTGTTCTTCTCTGGTGTCCTTTTTTTTTTTTAATTAAAGAATCCTAATTTTAGTTGAGACCCAGATGTTCCCACTTTCAGGGGCATGACATGTTGGAGATGCCCTAGGCCTATTGCAGACCTAATTAAATCACCAAATGTACTTCCACCCTCCCCTGCTCATGGTGATGGAACAGCTGGACACAGGAGCCAAGCTAGCTGACAGAGAGGTGAGGAAATTTTACAGACATTCCCACACAAAAGAGGAGCATTCTTGCCTCTTCCCTTAGACCCAAATATTATAATCTAGGACAGAGTTGCGGTAGTCAACTTCCAAGTACCACAGAAGAACTAATCTGTGTTCAGAACCATTGAGAGACTACGAAAGCTAAGTGTGGGTGGTGCCACGGCCTGAGCTTTGGCTGAAGCTGCACCCACAGCTCATGGCCCCTGGACTAGCCCTGTGTTCAGTCACTTACCTGCCCCCAGCTTCCTCGTGCCGTCAGAGCTCGGCTGTGATTCTGATGGCTGGAAACGGGAGACAACTGCAGGGCTCGCGTGTGGGGCGTGTGTGAAACATGCCTTCACCTAGGGTTTTAGGTTTGCTTCCGACACACTTCTGCTATATAACCAGGCTGCCCTCAAATCTGTGTTTTTCCTGCCTTCCAAGTGCTAGGATGATGACCAGGTGGGTGTGCCACCACACCTCCGTTTGTTGATGAAGAAAAGGATGGGAAGGCCAAAAACAGAAGCAGCAAGCCAAAGGGTGCTGTGAGTCCCACTACAGGCGACAGCGACAGACCCAGGAGCAAGGCTTTGCTCAGTACTTGACACAGGCCAGCAACTGGCTAAGTGTTGCTATTTTCTGTTATGATCTTAATTGTAACACCCACCAATTCACATAAAATGTTGTATTTATTTATTTTAATTTGTGTATGTGGTATTAAGAACTAAACTCAGGAGCTGAGTGGTGGTGGCACATGTCTTTGATCCCAGCACTCTGGAGGCGGAGGCAGGCAGATCTCTGTGAGTTCAAAGTCAGCCTGGTCTACAAAGTGAGGTCCAGGACAGCCAGGTCTATACAGTGAGACAAGTCTCAAAAAACAAACAGACAAAAAATAAAAATAAAAGCGCGAGGGGCTGGAAAGATGGCTCGGCAGCTAAGAGCACTTACTGCTATTTCAGAGAACCCAGGTTCGATTCCCAGCTCACAGTTCCAGATCCTGTTCTGACCTACACAGGCGAAACACTCATGCACATAAAATAAAAACAAGTAAAAGTTAACATAAGATGAGGTCACACTTGAGTAGGGTAGGCCTCCAATCCAGTATGACCTGGTGTCCTTATAAGAAAGTAGGCTAGAGCCCGGTGGTGGGGGTGGCGCACACCTTTAATCCTAACACTCAGGAGGTAGAGGCAGGAGGATCTTGAAGGCCAGCCTGGTCTGAAGAGTGAGTTCCAGGACAGCCAGGGTAACACAGAGAAACTCTGTCTCAAACAACACAATGAAAACAAAAACAACTAGAAGGCCAGACACAGACATGCACACACATTTACCCATGTAAAAGGGCAGCAGAGCAATGGTGGGCTCAAAGAAATCCAGGAAACTCCAAGGCCAGCCAACTCCTAGCAGCTAAGAGAAAGCAATGAGGCGGCCTTCTTCCCCGAGCCTGGAAGGAACCTTCCCAGGTCATACTTGAGCTCAAACTTGCAGCCTCTAGAACTCTGACGTACTCAATTTCTGCTTGAGCCAACCGGCTAGCAACCGTAGCCAACCAATACTGTACCTAAACCCAGAAACACTGCCATCTGTGCCAAATTCCTCAGCTAGCAGTGGGGGTGTAGGGCCAGCCTTTGGGGACCTGTGTTGCCAGCTCCTGTCTGGTGATTCCTGCCTGTGGGAGGAGCTCCCTCACCCTGATCCTCTATAACTCCTGTCTGCACCTGACACCTGCTTTGCCTCCGCCCCCCACCTGTCCCCAGGGCCTAGGTGGGAAAGAAAGATGAATGAGATCGAATAAGGGGGGGGGGGGGTCTGGAGGCTGCATCGGAGTGGGGCAATCCTGAACAGTGTTCTGAGCAGAAGAAAATGCTGAGGAGGAGGGTGGAGGTGGATCAAAATCACCTCCCTACCCAGCTGGCTGGCACAATGCAATCCAGCCTCGCCCACAGTACACTGCAGAGCACAGCCTGCTCCAGATGGACCAAATAGAAGGAAGAAGTTCATTAAAGAAGTCATCCAGGAGAATTGGGGCCACCCTTGAATCCCAGAGAGTCCAAGGCTCACCGCTGGCTTTCCTGCAGCATCAGGGACTCCAGACCCGGAAGGGGAACTCTGTCCAAACCTGCCCTTAGCACCCGGAACAAGTCACCGAGCAGCATCTGTCCTGGAGCCCAAAGCACAGGCATGTGCCTGGCAGAGGTCTGCGGTCACGGGCAAACTGGGAACCAAAATTTCTCCTCTCCTAAGGAAGGTTTCTCCAGACTAGATGGTTTTGGACCAAGGCTGTGGCAGGCACCACTAAAATCCAAGTGGGACTGAAACCAATTAGCAGTTATTTCAGGAAAATCAGTAACTGGTGGATCCCAGCATGCAAGTGTGGGATTCTGTCTGTGTCTACACCAACTGCGGCTGACAGGGAGGGTGGAGAATGGAGCCAAGGCACATACTTGGGCCACGCGAATGAGGTGTCAAATCACAGCTCTCCCCGAGAGCCTACCACCATCCTGAGGTGAGCAGAGGTGGCAATGGCCAGATGTGCTCAGGCTGGCTCTCTGACATGAGCTTTGCAGAAGGAGATGGCACCTTACATGGTGGACGCTGCCAGGGTCATTAGGAAACACTGAATGCGACTCAGAAATGCAGGAGACTGGGATGGTGGCCTCAAGTTTTCATCACAAAAGTTAGGAAGAAAAAACATGACTCTCAATGTTTAAAACAAAAGACACCAGAAAGCAACCAGGAGGCTGGGTGTGGGGATGCACCCCTGTAATCCTAGGACTTGACAGGACAGGGATTGAAGGTCAACCTCGGTTACATGAGATCCTGTCCCAAAAAAGATATCGCAAGACAGCTGGCAAAATCATCAGTAGGGATCACGTATATTTCCTCTCATAAAAGCCACCTACAAAAGCGACACAAAATATTAACACACAGCAACTTGGATGTACAATTTTCTGTTAAGAGCTTCCCTAGAAATAGATGGAATTCATTCTTTATTAAATATCCATCAATAGTCATAAAACTGTTACTACACTGAAAAAAATTCTCAAATTCCCCCAAAGAAAGTTTTTCCTACTATAACACCCTGACTCTGATCCATTTAAAAGATTAAAAGGTTCACACACACACACACATACATACACACACAAGCACAAACACAGTACCCACAAACTATTCATACTGAGTGACTTACAATCACCTATGACTTCAGCTCCAGGGGCTCTGTCACCTTCTAACTCATTGGGCATCCAAACACACACACACACACACACACACACACACACACACACACACGATGCATAAATAAGAAAAAAAGATTGAAGTAAATAATTTTAAAAACCTGGGTTGTTTTTATAAGTTATTTGCGTATCCTGTACACACACCTCTTATAAAAAGAGAACTTGCAATCATGTTCTGCCATTCCATGGGCTGTCTTTTTACCTTCTTTGATTCTGATGCAGTGTAAGCTCACTCCTCCTTTGCTTGCGGGAGCCTGTGGTGCCCTAGGGAACCACTAGCTAGCTCAGAGTCAGGATTCACTCCTGTGCTTTCTGCTAAGCAGTTCACAGTTTTAGTTCTTACACGAGATCTGATCTACTTGAACTAATTTTGTACATGGTGCCATAGAGTGAGTGTTCAGATTCAGGCTGGGCAGTAGTGGTAAACACTTTAATCCCAGCACCTGGGAGGCAGAGGCAAGCTTATCTCTGTGAGTTCCAGGCCAGCCTGGTCTACAGAGTGAGTTCCAGGACAGCCAAAGCTATACAGAGAAACCCTGTCTTAGGGAGAAAAATAAGTTCAGATTCATTCATTTTCCAATTGTCCTATCTAACAATTTTGTAACTTTCTGTGACACCACTTCAAAATAAAAGAGAAAGAGAGGCAGAGGCAGGAGCATCTCCATGAGTTGGAGGCAAGCCTGGTCTACAGAGTGAATCCTAGGTTGACCAAGGGCTAAAGGGTGAGACCAAACCAAACCAAATAAAATAAGGTGCAAAAGAATTGTTTTAGTGCATTGAAATCATACTAAGTATGAAATTAACTTAAAATCAACAGAAAGAAATGTAAACCTCCAAAATATTTGAGTTAAATAAATATTAACCTGCTTATTGGATTGGGACTTTTGGCTAAGACCAAATAAAGATAACTGTTTGGCCTTTTCATTTTATTTTATTTTTGCAGTTGAGCTTGGACTCTCAGACTCAGGCCATGTGCTTCATACCCAACAAATAAAGACATTTCGAAAGAACTCAAGAGTCAAGACGAACCAGAGGGAGAGTACTTTGGACATGATGACACACACCTTTAATCCCAGCACTTGGGGGGTAGAGACAGGGGGATCTCTAAGTTCTAGAGCAGCCTGGTCTACAGAGTGAGACCCCATCCTCCAGCTAAATAAATAAATAAATAAATAAATAAATAAATGAATGAATGAATAAATAAATACTATTTTAAATGGAAGAAAAAAAAACTTTACACCAACAATTTATGGGACACAGTTAACGAAAGGTAAATAAGATATATGGCTTTAAATGACTGTATTAAACAAGATTTCAGATGAATAATTTCGGCTTAATTTATTTATAAATCAGTAATATGCAGTAATAACAAAACAGTAAATGCAAAAAAACTCAACATATATAGAAAAAGCATTTGAAAAAAATCCATACCCATTCATTAAACACACACACCTTTAATTCCAGTACTCAGGAGGCAGAGGCAGGCGCATCTCTGTGAGATCAAGGCCAGTCTGGTCTACAAAGAGACTTTCAAAGCAGCCAGGTCTACACACAGAGAAACCCTGTCTGGAAAAAACAAAACAAACCAAACCAAAAACTAAAACACGTCCCCAGACTGGTGAAAAACGGCTCAGCAGGTAAAGACACTTGCCACCCAGGCCTGGGGACCTGAGTTCCATTTCTGGAATCCATATAAAGATGGAAGAAGAGAACTAAGTCCACAAAGTTGTCCTCTGATATCCATGCACAAATATGGCATACCCCATCCCCTACTGTAGGCACGCGTAAGCGTGTGCACACACACACACACAGAGACTCAGACAGAGGAACACATATACACGTACACGTTGCAGATATTCCTTTACACTGTGTGAAGATGTGTCACTATGATTGGTTTAATAAAAAGCTGCATGACAAATAGCAACACGCATATGAGCACGCACGCTCCCCCCTCAATCTTCCAAAGGGCTGGAGAGATGGTTCAGCAGATTACGAGTGCTCACTACCCTGTAACTCCACCTCCAGAGGACCCAAAGCCTCTGTGACTGCTGTAGGCACCCTCATCACAAGCACATATCCACACAGACACAATTTTAAAACAAACAAACAACAACAATAAATCTTTGAAAAAATTTAAATATCCCCAAAATCTTTTATTTAGAAACAAGGTGGGGCTGAAGAGACGGCTCAGTAGTTAAGATCACTGGCTGCTCTTCCAGAGGACCTGGGTTCAATTCCCAGCACCCACATGGTGGCTCACAGTTGACTATAATTCCAGTTCCAGGAATCTGACACCTTCATACAGACATACATCCAGGCAAAACACCAATGAACATAAAAACAACAACCAAAAAAAAAAAAAATAGAAACAAGGAATTTTCTTCAGTCTGATAAAATGCACATTTACCCCATGATTAGCATGGTCCTTAATGAGGGGTAACTAAGTACTGTCTCTACTACAAAGGGCAAGGCAAGGACATTCACTTTCACCCTTCCTATACAGCACCGTACTTAAGTTGTCAGCAACTCAAGGAGGGGAAAAATAGCTAAATGTATTTTTAAGGCCAGGCGTGGTGGCGAACACTTTTCTCTGAGTTTGAGGTCAGCCTGGTCTACAGAGTGAGTTCCAGGACAGCCAGGGCCACACAGAGAAATCCTGTCTCAAAAAACAAAACAAAATAAACAAAAGCATTTTTAAGGTTAAAAGCAATCAAACTGGAAAGGAGCATAAGCACACCGTTTTCTGCAGATGCTATGACCTGTGCACAGAATGTCTTACACACACAGTGCACCCCTGCACCACATCCACACTTCGAATAAATTTGCTCCTGGGTACTCACTCACCCCATCTCCCAAAGAACCAGTTCTGTAACGGCAAAAAGATACATGTCCCAGGACACAGAAGAAGTCGGGTGCTGTTTTGCATGTCTTTATTCTTTAATCCCAGCACTTGGGAGGCCAGCCTGGTCTACAAAGCAAATTCCAGGCAAGCCAGAAATACAAAGTGAGACCCTGTCTCAAACAATAACAATGACAAAAAACAGGAGGGGGCGGGACGGGAGTGGAAGGGTATTAGGTTCCTGCGACAGGTGATACTGTCAAGTTGCCAGGGTCTAGAATCATCAGCAGACAATCCTCCGGGCATGTCTGGGAGAGACTCTAGATTGAGTTAACTGAGATGGGACGATCCATGGAGAATGTGAGCAGCACCATCCTCGAGGCAAGGGTCAGACTGAATGAAAACGAAAAGCAAGCTGAACACCAGCATTCATTCATTTCTATATATCAGCAAATACAACTAAAAACTGGAACTCTGGAGGCTGTGGCAGGTGGATTGAGAATTTGAAGACAACCTGGTTTTATGTAACAGAGTAAGACAATGTCTTAAGAAACAAGGGCTTAAAAAAATGTTCACTTAAACCTCTTGCTTAGCATACGTGAAGCCCTGTGTTCAAATCCCAGCAAAGGTCTCATACATAATGCCATTAAATAAAAAAAAAGTCAGTCCAGAAGACAGGAGTGGTGGTGCCTGCCCATAATCTCAGCACAACCAGGACAATCATATAATAAATTTGACAAAAGGTATGTAGACTTGCACACTTAAAACCATAAAACAAACTTCCTGAAAACAATCTAAATAAATGGAAATCCACTACTGCTCCCAGATGACAGACTAATTTTTAAATTTAAATCTTATTTTATCAGTCATTGTGTGTATGTGAATACATGTATGTCATGAAGTGTCTGTGGAGGTCGGGGAACAACTTTTAGGAATTGCTTCGCTCCTTCCCCATGGGTCCCGGGAATCGAACTCAGGTAGGTAGTAGGCTTGTTGTATGGCAAGCACTTACCCCCTACCCACTGAAGAGTAAACGTTAACATGGCAATTCCCACAAAGCAGACAAGGCTATTGAGTCCTAGTAGGTTTTCTGTGCCGTTATTAACAAGCTGATCTGGAAAACTGTAAATGCAAAAGACCCATAAAGGCCAAAACAATCTTAATTTTGAAAAAGAACAAAGTGAATACTTTCTGATTTCTAAACTAACTACAAAGTTCTGGTGGCATAGCCAGAAGGAACAGGCAGATGAAATGGTCAAAATGAGTCTAGAAATAAACCCTTAGATTGACGGACAACTGGTTTTCAAAAGAAGTGCTAACATAATTCACTGGAAGAAAATGATTTCCTTTGAACAAACCATGTTGAGATAACAAAATATTCACATGCAAAAAGATAACTTTTAAATGCCAAAAAAAAAAAAAAAAAATAGCCATGGTCATTGGGTGATGGTGACACACGCCTTTAATCCCAGCACTCAGGTAGCAGAGGCAGGTGGACTTCTGTGAGTTTGATGCCAACCTGGTCTACAGAGCAAGTTTCAGGATAGACTCCAAAGCTACCTAGAGAAACCTTGTCTCAAAAAATCAATAAACAGATAAGTAAATAAATAAATATTCGCACGGGGGTAGCCTTTGTTTCTCATAATATACAAAAATTATTTCAAAGTGAATTATAGACCAAGAGGTAAGAGCTGAAAATATGAAACTTTAAATTTAAGAAAATGATAAAATTAGGGGAATAAAGAGACGACTCAGTGTTTAAGAACACTTGCTGTTATTGTAGAGGACCCAGGTTAAATTCCAAGCACCCACAAGACAGCTCATAACTGTCTGTAGCCCCAGTTCCAGATGCCCCAATGACCTCTATTGGCCTCTGCAGGCACCAGGCTCACATGTGGTGCAGACTGTACATGCAGGCAAAACACCCATACATGTAAGATAAAATAGCAATAAAAAATTTGATAAAGTTTATTGTTAAAGCTTTTAAATACAAAATTAATAAAACAAAAACAGGCAAGACGCGGTAGCATGTGCCTTTAATTCTATCACTTTTGAGTTCAAGCACAGCCTAGTCTATGTATTATGTTCTAGGCCAGCCAGAGCTACACAAAGAAACCATGTCTGAAAGTGTGCGTGTGCGGGGAGGGGGGGAAGATAGTTGAGTATAGTAGTACGTGACTGTGATCCCATCACTCAGGAAACTGAGGCAGGAGAAACAAGTTTGAAGCCAGCCTGAACCATAAAGTCAGACTCTGTTCGTAAAAAAAAAAAAAAACAAAAACAAAAACAAAAACAAAAAACCAAATATACAAATATGTGTAATTTATATATCAGCAAATTACACATTTGATGATTGGCATCACATAAACACCATCAGATTGTTAGAAATCAGGAGCTCAGCCAGCCTGCCCTTCAGGGACTCAGCAGTCACTTCATGGCAAGTCACCAGCCCCTTAAAAGTCGCCTTTCCCATCGTGCCTGTCTCTCACATCCCTCCTCCAACATGTCCTTCGCTACCCCACCCCAAATAAACCTCCAGCATGAGATCTGTTGCATGATGTGACCTCTTTGCGGCACAGCTTGGCCCCAACCCGCCAAGGTACTTCCGTGGCTAAATCTTAACATGGGTGTGATGGCAGCCACTGATAATCCCAGTACTGGGCAGGTGGAGGCGGCAGGATCAGAGGTGGAGAGCCAGTCCTGACTATACGATACCTTTCTTTTTGTTTTGTTTGTTCGAGACAGGATCTCTCTACATAGCCCTGGCTGTTCTGGAACTCTTTATGTATCTAGACAAGACTGGTCACCACACCTTTAATCCCAGAATTGAGGAGGCAGAAACAGGTGGATCTGTGTGAGTTTTAGGCCAGCCATTGTTATACAGTAAGATCTTGTCTTTTTTTGTTTTTAGACAGGGCATCTTAGTCAAAGTTTTATTGCGGTGAAGAGACACCATGACTGTGGCAACTCTTATAAAGGAAACATTAAAATGGGCTGGCTAACAGTTCAGAGGTTTTGTCCATAATCACATGGTGGGACGTGGCAGTATGTATGCAGACATGGTGCTGGAGAAGGAGCTGAGAGTCCTGTATCTTGATCTGCAGGCAACAGTAAGTTGAGTACATATGAGACCTCAAAGCCCACCCCCATGGTGACACACTCTCCAACAAGGCCATATCTCCTAATAGTGCCACTCCTTATGAGCTTATTGGGGGCCAATTACTTTCAAACTATCATACAAGGTTTCTTTGTGTAGCCTTGGCTGTTCTAGAAATAGTTTTATAGACTAAGCTAGCCTAGAACTCACCGAGATCCACCTGTCTCTGCACCCAACAAGATCCTGTCTTAAAAAAGGGGAGGGGGCTGGAGAGATGGTTCAGAGGTTAAGAGCATTGCCTGCTCTTCCAAAGGTCCTGAGTTCAATTCCCAGCCACCACATGGTGGCTCACAACCATCTGTAATGAGGCCTGGTGCCCTCTTCTGGTCTGCGGGCATACACACAGACAGAATATTAAAAAAAAAAAAATCCAAAAATCCTTACAATTCAGTAACAGAATAGGATTATGGTAAGAACTGTAGAAACATGGGCTGGGGCTGGGGCTGGGGCTGTACTCAGAGTCAGTAGAAAGCTTGCTTAGTGCACACAAAGCCCCAAGTTTGAACAACACCAGGCCAGGGTTTTATGAGACCCTGAACTCTCCCCCTAATCACTGCTGCAGGGCTGAAAAGACATTCAGTCACTTTGGAAAACAATGGGACGGGGTCTTGAAAAGTTAAACAGAGTGATCAGCTTACCCCCAATCAGAACTGAGTACACAGAATGTGCTTATGTGCATTATGTATGTGTGGGAGGTAACATACCTGACCCCAGTACACACAGTACGCCTGGAACGTCAAATCCCCAGCACTTTCTACTCTAACGACTGCTGGAATTTTAAAACTAATACCTGGATTGTTGGCCTGTAGGAGATAACAGAAATTCAACAGCAAGGACACTTTTAAGGGAAGCAATATTCTCTCCCTCCATTTTCACACCCCCATCCCCCAGCACTGGTCCTGCCTCTGTGGCAGTGAACTGTCCCTTGCCAAGGGGGTGCCATTCAGAGGGTGTGTAAACCTCAAAAAGGAGATGCCCAAGTCAGTTCAGGGAGTCACTTTTAATAATTACTAAAACACCTTCACTCCCAGACTCACCTACCACAACTGTTCCATCAAAGAGGAAATTTGGATTTAGAAACAGGATATTCGGGCCCACACTGGGAGTACAAACCGCCTAGCAGTATAGGTTTATACTTTAAAGGAAATGCTTTTCGGACCACAGGATTTTCTAAAGCTTATCGTCAAAGAAAGAGATGGGAAAACATACATACAGAAACCTCAGTCTCTCCAGAAACCTGGACTGCAGACAGGTGCGTGCCCCCACTTTGAGCTGTGCAAACCACTGTATGTAACTAAACACACTAACAGCACTGGACTATTTCTGACCTCCACCTTATAAAACACGTACTCTATTTTCCCCACAAGAATAACCTAAAGTCACCCAAGATTATTATCAATGACAGCCTTCTAAACTGATGCACAAAGAGAGAGGTGTGGGCTTAACAAAAATTTTTTTTGGGGGGGGACAAAACAGAAGAGACAAATCAGTTTACATATGAATAACCTGGCTGACCCATGCTCTAATTCCCAGTGCTGACCAGCAGGAACTTCACAAGGGTACAAATCCTAAGGACAATGGCAAATCACACGTGTCAGGGAGGGAGGGGAGACAGGGCCAGCCGGGTGGGTCAGCCAGGCTTCAGAACCTCTCCCTACCCCTACCCAGGGCCTCAAAAGCAAAGCTGCTACATGAGAGTGTTTGAAAAGGGATTTTCTGGCCCAATGGAACAACTCAAAAGACTCTCTCACAGAAGTGAAGGAGGCCGATTGCCTCTCCTTCACCTCCCAGTAAGCACAAGCATGCATACACACACACACACACACACACACACACACACACACACACACAAGCACTCCCTTTCTGCCTGGAATCTGCAGTCACATTTCGGTATAAAGCATACCCTGCTCTCTCCAAAGTTGCTTAGGGTGGGCACACACTGATATGTAAAACACTCATCTAAGAACATTCGCCCCAACGTAAGCATCCCAGGTCTACAGCAGCACCCTATGCACAAGGCTAACAGGGACAAGAACAGTTTCTTGTAAACAGGTTCGAGACCAGGGGTTCTCAACCTATGAACTGTGACCCTTCTGGGAGTCGACCAACCCTTTCACGTGGGTACCTAAGACCCTCAGAAAACACATATTTACATTACAATTCATAACAGTAGCAAAATTACAGTTACGTAGTAGCAATGAAATAATTTTATGATTGGTGGTCACCACAACATGAGGAACTGTATTAAAGGGTCACAACATCAGGAAGGGGGAGAATCACCGCTCTAGACTCTAAGTCCACTTGTCTCTGTCCCTAGGGCTGACCCACGCCTGATGTCCATGCTTATCAGAAGGGTTCTCATGCCCATGAACCCACACAGTCACTTGGAACACTGCTCAGAGCTCAGCTACTCAGGCCCTAAGCCTGAAACCAGGAATCTTCTGCAATCTGGAACGGAGCCTCTGTATTTTTAACAAGTTCCCCAGGCAAGTCTGTTGCTCACTTAAGTCTAAGAACCACTCAAAAAGCCTATCGAAGTGTCTCCCAACATCTGACTCACAGAAATCATCCCGGAGAAATTTTAGAGTGCAAATTCTAGGACCCACGAAAACAAATAGAGTACTTAGGGCTCTGGTTCCCAGTGGCCAGACCCAGTTGAAAGTAACTTGAGAAGGGGAAAAGCAGCCTTATGGTCCATATAACTGAAAAGCCAGGAGTCGTTCCAGCTTTATACAAAGAGTGTATCATTTCCATCCTACCCTGTGGGCCAAGGTGGCACCCAGCAATATTAAGGTTGTACCCAGGCACTTGACACCCTTCCCTTGACAGGTTCAGCCAGAAACTTATTTCTCTAATCTGATTGGACAGGCAGGGTTCACGAGCCCTCCCCTGGCAGTTACTGTGAGAGGGAGGCGAGGCATGGCCTAGGCCTGCTCCACACAGGGCTCGACATCCTCACTGTTCAGGCCGAGAACAGTCCACCGTAGTAGGGCTTCTTTACTGATTGTTCTATTCCCTTCTGTTTCTACAAATTCCTAAAAGAAAACGTAAAAAAAAAAAAAAAAAAATGTGCTAGAGAGAGAGCTCAGAGGTTAAGATCTGAATAAAAGGGCTTTTTATTTGTTTGGTTTTTGGAGACAGGGTTTCTCTGTATTGTCCTGGAACTCACTCTGTAGACCAGTTTGGCTTCGAACTCACAGAGATCTGCCTGCCTCTGTCTTCCGAATGCTGGGATTTTTTTTTTTAAATTTAAACATTTTAGGCTGGTATGGTGATATACACCTTTGATCCCAGTGCAGAGGCAGGTGGATCTCTGTGAGTTTGAGGCCAACCTGTTCTACAGAGTGAGAGTTATATAGTTAAGATTCCATCCAAAAAAAAAAGTTAACTTTTAGAATCTTTCCAGTCAAAGCTGAGCATGCACTGCATGCATTCTGACTCCTTGACAGACAAGGCATTTCACTGCGGCAATCATCCCTCCCAAACAGAACAAAGCCCAAGTATTCTAGCTACTTCCATATTTGCTTAGCCAGTGCTGTGTCTGCTTCCTCTTTCCCATGAACTGTTTCTTGTTTTAACTACCAAGGATGCCAGCAGATACTTCCAAAGAAGAGCGATAGCCTCTCAACCACAATGATCAAAATTAGGAAGTGACAGTCAGGGATAATGCCTTAGCTGCCTCATTCTACTGCCCAAGCCGCCTGCCTAGTGTGGCCCCCATGTCTGCAGCAGGTCATAGCACCTTGTACACACAGAAGCCTCAGTGAAGAGACACCCGACGATAAAGAACACTTCCCAAAGATAACGAAAGGTTGCTGGTGGCCCAATAAGGTGACCACCTGCCACACTGAACAAGGAGAACCCCTTTGCCCTTCTCTCTCCTCATAAAGCCAGCTCACAGGCAGGTTTAAGGACAGCTCTGTGGGCTGGAGGTGTGGCTCAATGGTAAAGAATTGGCTGGGAGGTGTGAGGCCACCGCTTGGTTCCAGACTCTTGCTGGGAACGGATGTGTCAAGAAACAAACGAAACATCTCGACAGAAGCTCTTTACCTGATTTATTTTCTACAAGAAGGGCAGTGTAGGGCTGGGGAGACGGCTCAGCAGTTAAGAGCACGGGCTGCTCTTCCAGAGGGCCTGGGTTCAGTTCCCAGCACCCAGATGATGGCTTACATTCCATCCCAGGAGATTCATCCCAACTGGGAGTCCAGTCCCAGGAGATCCATCACCCTCTTCTGGCATCTGTGGGTACTGACACATGCAAGCAAAACACATACATACAAATAAACACAAATCCATACATACACATAAAAATAAATTGAAAAAAATAAAAAGGAAAATGTGTACGCCACACCATGTGCAGCAAGGGCCCTGCACAGCTTTTGTGGGTCCTAACATCAACCTTCTCACACACAAGGTTGGAATGTGATTGGAGGCCGGCTGCAAAGGCCCAACACTCTTGAATTTCCAGTTACCCCAACCTGAAATTACAAACCCACGTGGCAAGCAAGTCCCTGCACTTGCTAGGTGTCTTTTCTGGGCGGGGAGGAAAGCAGCTCTGAGGCTCACTGGTCAAGGTCACAGAGCCAGCTGGCAGTAGAGCTAGCCTCAAGTTCCAGCTTCGACTACAGAGCACACTCTGGCTGCAGAAAGGACACTAATGGAGAAGCCAGGGAACACTTCCTGGGCACTTGGAGTATCTCACATAGATTAAGCACCCAACGCAAACTTCCCTAATGCACCAGCTATTTTACAGTAACAACACATCCTCCCCCTCCCTTTTTTTATTTTTTTGAGACAGGATCTCAAGTAGCCCAGGCTAGCCTTGAATTTACTATGCAACCAAGACTGACCTTGAGCTTCTGATTCCTGCCTTAGCCTCCTAAGTGCCAACATTACAGGCCCGGCCTTCACAACCATGTACAGCTGTGAAACGTTTTGAAGAACCGCCAGCATCTTCTTTCAAAAGTCAGTGAGAGACGAAGTGATGATTGCAGGGTACATGGCTTTCAATTTATGCCTGTCTGAGCGGCCATCATGGAATTCTTTGTTTGATTGCTTTTTCGAGACAAGGTTCCTCTATTTTGGCCCTGGTTGTTCTGAAACTCAATTTGTAGACCAGGCTGGCCTCAAATTCACAGAGATCTGCTTGCCTCTACTTCCTAAGTACTGGGATTAAAAGTGTGCGCCACCACCACCTGGCTCAACACCACCACTCACCACCATGGAATTCTTAAGGGGATTCAACAGCATCCTGGCCCCTGCCTAAGCAGCTTTCCATGAAGAAGGGAGCCTGAAGGACAAAAAAATATGGGACATCCCCACCTGCCAGCATCTTGTACTGCATTTAACAGTCACAGAAATCCTGGCCAGAGCAACAAGGCGGGGAGCATGCCTGCACAGGAGCACAGCACAGAGAGAGAATGACCACCATGGTGGACAAAAGGGAGGGGAGGTTACTAGGAAGCTGCAGAAGGCACACTGCAGTCAGGAGGCTGGTCACTAAACGAAGGTGAACTATCCAAGCAGGCTCAGCCTCGCCCAAGCTGTGAGGTGCGGAGCAGGCAGCAGTCTCCCTGTGCGGTCCAGTTCCCTCATTATGAACAGGAACACTGTGTGTGCTTCAGTGAGTCCAGGCAGAGGACTCGGGGAAAATACGACAGTAATCCCAAACAAAACACCTATGATCCCAAAACTAGGAACACTGAGGCAGGACTGAGTTTGAGGCCAGCATGGACTACATATTGAGACCTTGTCTCAAAAAAACCACACAACCAAAACAAAACTGACCAGGGCCTGGTTTATACTAAGCTTTTCAAATTGATGGAAGAGGCTAGATTATTTGGTCAATAACATAGGAATAACTCACTACTGGGTTGATAAATATTGTATATTCATCTCAATGTAAGTCAAAAAAATTTCAGATACTGGATGTGAAAAATAAGAAATGAAGTCCTCCAGCTGGACATGTGACTCAGTGGTTCATAACTTGCTTAGCAAATATGAGACCATAGGCTCAACCCCTAGTACCATAAAGAAAGTATATTTATTTCATTTTAATTAAACACAAATATAGATAAAAACAAGAGCACTAACTGCAAAGACACAAATACACTCACATAAGTAAAAGTGATTTTTAACTTTAGCATTTTTAAATTTATTTACTTTTTAAACTTTATGTGCATTGGTGTTTTCCCATGGGTGTCAGGTCTCCTAGAATTGGAATTACAGACAGTTGTGAGCTGTCATGTGGGTGCTGGGACTTGAATCTGGGGCCTCTGGAAAAGCAGAGTTCTTAACTTCTGAGCCACCTTCTCCAGCTCCCATAAATGTGCTTTTCCTTTTTTTTTTTTTTTAACCCAGAAGAAAGATGGGCAATGAAAGGAGTACATAAAATACATCAACATATAAAAATAAGCGTCAGCAGAAGGCAAAGGAAAAACAAGAGCTGGTTTGGGTCACAGTAGCAATGATCTAAGGAGTATTCTGAGAAGTGTGGGTGCAGACCCAGGCAAGTCTGGGCTCCCATTCCGACTAATCAGACTCTGCATTGATAGAGCCTTGTCAGAATACAGGCCAGCAATAAATATCACTGGTTTTTACAATTAGCTATATACTTTGTTTCAGTAATTGCAACTCTAAGACTTGTCTGAATAAAAATCCAAGGAGCAAACATAGGCTGTTTCTTATGAGATACTGAGTTAGAAAGAAAGGCAGAACAATCAGTACACACGGCAAGGCCCTGATAGGAGAGAAGATCATGCCACAGACCTTGACCTACAGGCAAGGGAGGCTCTCTAGGGCAGACAATTCAAGAAAACTACAAGCCACAGAAAACTAAAGGGCAGGCCTGGAAAACAGCCAGCATGTGAGCGCTCACCATTCTAACTTTTCTGTGTTAGGACAGGAAATCCTCACACCTGGCAGCTGAGACGTCATCATTGACTTATAGACGTGCAAATGGATACAGGTGTTGTAGTGAAAGCCCATAATCCAGCATTTGGGAGTGGAGACAAGGGAATCAGGAATTCAAGGCAGGCCTGGTCTACAGGAGACCTTATCTCAAAACAGACCAAGAGAAACGACAGGGAAGTCAGTTTTTGTAACAAAAACCTTTCTTCTCAGCACTTGGGAGGTAGAAGCAGGCAGATCTCTACAGTTTCAGGTCAGTCAAGGCTACTTAGTGAGACCCTGCCTCAAAAAGACTTAACAAACACTATCCCAGGCAGGAACGAAGTGGAAGGCCAGTCTATAGGCGGCAAGACAGTAATGGAGAAAGCACATATTTTACACACACTTCTGCTGTTGGAACTGCTTACAGGCCGTGTGTGGCGTCTCAGTATTAAAGCAATCAATGTAAAAATCTTGGGGTAAGGCCTAAATTCAAAAGGGTGGTGTGACAAGTTTCAGTGCCCCTGAGGGTATCAGTGAGCACAGACGCAAAACCAGACTTGGGGTGGGTGACACCAAGTAGAGTCGTGGGACACACACTGGGACGGGGCCCCTTGCTTGCTTGCTGTGCACTGGGGAAGGTGGTAAGGAACTGAAGAGTGAAAAAACCTTTGGCCTGTCAGTCAAGTGGCTCAGAGGTGAGGGCCTAGCCAGGCCACACAGAGCCACGTGGAGAGTATACCTAGGTCAGTGATAGCAAAGTCCCTGCTCCCAGCCCCGCAATAAACAGTGTAATAAAAGGCACGTCAAGATCTGGGTTCTCGGGAAAGTTATCAGGAAATGCCATTGGTATGTTTCATCCCACTCTGAATTCATAAATGTAAGACGTGGGCATTCCGCACAGGCTGTGTCAACACTGGACCAATGGCTATGGCTGAAGGGAAGGAGAAAAAGGTCGCTCCATGGCCAGCAGCTCCCAGTCCAGTCCAGAGCAGCTGTGTGAACAGTAAGGAACGCTTCACCTCTCTGGGCCTCATGCCCGTCTTTGGAGTAGGAAGTAAGAGTGTATGATAATGAAGCCATGAGGGTGGCGCACGCCTTTAAAGCCAGCACTACAGAGGCAGGCAGATCTCTGTGAATTCGAGGCTAGCCTGGTCTACAGAGCAAGTTCCAGACTACACAGAGAAACCCTGTCTTGAAGGGGAAAAAAAAGGGGAGGAGTGGGGGATTATTGTTACTGCTGTGAGTTACATGACTCGCAGACTGGGCCTGGACTCTGGAAAAAGCTCTACCCTGCTTACTACCCTCTTTGCCAATTCCCTGTGATGTTCAGCGAGGTTATAAATTCCTCTATGGCATCCATGCCACCACGCCAACCCTGAATCGCATCTTTCCCTTCGGCTAGCCCAGGCTGCCCCAAAGCCCCACTTGCGCTCCACAGCTCTTCAATTCATGTGTCTCTAGGTAGCCAGATGGCAGGCTGCTCTCAGATGCTCACTCCATCAGGCCCTCACCCTGGCCCTTCTGCTGCAGCCTCACGGCTTCCGCCATTTAATTGCTCAACACACAGAATGCAATCCTGTTCCAGCAACCTGCACCTACTCTTTTGTATGCCAGCAAAGCTCTTCACCAGACCACTCCACCTCAGGGGACTGTCCCAACCCTGGCCCCAGGGAAGCCTCCCTAACCCCAGCTGCCCAGACTCCCACAGCTCCCTCCCCCTGCCAGGTGCACCTCTCTCACCATTTGCTGCTCTGCTTTAATGACTGACTTCCTAGCGTTATTCGCCCTGACAGTACCTTATTAGTCACTTACTTTCTGTTATCTGTGTCCCTCACCCTGCATGTAAACCCCACGGGGATGGGCTGTCTCAGCCTCTGTCCCAGGCCTTGAAACGTACGTAAAGCTCAGTGAATATTTACTGAACATGTCAACAATCAAATGGTCGCATCGCCCTTCACTGCACATGAACTATGCCCCTCCCACAGGGAGTAACTCTCTAGAAGCCAAGAGGCTCTGGATACTGGGCAAGAGAATGCATAACTGATCCAAGGCATCCAAATGATTCTAAGCGTGCTATTGCTCTAAAGAATTCATGACCCAGATAACGAGGCCAGCGCCAGAGCTTCCCCTGACCAGGCTACTAGAAGGAGTGGCCTCCCTCTCCAGAGCAGTCCTTCATTGTTCTTTTTGTCAAGACCAGAAAGCCTCTTCAGAACAACACAATGCTCAGAAGCCTCTTCGCCCAAGCAGGGGGAATGAAACCCTGGCTCCGGAGCAGACCCTCAGCAGGCACTGCAAAGTCAAAAAACGTACTGGGGGTGGGAGGGTGGCCACACAACTGTCAACAGAATAGAGTCCTTTCTTCCAAGTGATGTGGACTGGAAAACACCAAGGGCCCCACCTGGCCAAAGGTGAGGCCTGGGGCAACCACACCTGCCCAGGGGACAGCTGGGACCAGTATCGGGGTGTGCAGTATCAAGGTTCAGAGAAGAGCGAAGGAATGAACATAAAACCCGCAGCAAGATTGGAATCACTGTTCCAGACAGCAGATTAGGATCCAGGCTGGCCGTTCAGTCCTCATTTCTAGTGTGAGCAAAGGTTCAGAGGAGCCAGGACTGGGGAGGAGGGGGATGAATAATACATGTGGTTTCTCCTCCCGGCACGAGTCCAGTAAGATGGAGAGGGCACATTATAATGCCACAATGCTGGCAGACCACCAATGACAAAAAGACCTAGGCAATAGTCACCCATGACCACGAACAGCACAGAACAAAGAAAGACAATGGACTTTCTCCATGCCTACTGGATATAGGCACAACAACACCCAGGAGATGGTCCTGCACTTCCTGCCAAAACAGTGTGTGCCTGTGGATACGTGAGCGTGTATGCATATGTGAGCATGTGTGCATGTATGGGTGTGTGTGCCTGATGGTTATCAATATCTAAATTCAACTACTCATTTACAGCAAACACAGAGAAGACACAGTCCACTCTAGACCTCACTGTATACAGGACAAATGACAAAGTTTTTTTCAACAAATAACTTGCCAGAAAAGCCAGATATGGTGTCATAACATGTAATCCTAGCACTCAGGAGGGAGGCTGAGGCAGGAAGTCTTAAGTTTAAGGCCAGCCAATGCAAGCAAAAAGCCAAGGTGTGGGGATGTGTAGAGGGTTCAGAGGATAAGGGTACTTGTTGTCCAAGCATGAGTATCTGAGATCAAATCTCTAATATCCATAAAAAAAATAAAAACAGAGAATGGGCCCGCTGCATGTGTCTGTAACCCCTGAGAGCTAGCTGCCCTAGTCTTGCCAGAACTTCAAGCTTCCAACTCAAAGAGACAGGGTCTTGTCTTAAGGAAATACAGCAGAAAACAAAAAAAGACATTAGATGGGCAATCTTTGCTTCCACAAGCACGTGCACAAATGACCACATGCAAAACACACATACATGCACACACACATATGCACAACAGACACACAGGCTCAGGCATACAGACACAGACACACATAGGCCAAGATGGGAAGGGAAGAAGAGAGGAACCATAAAAGATTAAGTGAAACTTAACAGGGTTGGGAACAAATCCAGTGGGAACTGGTAGGGTCCTAGTGGGAACAAGCAAGTTCTAGAAAGATAGTGAGGGGACCTCAGTCCCCTCAGTCCAGATGATGTAAAAACTTACTTTTAATGATTTTATTTCAATGATTTTAATCATGACAGTAGTCCCGCCTTTAAACTTTCTCTTTTAGCAACAGACACTGGACACAGAAAAACAGGTTATAACCCGGCAGGGCTGGAGGTGTCCAGGAGTGGTGAGAACTTAGGGTTCTCATGACCGCTTTTACCCATCGGTGTGCACCCCCTCCGGCCCAGAGTCCTGCTAATTTCACCTAACTCTGGGTAAAGCAGGACCTTCCCTGCAGCCCACAGCATTGCAGGGGCTCTGCCTCTCAACTCTACACACAGGGCCACCATCTTCCCACTCTGCGGAGATCCAAAGTTTCTCCAACACACAGGCACCATCTCACCTCAGGACCCCGCACTGCCTCCTCCTTATGCCCCTAACTATTCAGGGTGCTCCCTCACTGCCCCTGTCAACTGCCTGCTCCAGTGTCCCACCAGAGAGGCCTTTCCCAGCACAGCGCCAGAGCCAGCAGGCTGCCTGCCTCCTTCCAAGCCTGCTTTCTTTAGTTCTGCTCTTTACGACAGGTCTGCAGGACCAGGGGCAGGAGCTTTGTTTCATTCAAGGTTATAGCCCCAGTTCCCAGAATAGCTCCTTTCTTGGGTGCTTGATAAGTGTTTGTGAAATAAATATAAGAATGAAAAAGGGGCAACATATAAAGTTTCCATCCTGCTATCTGGCAAATCCTTCATTTTTAGCAGGGCATGATGGTATATATATAAACTCAGTACTTAGGAGGAGGGTGCAGGATCAGGAATTCAAATTCTGCCTGGCCTACCACGAGACCCTCTCTGAAACAAACGATCTCATTTTTAGGGTATACTAAAGTTGTTAAGTTGTTTACTCCACTGGTTGATCTTTTCTGTTAACTTAGAAAGAAATCTAATCTGTAGCTGAAACTAAGCCATATAAATAAGACTACATTTCCCAGATCCCCTTTCAGTTATATGTGCTACTAAATTCTGAGCCAGTATGAGTAGAATTTCTGCCTGAAACTTCCATCAGATCTTTCTAAAGACAAGGACCATAGCCTGGTGTGGCAGTAGCAGAGGAAGGAAGAATACAGCCCTGATCTGTGTATCACCAGGCTCCTTTCTCTAAGAGAAAAATCAATTCCCATTGTGCTTATTAGTCAACTGTTGTTTTGAGCTTATATCATTTTCTTTACCTGCAGATGAAATTAGTGCACGTATGTCAAAGACTCAGAAACTGAAGAAGGTACCAAAAGTGATGCTCTAACACAAGAGCACCCAGAGATTGTGAAGTGGGGGAGGAGACACACAGGAGACAATGACCCAAGAACTACAAAACTTTCATTAGCTTAAACAGGGTCTACCCCACGACTGGAAGGCAGTGTGGATAAGGAATACGAGCAACTAACATGAAGGCCCAGTGTGGCGCACACCTTTACTCCCAGCACTCAGGGAGAGGCAGGCGGATCTCTGGGAAATGAGTCCCAGGACAGCCAGAGCTACATAATAGAGAGACCCTGCCTCGAAAACCATGAAAAGTCACAGTGAGATTTCAATTCGTGTCCATCACACTAGGAAAATCCACAGTTTTAGCCAACTGAATGGGATAAGACACAGGCAGAAAGGGAACTCAAAATGCTCACATATCTTTGGTAAAAATGTGTAGACAGCAAAGATGATGACATCTAGCAAGCCCAGCAAACTCATTCTAGTATATACTGCAAACTTCCTGTGCATGCACACCTAGAAACAAGTGTTAACACAGCCACGGTAACACACGGACAGCAAAAACAAACCACCAAGAAAACCACAAAATGTCTGTTGCCATGGAAATGATAACAAAAATGTTGGGCAGGTGAGACGGTGGCTCAGCAGGTAAGAGGATCTGACACTAAGTCCCAATCCGAGTGTAATCCCCAGAACATGGTGGGAGGAGAGAACCAGCTCCCACAAGTTGTGCTCTGACCTCCATATGTGCACCACAGCATGTATGTGCCCACACGTGCATGCGAGGACACATAAATAAAACAAATGCAATGACTAAAGTAAAAAAGAAAATGACTGGAGCAAAACTGCAGTCTAGCGGCTAAAAACACAAAAAGACCTGCAGCTACATCAGTCTGGATCAATCTGAGAATTGTATTAAGTGAAAAACACGGCTTCAAAAGAGGCCTACATATGTTTCGTCTCATTTTGGTTTTTGAGACAGGGTCTCAGAGTGTTGCCTCAGGCTCCCAATTACTGAGATTACAGGCATGCACCACCATGCCCAGCCTCAGGAGGTAAGTTTTCCAAAGAATGAGAAATTCAAGACCTTGGCTGCCTCTAGAAGGGCAGGCAGTTGGTATATGGAGTTGTGATCAGTTCTTGGGTCCACAGCAGACTAATGGCTGCCTGTTATTCATGTCATAAATTTCTTTCCTTTTTCTTTTCCTTTTGTGTTTTTGTTTTTGTTTGTTTTTTTCAAGACATAGTTTCTCTGTGTAGCTTTGGAGCCTGTCCTGGCACTCACTCTGTAGACCAGGCTGGCATTAAACTCACAGGGATCTGCCTACCTCTGCCTCCCAAATGCTGAGATTAAGGCCATGTGCCACCTCTGGCTGGCCTGTGCCATACATTTTTGCTTATATTTTGTGCATTAAAGAGTATGAAGTTTCCTATTCTCTTTTAACTGGATACATTTAGGTCTGAGGATGTAGGTTAGTAGTAGTAATGAGCCTGCCTAACATATGGAGGAAGGCCTTGGGTTCCACAGCCTGGCTTTGGAGCCTTCCTGGAATTCACTCTGTAGACCAGGCTGGGCTCAAACTCACAGAGATCCACCTGCCTCTGCCTCCTGAGCACTGGGATTAAAGGTGTGCATCACCACTGCCTGGCTAAAACCTCAATTTTTAAACAAGGTACACCTAGGTCTAAGCACCAAGAAAGCTGCTGTCAGATGCACCAGTGAAGCGGGAGGGGGTGGAAGAGTGGGTAGTTTCTGGTTTTTGTTTGTTCTGCTGTCACAAGTTCATTTCAGTAGGAAATATTTCTAAACTAAATAAAGCCACATGGCACAGAATTCAGTTCCTGGTCTCCTGAGCCACAAAAGAGACTGAATCAACTCCACAATGCCATTCCTGGAAGACATACAGCAAGTTATTGAACCAGCCCGTGTCCCTGGTCCTCCCGCTGAGAATGAACATGGTATCAGCGTCCACTCCAGGGGACTCCCATGAACAAAGTACTTGTAGTGGCTTCACTACACAGGGGAAGCCTCTGTGAAACTGGCTACTTCATGATCATTTGTCTGACTTCGGTATCTAATGAGAAAAGACCTAAGCAATAGGTCAAGACCTGCAGATGGTCCTGCAGTTCACTCCCGGGAGTTCACTTCCCTGGTCCTTAGCAACATCCTAGGAAGCCTGTGTTTGACTGACCCTAAGAACTTACTGTCATTGATAAATGAATGAATGTTGCTTCGGTTTATGCGCCGCTTCTGTGACTGTCTGAGCACAGCACTTGTATAGCACCCTATTTAACATGTATGTCTACTTCTTTTCTTATTGATCCTTTGCTCAGAATAGCATTGTGCCCTATAAAACTACATTTCCCAGACTTCCTTGCAGTAGAAGGTTCCTGTCACTAAGTTGTAACTGAAGAGACACAAGTAGAAGCCAGCTAAGGATTTCAGGAGAGGTTCTGCCTTTCTGTAGCTGCTCTCCTTCCTTGGCTTTGCTTCTTCCTATAAAAAGGCGTGGGGCAGCGAGCACAGCAGGTGCCTTCTGACAGCACTGCAGACGTGAAGCTAATGGAACCGTGCTCTGGTCCAGTGAGGAAACAGGCCCTGTGGTGGCGATCAGTGTTCATGGGTGAACCCCTACAGGGCACTCTTCCTGGAGCTCAGTTCTTGCATCACCCTCCTTCCATGGGTCTGTGCAGATTCAAGGATTCATTCGCTTTCCCCACAGAGGGAAGGAGGAGAGATAGGAGTTAGCTCTTACCCTAAGCTTACCCAGAAGACCTAAGTAAGAAGCCAAAGAGGCCGAGACAGTGCTGCATGCCTGTGACTTGGGGTAGTATTGAGTTCGAGGTCAGCCAAAGCTGTCCCCAACAAATATAAACAAGCAAATAAAATAAGAGGCTGTTGTCATACAAGACTGGCTGACTACAAACGGACAGTCCTGAGGCCACACAGAAAAATGGACACAGTCATCCCAAGAGCCATCTGAAGAAACACCATCTGGGATATTTCAGCCCCATGTACCCCTGACTTGCAGCCACAGCAAGACCCACTGAAGAACCATCCCACCCAGCTAAGCCTCAGCCAGTCACAGATGCATGAGAAATAATACTCAGTTGACATCTGAAGACATTCAGTTTGGGGGATGTCTTATTGGGCAGCAGTTATCATGATGACACACACATTCCCAAACTGAAGTACTCTCTAACACTAAAGCATCCCAAGAGACATCTCTCCCATATTCTGATTTCCAATAAAGACTATTAATAGGAAAGAACATGACCCCTCCCCTTCTCTCTGATTGTGTCATAAGTACCCATTAGGTACAACTAATCTGTATGAGGATGATGTATCTATTAATCATTTCTAAAATTAAAAAGCATTTAGAGTAGGTGGTTCATCACTTTCCTGGGCTTGGTGAGAACTCTCAGAAAACACACCTCCTATCTGGACAAGGTGCATCATTATGCTACTATTACTTCCTATTCATTCTCAAAGGCCTACAGAGCTGAAGTTAAAGTAACTAAGTAGGTCTGACACCCGTGAGCTACTTAAAAAAGGTTATCAAATACAAAAATAATTTTGGAGAAAAAATTAGAAACAAAAAGAAAGCACATCAGTAACATCTAGCCAAAAAATGATGGCACACCCACCACTATGCGTCATGAGACATTCAAAGAGTGTGTCCGGAGTAGGCATGGCTCAGTGGTGGAACTCTTACCTAGAATCCCCCAGTGAGGGGCTAAGGTCTCAGTGATCAACACTTGTGAGGGGCTGGGGCATGACTCAGTAGTAGAGCCCCTGCCTAGAATCCACCAGCAAGGGGTTGGGAGTGTGGCTCGGTGGTAGAGGACATGCTAGAATAAAAATAAATTTTTCCAGATTTTTATTTAATACTTCTGAGTGTCTTGCCTGAATGTATGTATTGTACCACATGTGTGCTTGCTACCCACAGAAGTTAGGAGAGGTCATCAGATCTCCTGGAGTAAATGATGGTTGTGAGCCACAAAACCAAACCCAGGTTCTCTGCAAGAGCAGCCAGTGTTCTTAAACACGGAGACAGCTCTCCAGCCCCATCTCTTTCTTTCTTTCTTTCTTTCTTTCTTTCTTTCTTTCTTTCTTTCTTTCTTCTTTCTTTCTTTTCTTTTTAAGAAAAGCAAACTGGAGGAACACTGAAGGATTCAGAAATATTTCCATATAGTACTGCTGTGTGTGAAAGCAAACTGCAGGAAAATAAGGACTGTATTATTCCTAATAGAATAATACAGTTCTCTATAGCATTGTGTCACCATGGAGAAAATACCTATAGTTTTGGAAAAGTACCTACAGTACTTACTATCAGTAGCAGTGAAGGATGTGGGACGAGCTGAAGTGGAAGGATGCTGACTTGCAGGTCAGGTAAGGAGGAAGGGGAGGGGAGAGCTACCAAAAAAAGGTCCAGACAGAAGATGCTCACAAGGAACTTGAAGTCAGCTCATAAACACCTACCATCTCCACTACCTTCACTTGGCGCGTCTTCTGCACATTAGACGCCACCTGAGCTCTCTGTGCCCTCTCACTTACACAGACGCTATCAATTAGCACCGTCTTCAGAAAAAGCAGCTAAGGCCTAGAGTTCAAGCTGTGCCAGGACTCAAGAACGACAAGAAATGGCTTTTCCTCAACGTATCCCCAAATGATGCTCCTTGGAGCTCGAGAGCCAGGGAGTGACCTGTTGCCACAGCAGCCTCCACACTGCCACATGGGGCCCATGAGGTGCCTCAAAGCCTCTAGCTGCTGGGCGAAACCAGAGAGGGCCACTGACCTTGCTCCCCTCAGAGCCTCAGGGAAGCTGCCTGGGGTGTTTTTACAGCATCGATTGCCGCTGCTCAGAGCCAGAAACTGAGGATACGTCAGTGATGACACAGTCGGACTCCTCGAACTCACCGTTTAATTAAAACTTGCTCGGCACAGAGCACGGGTTATTGCCTACTAAGGCAGAGAGAGTGATAAACTGCAGCTGGCCGGATCACTCTTATTTCCCTTGCCTTCTGCCACAGAAACCTGGAGCTGTGTGGCCTTTCCACATACACTGCAGATATGCACATGGGGCCTTCCACAAAGCCTCTCTTACTGAAATCACCCCAGCATTCTCCAACCCACTAGTGCCACACCTCCTCTGTCATGCCATGTGCCCAAAATGCCCAGATTAGCCACTGCTAGTTCCAAGGCTGCAAGCCTAAGGGGGTGAAGACCAGGCTGCAGGCCAGGAAGTCGGCAGCTTGATGCACAGACGGACCCCAAGAACGGCTGCATGACCACAAAGAGGCAGGTGTATAGGCCACTCCAACCACTGCCATAGCTTTTTGGAAAGGCTGGTACTCTAGCAAACCCCAAGTGAGTGCAGCTAGTCACCCACCCTCCAGCAATGGGGCACCTAGGAGGATAAATTCATTCGTTTCATGTCAAGCACTGTTCTAGAAGGATCAAGGGCCTGTGCTCCCATAGAGCCAACAGTTGGAATCCAGTGGAGCAGGAAGCTCCAGGGTGACTGAGGAAAGCATCCAGGGGAGAGGACGTCTGAGCAGAGTCTGGAGGACAGGGGTGGCTTTAGAGCTAGGGCCTAAGAATGGCTGCGTGACTATGGGAGGCAGGGGACACAACACCACAACTGCACCCACAGATTCCTAGGCAGAGGACACAGCCAGGCAGAGGCTAGGATAGGGGGAGCAACCCTCACCCCGCCCCACCCCCGAGCCGGAGCATAGCAGGTGCCGGGCATAGGGGTTGGTGGAGCTGAGACTCTCTGCAGTGAGAACTCAGTGGGTGCTGCTGCTATATCCTATTTCCCGAAAGGAGGAAACTGAGGCCCAGGGAGGGAACAAGATCCACAGGAGACTACAGAGCATGTATGTACCAGACTGTGATGCCCACAACCCCTGGTGACAGGGGCTCACTGGCATCACTTACTCTTTCCCTGGGAGCCGTGGCCTCCATTTTCTTCTCACTTCCTCAACACTAGGCCTACTCCTTCCACGGTGTGAGGAACAGAAAGGTAAACATTTCATGGGAGAAGGGGGGAGGAGAAAGGAAAATTAAAAAGCCAGTGTCTAATTCCCATGAAGAAGAAACACATTATTAACTTTCTCTAGAAGGTGCTACCGAAGTTAGAAGACATGGCTCACCTACCAGGCGTCCCGGAACATGGCCCTGATCACAATGCTGGCAGGTGGCTACGAGGTTGGCCCCAGGTGTGGCTCCTGTCCCTGGCTTTCCTAGGCAAGGGCCACCTGCCCCAGCTCCCTAGACGGACCTGGGGTGGTGCCTCCTCTGGTGCTGTGGGTGTCTGGAATGCGGAAATGGGAACCAGCCGTGCCAGCTTCTAACAGCGACTTAAACGCACTCAGCTACCGGAGTTCCCCTAGAGATGGCTGCTCTCTGCACACAGGCACATCCCCAAAGGGGCTGCTTTGCCAGTGTTCCCTTTGGGGAAGGGAAATAAAAGGATCCCTTACTCATCAGACACGTGGTCCTGGATCTGAATGAGTTTGGGAGAAAGCTCAAAGGTAACAAAGCTTCCTGTTACCTCCCATTCAGGAACAGGCCACCTGCTGAGGCCGAGCCAGGGCTGGATCAGTGCCACAGCATCCACTGCCCTGCTCCAGCAGCTTCATTCACAGCCTTCCCACCCACAGGTGGGCCCCTCACCTCTGCTAGCTGCAGAGGCTGGAGGCTTAATGATTAAACCTTGTGGCGAGCCTCTTCCAGCCAGCCTCAGGAGCACAGCTCTGGGAGAGGGCTGCTCTGCGCTCTGCAACCTCTCCAGAGCCTCACAGGTAGCCTCTAGTCAGAACCACCATCCCGCCTGTTTTACAGACAGTGTTGGAAAGAAGTCACAGGATGGAGGTCACACAGCAATGGGTGTTTACCAAGCAGTGCGGTTCAGAGGTTTCAGCTTTGACCACTGTGCTAATCTGCCCTTGTAAAGAGTCGTGCCCATCTTGGGATAGGGACAGTCGTTAGTGACATCATAGCTCTGGTCCATCAAAAGTCTCAATAACTTACGACTATAATCTCAGCATTGGAAGAGGGCGGTAGGAGTTCAGGGTCATTCACAGCTACACATCAAGTTTAAGACCAGCCTGAGCTACTGAGATTGTCTCACAGAACAAACAAAACAACCACAACAGTTCACTAACTCTCAGCTGTCTTATCACAAGCTGCTCACACCTGAGCCTTCAAACTGGAAAACAACTGGCTCACATTTATGGCGCTTAACCTTTGGCCATTTGGTGTAGATATATAAAGACTATTGCTAGGTCTGATGACACCTTCCTATAACCCCAGCATTTGGGAGGCTGAGTGAAGAGTTAGTGCTCCAAGTTCAAGCCCAGACTGGCCTACAGCAGTAGACCCTGTCTCAGAAACCAAAATTAAAAGGCGAGACTCTTAGCACTTTCTTCACCAAACAAACAAATTAGAATGTGCATTCTGAATCAGACACTGTGGTAAGTAAGAACCATGCTGCTCTTACCTGGAGGGGGCTTTCAGTCGCCTGACAATAAACCAGAAAATAAAAAATTATGCGACAACCATCCACACGCACTGGATTCTGACTGCTGTCAGGCAGTGAGGCATGTTAAGCACTTCACACGATTTCACAAGCCTCAAACTGCGCAGACATGGAAACAGACACTGTGGGGCCATGTGGCTTGCCCAAGATCAATAGGGGGCCAAGTAGGGCCCAGAATTTGCTCACAGGACACGCCACATTCCTCAGCCCCGCTGCAGCCTCTCAGGGCAACCACTGCCCACAGGTAGGGAGTCATAGGAAAATTCCATCTATAAAAGGAATATTACTTTCGGAGATGGTTGGGGATGGGGACACATCAGAGCCCAAATCTTGAACTGGCCACTGGCAATCTGCATTTGAGTCTCCTCTCACCAGCCCTCCAGCATCTGCAGAGCTGAGCCACTGTGAGAAGCATCTTGTTCAGGAGTAGAAGGGAGCAGAGGGAACCCCAGGTGGTTCTAAGCCCTGTGAGCTCGCAAAAACTACGCACATTCGCCCCCAGTGTTGCTGCTCAACTGGAGTGTCCCTAAATTATCAGACAAAATGTTTGGTAGCCAGCACAATTAAGGGTTCCTAGAGTGCAGGGACTATGCAGAGGTTTTCAAGGGTGCACATGATTAAAGAGTCCGCAGCTGAGTAATTACAAATCTGGGAAGTGCAACAAGAACGGGAAAACGCACCGCTTCTCCAGACGATGCACTCATACTCTTGTCTGTTCTGAGCAGTACTCTATTTTACTCCTACAGCCGCTCCCCCAGCCAAAAGAGTGAACCCTGATTGGCTCTGGCCTTTGATTTGTCCAGACAGGGTTCCATGTCAGGTAATTTGTCTAATGCTATCCCGAGAGACCCAAGAGGAATCAGGGGGTGGGGCAAAAAGGAAAGGTTTCTTCACTCTTAAAGAGACATACAGTAAGAGGTGTCCTTAACTGCTGCTGGATAGGGCCCTTACTGGATGTGCCAACTGAAGCATAAGCAGGTATCTTGTGACCACACAGGGAGCCTGACCACGAGAGGTACAGTCGGTGGCAGGGTGACACAAAGGAGCAGGATTTGGTCAGTACATTTTGAAGAGCTACTGTCAACCTTTGGGCTTTTTGTTCTATAAATCCTATTTCTAGCCAGTTTCATTGGGGCTTCCTATGACGGTAGATCAAGGAGTCTCAAAATGGACACAGAGCCCAATAGCTCCTGGGGAACTGTTAGAAGCGCAAATGCTCACACTGGACCTGGAGCCCAGGGCTGTTTGGACAAGCCCAGCTGTCTAGCTGGCTGTGATTCTATAGGCCTGAGAACCCTGCAGGAGCACAGGATGCTGAAAAGTTATTGACCAACATTTTCTAGCCCTTTGACCCCAAGCGAGTTATTAAATTCTATAAACAGGGATAACTGGGTTTAGCTGGACAGGTTGATGGGAGGCTTGGCTAAATAAGTCACGGCACGTGAAGTGACTAGCACCGTGTCCAGTACACTTTAGATACTGAAGTTTGCTATTTGCTACTGCAGCCACTACCATCATTACTGTCAGCACCAAATGCCAACTTCCTTCCCGGCTCTCCCAAAGCTGGCCCTACCTCTGATACATTTATCTTACTCCCAGGAACCAGTCCTGTGTTTTGGGGCTCCACAAGGACAATTACCTTTCTGGTTGGCATAAGGGTGTGGCAAACAAGGGGGCAGGGGCAAAGGCTTTTCTTCTGCCTCTACACCGTGGGTCCCAGGCCTCTTCCCATAGCCTCAGCCACTGCTGCCCCAGCACGTACCATGGGCACTCTAAGCTCAGGCACTAAGATGCAGAAGGCTGAACATTGACCAGCCAGGTTCAGCAGGGAAGGACTCTTGTCAGACTGCACCCACATACTAGCTTTGGAGCCACAGCTGGCCAGGGGTTCTTAGTGCAGGGTGTCAGGGACACGGAAGAAAGAGACAGACACAAGAGGTCTGATCTCTGGCCAACAACCTTAGGGCCAGGAGTGAACAAAGGCCCCTTGCTTCAAAAAAGAAACTATTAGACCAAGCTTCATAAAAACTCAGTGTTAAATCATTTTTGATCCGCAGATAGGCAGTTTTTTATGGTCTAACCTGGTACAAGTCAGGAAAGTTTAATACAACGTGAAGGACTGAAGACCAACAAGAACTGGGCCAATGGGTCTCTAATAAAGGGACCTGGATGTCTTGAGTTTTATTCTTTTGGTTCCATCCAACTGTGGCTACTATGTAAATTTTAATACAATTTAACAATCAAGCCTGCAACAACCTCATTGTTACTGAACATTCGGATTGCTTTCATTATTTTGGAGAAAAGGGAAGAACAGGTTCCAGGCTACAAAAGAGATAAACAGGCAAACCTGCCACTTCCACCTTTGTCTCTCCCACCTCCCTAAACCGCTCTGCCCCATTCATGCCCAAGGAGTTCCTCCCCTCAGGACCTTCACACTTCCCCAATATACACTCCCTCACCTCCTCCAGGGCTATCTGATGATTCTTGTTGATTGAGGTTTCTGTCCTGCCCGGTGGTCCTGCAGTCATTCAGTCCCAAAGAAACACACAGAGGTCTACATTAATTATAAACTGATTGGCCTATTAGCTCGGGCTTCTTATTAATACTTATTAATACTTGTCTGTGTTAGCCACGTGGCTTGGTACCTTTTTCGGTGAGGCAGTCACATCTCGTTATCTTGCTTCCTCTGTGGCTGGATCACGACTGCAGACTGAAACTTCCCTCTTCCCATCATCCTTGTTGCCACGCCTCTACTTCCTGCCTGGCTACTGGCCAATCAGTGTTTTATTAAAAATAATACAAGTAACAGGATGAAAGACCATTGTCCCCACAGCACTTCTACTTTTTTAAAAAAACAAGAACTCTGAATCTAATATACTTTTGTTTAGTTTTTCTACCGACCATTATCCATAACAACTTGTAACCAACATTCTAAACAAAGGAAAATATCCATAGTCCATTTTTTGGGAATGTTGGCGTAGTTTTCCAGGCTACTTCCTGCTGGTTGGGGGCACTGATAATCTTATGGGGACCTAAAGAAAATATAGAATTATGATCAAGTCATGACTGGAGTATCCTGTGAGGCTGGATCATCTCAGGCAGCAATCTTGAATCTGTTCTGGATGTAGAACTCAGACATCTGGGCCATCCACTCCTACTGGAAATGTCTCAGGGGTCTTCCTTGATCAAATCTGATTTTTCTTAACCTGAAATGAATCCACAGCCTCTCATTTCCTGTGGAAATAAAAGCAAAACCTCTTCTCCACCGTAACATACCTTTTGACTTTAATTTTGAAGTCAGGGTATTTTCAAAATACCTATCTTGGATTAATTCAGCAGCATTTATAAACAAATATCTTTTAGCAGCTGTTGTTCCTTCCTCAGCATTCAAACAATTTAAAGAGAACATAATAGCATACGGTATCCAGATTCTCTGTGTGTTTTCCATCTTTACGTGGCTTTATTTTAACCTCTATCTCTTTTATTTATTTTTATTTTAATTTTTGGCTTTTTGAGACAGGGTTTTTCTATGTATCTTTGTCCTGGAACTCCCTCTGTAGACCAGGGTGTCCTTGAACTCACAGAGATCTGCCCACTTCTGTCTCCCAAGTGTTGGGATTAAAGGTGTGTGCCACCATACCCAACTACTCTCTTTTTTATTTTAAGGACTTCATCCTTTTTTTTTCTTTTTCTCCCAAACCTACATATATTTTTAACACACTGTAAATCATTTAGAGGCTTTCTTCATCTTTGAATCTCTCTTTACTGTATATCTCTTTTTCTGACCTCATGAGTCTTTAATTTGCTAAACGATATGGCTAGGATTAAAGCCACCACTTTGACGGCTGGATCCACCCCATTTCTTACCTTTCTGAGAGTCTAGCCTCGTGGCAGAGGTACTGGCTGGAGCCATGTTTATTGCCAAAACTCTATGGCGTTTCAAGGTCCCTGCCACCACCAAAAAGTATGCAGTTAGCTTTTCATTAACACCATTTAAGTATTTTATGGTAGGATCTCTTAAAAGAGCTGCAAGCTTTTACAGCTAAAGTTGAGTCAGGAAGCCTCTCTTAAATGAGAGCGCTTGCCTCTAGCAAGCAGAGCCCACCCGAGAAAGTGCTGCTATAAAGAAGCTGTGTTTAACACTGTTCTTTTGTGTCTAGAATTCCTTCCCAAGCTCTCCCAGGTTCTGTGTGGATGCAGTTGTCCACACATTGGGCACCATTTTGTACTGTGTTGTTTGATGACTGAGGAAGGAGCAAAAGCTGCTAAAAGACATCTGATTATAAATGCTGCTGGATTAATCTAATACACACACACAAATACACACACACATATTAAAAATGCTTTGACTTTAAAATTTAAGTCAAAAGATATGTTACTTTAGAGAAGAGGTTTTGCTTTTGTTTCCACAGGAAATGAGGGACTGTGGATTCATTCTGCATCAAGAAAAATCAGGTCTGACCAAGGAAGACCCCCTGAGAAATCTTTGATAGAAGGAATGGCCCAGATGTTTGTGTGCTACATCCAGAACAGTTCAATGACTGCTGCCTGAGATGCTCCAACCTCACAGAATACTCCAGTTACGACTTGATCACAATTCTAAATTTTCTTTAGGTTCCCATTAGATTATCAGCACCCCCAATCAGCAGGAAATAATACGCCCACATTCCCCAAAAATGGATTATGAATGTTTGCCTTTGTTTAGAATGTTGGTTACAAGTTGTTATGGATAATGGTTGGTAGAAAAGCTAAACAAAGGAGATTTGATTCAGAGTTCTTGTTTGAGAAAAAATGGGGGTGAGGTGCTGAGGAACAATGGTCTTTTATCCTGTCACTTGTATTATTTTTAAGAGAACGCTGATTGGCCAGTAGCCAGGCAGGAAGTAGAGGCAGGGCAATCAGGCAGGAAGTAGAGGCGTGGCAACGAGGATGATGGGAAGAGCGAAGTTTCAGTCTGCAGTCGCGACCCAGAGGACACAAGATGTAACTGCTTCGTCGAAAAAGGTACCAAGCCACGTGGCTAACACAGACAAGAATTATTGACTAATATAAGTTATAAGAGTTAATAAGAAGACTAAGATACTAGGCCAATCAGTTTATAATTAATGGAGACCTCTGTGTGTTTCTTTGGGACTTAAGGACTGCAGAAACCGGGCAGGACAGAAACCTCAGTCAACAGAATCTGCCTAAAGCTTCAATCCCATCTGCCCTAATATTTCATGCATCCTCCTTGCTTAATTTCCTCACCTTCGTATATGCTAACAGTACACCGTTTATTTATTTACTGTGTTTTCTTTTTTTATAATATGTTTCCACACATGTGGGACTCAAGAGGAAAATTTGCAAGAGTTCTCTTCTTCCACTATCTGGGTTCCAGGGATCAAAATCAGGCTTGGCCCCAAACGCCCTTATCCCCTGGCCATCTTATTGAGCCTTTTGTTCTAGTTTCTTTGAGATAGATAGGTTTCATGTAGTCCAGGTTGGCCTCAACTCACAGCACAGCTGAAGCTGGCCTTGAACTCATGAACACCTGCCTCTATTTCCCACAGTTACAGGTGTGTGCCACTAGCCTGGCTTCACTCATCTTGTTTTCCTAATCCCCACTTAAGTGGAGCCCCACACGGGGGAGAAAAGTGAGGAATGGAGTCTGCATTGCTAGACATCCTTCGTACCTAGCACAATTCTCATGAGAACATTATCACCAAGAAGGTTTAAACACCAAAGCTAGGATAGGTAGTGCACACACCTTTGATCCCAGAGGCAGACAAATCTCTGAGTTCAAGGCCAAACTGCCAGAGTAAGTTCCAGGACAGCCAGGGCTGTCTTCAGGGGCGAGGATGACAGGACACAAAAATAAAAACAAAGAAAAAAAAATCATGTAACTGGGGAGCTGGGCTGCCTTTAATCCCAGCACTTGGGAGGCAGAGGCAGGCGGATCTCAATGAGCCTGGTATACATAGCTAATTCCATGACAGCCAGGGTTATGTAGAGAGACCCTTTCCGAAAAATTCAAAAGAAAAATAAACAAACAAACAGAAGAAATATGGAGACTGGGGAGATGAAGGCACTTGCTGCCAAATCTGGATCTGAGTTTGATTCCGAACTGGCCTCCACATGTGTGCCACGGCACTCAGACCACCCCACACACAAATGTAAAACATTTGAGAACAAACTTGGATGAACCTTATGGCGCCTGTTTGTAGACCCGGCACTTGGAAGCAGAGGTGGAAGGATCAGAAGTCACGGGATGTCAGCCTTGAAGACGACCACAGTTTGTCCAAGGTCAGCCTGGACTCCCAGAAACAGGGCTGTGGAGATAATTCGGTAGACAAAGCACTTGCTGTGCAAGCACGAGGGCTTCAGTTCCAGACCCAGAACCCACAAAAAAAAAATTACCATAATCCTAGGAGAGGCAGACTTACTGACCCCTGGAGCTGATGGCCATCCAACCTAGACTACTTCTGAATGCCTGGCCAATGAGACCCTGCAGGGGTTGGGGAGTGGGCTGTACCTGAGGAATGAAAGTCACATGTCTCTACATGCAAGTGCGAGCACACACACATACTTGCACACATAAATACACACACAAGAATATTAAATACCAAATTCATGGTGCCAGCATTTGGGTTTTGCCAGCCCTCAGAGCCACACTGAGAAACACACACATGTGCCGTATGCTGGCCACCCCTGGAGATGGAGCTCCCAACAAGTGCCTTTGAAAGAAACACAAGGACAAAAATAAGAGGGAGCTGGGGACAGTTCGAACCTAAGGGACTGCAGGGCTTTCCACACTTCCCTCCCCACCAACACAGAGTCTGGTCTGGAACAGGGCTAGAGAAAAGAGAATCCTCAGCTAGAACAAAGAGTGCCAATTCCCAGGCGGGATCATACCAGCTCCCCTGGCAATATCTACAACCTCCCTAAGACCTGCAGGAAATGAAGGGGCCAGCAGGAACTCTTCTGTCCCCACCCCACCTCAAAAACCCAGTTTGTCTCCTCTGCCTGATGCTTCTGCGAAGAGGTTTCATCACAGGCTGCGAAGTGACACCACAAAGAGCAAACGCTACAGGAGAGTCCACGTGCCATGCCTGGAAAACACAGGTTGGTTGCAAAGGAATTCCCACTGCTAGCCTGATTTCAGGTCCCTGAGCCATGTCACAAGCTGCTCCTCTCCTTTGGTCAAAAAGCAGAACTAAAGGGGACATTCCCATGGCCTCTCACAGCAGGCTGCCTGTAAACTCAAGGCTGGCTTCTGGTTCCTTGTGGAGGCTCCCCAAAACCCCGCACAGACAAGGCTGGGTGTCAGAGGAGCTGTCCTGGCAGTCTAGAGAGGAGGATCAAGGAGGATCTGAGGCCTCCGGTTCAAACAGGTCTTTGGGGTGGGGGGTGTACGGAGCCTCAGTCAGGTGCTGAAAGAAAGGGGATCAGGAAAGAAGGGCCTCAAGAGGATCCTGCCGCACAACAGAAATGGGAAGCCTGGCCAGGGGTGCTAGATGCTGCCTGCTTTACCAAAGGTCCCCAGACCCCCCAGCCAAGCACTGACTTTTACATGATGAAGAACAAGGGGGCGAAGAGCAAGTAACTGTATTATTTAAGTGGACTGAGCAGAGGCAGGGAATTCCCCACACACACACTTGAGCCTGAAACACACAAATGCTGGGTGAAATCTCTTGTACTTGATTCTAACTTTTCTTGATGAGACACTTCAAACACACAAAGGTAAAGGGAGGCTATAATAAGCCCTCGCCACTCAGCTGCAACCGTTCCCAACTCATGGCCAATCTCGTTTCATCTCTTACCCCCACGCGCCTGTCCGCCTCCACTTTCCGCCCCCATCCAAGCACTGTGAGGCACATGCTGGGCATCCCAATGGTCCATTCACAGGAATTTCAGTATGCACATCTTAAAGATAAGGGCTCAGCCGTGAGATCATGAGCACATCTGAAAAACTGACGAAGTCTCCTGAGTACTGCCAAATACTCATATGACTTTTGTTATTTTAAAGGAAATGGAAGAACAGATCCCACGATTAGAGAAATCCCTGGCCCCAAAGGATGTGGAGGCTGCTGCAAGAGCTGCAGGCTGGGACTGTAAACCCCAACTGTCCATCCGCCAGTTCATGGGCAGACCACAGGTGACACAGACTGCGGAAGAGTCACTAACTCTGGACCTCAGTTTCCCCATATAGGAGATGGAAGTAGCAACAGCACTATCCCATGGAGTAGACTGAAGAATCAAAGGCCATTTCCTTCCCCACAAAGTTCTCTGGACAGTGCCTCCTCGTATTGTCAGTTTGGTCAATAGGGTCTTACTGCGCATGTTTTACACACCTGGCATTGTCAGTAGGAGGAGGTGAGTGCAAATTATCACCCTGGCAACATAATAAACTTGGGATCCACCTGCTCTGCTTGGCTAAGAGGTGCAGATCCATCTTGCCCATTCTTAGGTCTCAGGCAGTTCATACATCTAGAAATGAGCTCAGGCTGGACTACAGAAGGATTTCTGGTGCTTAGATAAAAGTCAGCATTCCTCAGGAACTTGTGAAACCGGTTCCCATCTGCCAAAAGTCATTTCCCTTACCTCTGGCAGAAGGAACATATGGCTACCTATAACTCCTATCACTATATCAAAACCCATGCTGGCCTTTAGGCTCCCTAGTATCACAAATACCTGTTATCCATTTCAAATCCAAGCTAGTATCTGGCTCTTCCCTTCCCCCAGCTACTAGTTTTCCTTATAATCCATATGATTTATCCACTCAACACACACACTCTCTCTCTCACTACCCAAACTCTCATCCTCTTGCACTCTTGCTATTCTCCTCCCCATTCTCAACCCTTTTCCCCCCTCTGCTCCATTCTATCTTTTGTTAGCTATCTTGTGAGTGTCACTAATCTCTCCCACTCTCATAGCCCTGATAGTCACTTTGCTTTCTTTTTTCTCTGCTCTGGACTCTTCCCAAAAGCTGTGCCTCTTTATATCCAACCTAGAGCATCTTTGACAGTAGACATGATGCCATAGCATCCCATACCCATCCAATGCTGTGTGAATAAGGTACTAAATACTTGGCAATGCTTTGCTTGTCAAACAACCTGGAAAAGAAATGCTGTGTCTACTTCCTCCATTAGCCTTTGCCTCATGAAGAAGGCCTGCAATGAGGAGTATCAGTCTACAGTGATTTCTCTCTCTCCCTCTCTCTCTGGTTTTTTGTTTTTGTTTGGTTTTTCGAGGCATGATTTCTTTCTCTGTGTAGCCCTAGATGTCCTGAAACTCACTCTTGTAGACCAGGCTTGCCTCAAAATCAGAGATCCACCTGCCTCTGCCTGGAAGGCGTGCCCCACCAACACCCAGCTTCAGTGATCTCATTTGTAAAATGAGTTCAATGAAGTCGATGACGTCATTGGACTGCTGGAGAGTTAATTGAGGACATATCTGAAGCGCTTAGCCAAGCACTAAGCAGTGAGTCGTGCTATGTGACTGTCAGCAACTAGCATTATTATTACTTTACAAACTTTAAGTAGTGTGAGCTTGGAGAAGAGACACCCACCCTTCTCCAGTGACAACTGTATTCCTTCTGTGGTGAGGTGGCTCATTTCCACCTCATGACTCCGCACTTGCTGTTCCCTCTGCCTGGAACTCCCCCCAACGCCCCCAACTCCTGACACAGCTGGTGCACTTGCTCATTCAGACCTTAGCTCACATGACTTTCCCTCCTCGGCCTGGGAGGCCTTCCCTGTTCATCTGGGCTACAGTAATCACCCCCTCCCTCTCTACCAGCCACTCCAGCCTTTTACCCTGTTATTTTCCCCGACATACTTAAAAACCATCTGAAAGTAGCAAGACCAGCTTTGTGTTTTAAGTTCTAATCGGGGGTGGGGGGGGAGAACAAATCCTGAAACTATCTGGTTTACTGTGTGTCTCCTCGGGTTGTCTGAGAGCAAGCATCTTATCTGAGCCAGGTGTGCTGACTCACGTCTGCAATCGCAGGACTGAGAGGTGAGAAGCAGGAAGACTGAGAGTTCAAGGCCAGCCTGGGCTAGCTGCAAGCCTTGGTTTCAAAATACAAACAGAAAAACAAAACAGAACAGAACAGATTTTGTCTGTCCCATTCATTGTTGAATCCTCGGTGCCTAGAAGAAATCCTGGCACGCGGAAGATGCCCAGTAAATTGGTTGACTTAATAAAATAGGAACAGTGACTCCTGGTCCAGGGCTAAGAGCAGCCCAGCAGGCCAGTCAGTGTCTTGCAAACATTTCATTCAGTCTCCACCAACCACTGAGGGAGGGATGTCCACCGTAAACATTTCATCTATGATGGAAAGCACTCAATGAACACCTTACATAGTAGAGGCCATGTGGGATCTGAATCCAGAGCTGTCACCTGTGCCCCTTTCTCCTGCTAATATGAGGAAGGATACTCCCTACTGGTGCTCCACCAAGAGTCCCCACCCCGACACCAGCTGCGGTGTGACTACTGCACTGGCTCAAAGCTTCCTTTTCTGAGCATGTCTTCTCTTTATTCCAAGCAGCTAAGCCTCTCAACCCTGGCGTCCAACGTCTTCAAGCTGGTTCCAGCTTTACAAATTTTTCAAATTTCTTCCTAGCATTTCCAATGACTGGGGTTGCTCCTCCTCTGAGCCCTGCAACAAAGGCCTTGGAATGGCTTTGGATTTGAAAGACTGTAAAGCAGCAACAATGGACCCCATCCTAAAAGTCTGACACAAATTCCCTTTCCACAACTATCCCATAAGGAAGGTACTGGTATCACTCCGATGCTCAGATCCGGAAATGGAAGTCCAGGAGAACAAATGCCTTACCCAAAGGATTCCAACTAATACAGAATAGTATCAGACTTTGAATCCAGGCCTTATGGCTCCAAACTTCACGTTTTCAGACACCCCGCTATACTGTCTAGATGTAAAGTAGTGTGATTGCTAAGGTAAAAGAACTCCTGGCCATGAGGGCAATGTCCAGTAATATAACAGCAGAATAGGGCAGGGTCTCTCCAGCTTCGAGAATGTGGGCACAGTCATTAAGTAAAGTCAGATCTGTATGTAAGAACTTGAAGAGATATATCCAAAAACCAAGTTACAAATATGTGTAGCTTGAGCCAGGAAGGATGGCACAGACAGTAATACCAGTACTTGGAAGGTAGAGGCAGGAGGATCAGAAATTCAGGGCCAGCCCATTACACAGCAAGTGTAAGGCAGCTATCTGAGCTATATGAGCCAGCTATATGACCCTGCTCACACAATTGTGGTAGGGACTGGATGTCACGTGTATATGGCTTGAGCCCTACGCCTCCTTTCTTAAGGAAGGGGTAGGGGAGGAGGAAGAAAAAAACAACTGACATAAGCACAGATCAACAGATCTAAGTATACACACACACACACACGCACACACACGCTCACGCGCACACACGCTCACTCACACACACACACACACACACACGCTCACGCGCACACACGCACAAGCATACAACCTAATCACCACGGCCATGGGTATCTCCCTTTTGTTCACTCTGGTAGCTCTGACCTGAGGCTACATACTTGCCACTCACAGTGTAAATGTGTGGTCGTGTCGAGGGCAGGGGCACTGCAGTGGAAGGTGGGACGCCTGTTTTCCTTCTACACCACACACTGCCTGGCACGGTACAGCGAAGTCATCTGTCTCGAATGCTCTGGTTTTTGAGATGGGTGTCTCACATAGCACAGGCTAGCCTTGTCCTCCTGATTGTCTCTACTTCTAAGCGCTGGGATTACAGGTGTGTGCCACCATGTTCAGTTTGTGTTAATTCAATCCCCTGTTCCCCAACACACGCACTAAGGCCATGACTAGAGCAATGCTGAAGAAGGAAAGTACAGATTGGTCTGGTTAGCTTCCCTCTCACTCTAACAGCTGAAAACAAAAACTAAAGAAAACGATGTTGTTTTCTTTTATTAAAACGTAAGTACATTTAATTTAGCTTTTGCAAGTTATTAAGCCTCAACTTGAAAAATACAGGCAAATATATTTTACAGCTGAAAAAGGCCCCAATCTCTGCACACTCTACATTCCAGTTTTGATTTACCACCTAACAACTGCAACATCTGAAAACCGGGCCCACGGTAACTCTTAACCCATTCTACCCACAAGGTTTAAAAACCATTTGCTGTTGTCACTACAAGGGAGACAGACCAGAGTCTTTTTTAGTCACTGCCTTACTTCTACAGATGAAAAATGCAAAAAGCAAGCAAACAAATAAACCCAAAAACCCTCAAATATAACAGCCATCATAAATTCAATGAAGAATAGTTTCCCATCCTCAAATGAAATTGCATGGACAGGTTTCTGCTACAGATTAAACCTCGCAGAGACCCAGGAAGCTCCTTCCCAGCCTTTCCCCAGTGTGTGGTGTGTGCTGCCTTCCCATGCACTGACAGCGTGCAATTTTTCAGAAAGAAATTATCAACTCAGTTTGACTTTGGCAGGTTAAAAAACCACAGAAATGAGTAGCCTGAAGACCAGGCCTTCCTGACACACCTGTAGCCATTGCAGTCTGGCCAAATCCACATTGTCTTCTCTGGAGCACATGAGTGCACATTCTACATATGTGCGCCTATCTATGTCATTCTCAATGACTCAAAGAAACAACTCGTCCCAGCACGCAGGAGGCAGAGGCAGGAGGATCTCTGTGAGCTCAAGGCCAACTTGGTCTACAGATTGATTTCCAGGACAGGCTCCAAAGCTCCAAAGAGAAACCCTGTCTCAAAAAAAAAAAAAGAAAGAAAGAAAGAAAAGAAAAGAAAAGAAAAGAAAAGAAAAAGAAACAACTGGACCTTGTCAGACAAGCATACCCCCCATAGCCATGGTGATGCATACCTGTAATCCCCATACTTGGAGACAGAAGGGTTGGGAGTTCAAAGTTATCCTAAGTCAACTTAAGGGTAACCCGGGCTTCTTGAGACCCTGTCTCAAAACAGAAAAGACCACCATCTACAGAGGGGACAGGGAAACCTCCAGCCTAGGCCCAGCGAAGTGAGCTTCTGTAACATGGCAGCTCCATCCTTCTATCAGTCAACTGGATAAGGGGAGGCTGAGGAAGACAAGCAACTTCCGAGTTACTGCCTCAGGCAACTGGGTCAATGCTGGTCAGTCGGCTGTGATGGCTGGTGACTATTGGATCAAGGAGGAAAAAGAGTTCAGATTGACATGCCCAAGAACATCCATCAGGGGACGTCAAGAAAGCGCCAGTGCATGTGTGTACCATGCACAGAGCCCCAGATTCCATCCTCAGTACCTATTAATAATGATGATAAATACAGACCTGACGTGAATATACTGACTTGGAGGGGAGGAAGTGTGCAAGGAGTGCTGAGGACAGGTCAGCACGGTCACTTCTCAGGTCCTTAACCCACAGGATGCTCCGCAATTGAACCCTTGCTGAGTAAACTTTACGGACCAGAGGCACTAACCTTGCACTCTGCCCTACAGGTACAAACAGGATCAGAAAAGGCTCACTGTAGAAAAAGAGAGGTCCATTCGTCAAGTGCTCTGGGCTCCGTGATAACCACAAAGCAGCTCCTGGAGTCAGAACAATCCTGGCAGAGAAGTCCCATGACTACCATTTCACAGATGGGACATTGAGGCTGGGAGCAAACATGTGGGGGAGCTCAGGGCTGTCATGTCACAGCCCACAGTTAGGCAGTCTCTGGGCCAGATGGAGAACATTGAAGGAGAACAATCATAATGCATTAGAGCTGCCACTCAGTGAGGGATGGCTCAGCCTAGTGTTCAGCAAATCCTCAGAACCTTACCAGGGCAATACTGCTATTGTCCCATTTTTAAAAATGTGGGACCTAAGTCTGCAGAAGGGAAAGCCAACTGGGCCAGTGTCGAGTCCGGCCCACTGAGGAGACCAATGCTACAGCAGAACCCTACTCAGAGAGGGTCTCGACGTTACTCGGGAACGCTGAACAAATGAGAGCATTCACAGACGGCTGTGTGCCGGCAGCTGTGTTGCATTTTACACAGCGAGTTCTCCTACATCTCCAAAACAGCTCTATGAGGTGGCTGCAGTTGAAACCTGCAGTTTATATTTAGGCAGAGAAAGGGAAACTAAGGCACAGAGGGGCGAAGTTAGCTGCCCAAGGTCACACAACCAGCCAGCGCGTGGCAAAACCTAAATTTGAACACAAGCCTCTCTGCTTCACAAGCAAAAGCTCTTATCAAAATCATATCAGTTGGAGCAGCTCCTCTGCACTGAGTGTTAACTATGGACTCGGATCTTTACATGCACATGGTCAACTAACTGGCATCAAATGCAATGGACAGTATCTTCGCCTCATTTCTCCAGGAGCTAACAATAACGCAAACCCGCAAGAAGTATCTTCAATATGGAATGCCTAATTCACCAGATCTCAACCGCTCAAAAGAATTACCAGCAAAGGACATCGTTCCCCGTTTTACCGAAGGCAGAAAAGGAGGTTCGGCGCGGTTTTCCCAGACCGCAGCTCCAGAGTGCCAGAGCTGGGACGTGCACCCACGGTTCCCGGACTCCAAGCTCTTCCCTACAGTGCCGGGTTGCACGTCTGGAAAGTTGAGCCATGCGGGCACGAGTCCCGCCGGGTACGGAGGGCGTGAGTCCCGGCGCTGCCGCCCCCCACAGCCGATGCCCACACCCGGCCGTCCGCCTGGTCACCCGCCTGAGCTGACCCTCGGGGTCCGAGCAGTCACCAATTCCCCACCACCCTTACGCGAGACTGCTCCTGCATCCGGAGCCACGTACCTCGTCGTCCCGGCTGCACGCCCCGCGGGCTCCTCGACCGCGGCGTCCGGCACCGCGCGGCTCGCTAAAGACGCCGTCAGCTCCAGTGGCCCGAGTGACTTCCAGGCTGCCCACTTCCAAGCCGCTTCGCGCGAGGCCTCGTGGGAACTGTAGTTTCTCCCTGAGAAGCAGCGCGCTGAAGAGAGCCTGACGCGCAGGGGCTGCCGGGAGTCGTAGGCGTATCACCGCACGCCTTCTGGGAGTCGTAGTTTACAGGACCCTTCGGTGCAGCTCCAGTCTCCTGAGGACTTCCGCAGCCCCGAGGGGCGTGAGGCAGGGAGGCGTGTCTTGTGCTCGCTCCAGCCCGCGAGCCTCGCTCTTCACCCTGCTCGACCGGTTTCTCCGTTCTCTCTGCCGCATCCGCCTTCTCCCTCTGCTCGGGGAACCTTCGCCGTCCCTCTCCACAGGGCGGGAGTCTATTACCCCGAACCTGCGAGCCTGGGGAGGGGTGGGTAGACCGGAGCTGTGCGCTAGACCCCCATCAGCGCCAGGCGGAGCGGGACGGCGGCGGCGCGCCCTCGCGCACGCGCGCTCTCCGGCGGACTCGGGCCTGGGTAGATGCGGGGGTGGGGTGGGGGCCGTCGGGGCGGGGGTCGAGGGAGGAGGACTTTCTTTCCACCCCCCCTTTCGGAACGCGTGCGCGTGCCAGTGTGCACACGCGCTCGCTCTGGTCGCCCGGGTCAGTCCGCCAGGTGCGGGGCTGCGGGACTAACCGTTCTGTCGGTGGGGTCCCTTCTCGTTTTCAGCGTTGCTTCCCCGGTCCCCTCTAGGTCTGTTCGTCTACACAGGAGCCCCCGGCTGCCGCCAAGCTCGCTGTCCCTTGTCGGGGAGTCCTGTCGCAGGTAACAGGCGCGGCTCCTGCCCTAAGGAGGCAGACACACCCACCCTCCCCGCCTCTGCGGATTCCGTGGAGCAAGAACGTGGGGACTCGGCTCCCTGTGTTCCTCTCTCCCTCCTAGGAGGCTCCTGACCTGTCCCCGAGGCGGGAGCCGCGGAATCACAACCCGTAGAGGCTGCCTGGCAAGCCTTTTCTCTCCCATTCATTCAGTTCTTACACAGTCTGAGCATAACTATGTTTGTTGAGTGCCTACAGCCTGGGAAATGTCTAGATTTAATCCACTCGCTGATAGAAGCGAAGATTCGACCTTAAAAACAAACAAACAAACAAAAAGCCATCAAAACGATATTGCCTTTATCACTCCGTAAGAGTTTCTGAGGCAGTGGACTAGAATTGCACCCTCTAAACCCCATGCATAGCCTTTCTGCTTCATCCTGTTTCCTGGGAAGTATTCATTGTGACATGATGGGAAGCACATATTTCTTCTTACTGGGACAGAACAGAGGGATCATTCAGGTGCCCATCCATTCAGAAAAAAAAAAAAAGTCTTAGACATCTAATCCAAGTCATTGTGATCTCCAGCGGTAATACTTACCAGAAATAGCTACTTTAATTTTTGAGACTGGGTTTTGCCGTGTAATTAGCGGGCCTGGGATTTTAGATGTAAACTAAGCTGGCCTTGAACTCACAAAGATTGCCTGCCTTTGCCTCCAGATGCTTGGATTAAAATCATGCACTATTATATCCCACCAATTTTAATTATTACATAAAACCGGGCTTGTAATCCTAGCACTCACAAGGCTGAGGGCAGGAGGGTGACTGCACACTGAGTTCTGAGCCATCCTGGGCTACAGAGTTCGAATTTGGGGAGGGGGCATCACCTTATATAAAAACTGAAGCCTATCTCCAGTTAATGGTTGCTGGGGTAGAAACCTTTTCTTTGCTCATACCCATGTAAACCAACCATCAACCTTGCTCTTATGAGTAACTAAACCTGGTGGTTCACATAAACAGATAAATAAAATAAATTTTACATGCAAAAATTAAGATGAATTTTAATAATGAGCCTTGATACATTAAAATGTTGATTGTATATGTTTGCTGTTTCAGTTTTACAATTTAAGTAAAAATATGAGACACTTAAGAAAGTCATTTGTGGCATGGATTGTTGTAACAAAGGGTTGAAAACTGCCCAATATTTGTTAACAAAGTCAAATCCAGTGAGAGGGTCTAATTTCAGGATTTGGGGAGTGGAGGCAGGGGCATCAGGAGTTCCTTGGCTAATGGCAAGGCTGAAGCTAGCCTAGGCTACATGAGACCCACACACAGGACCAATGCCCACTAATGGGAATCTGAGAAAAATGATGGTCCTAGACTTTGCATCTGGCAACTGTTGGAAAATGAAGTATAGCTCCATATTATATGAATTAATCTCCAGACAGAGGAAGAATATATGTATACTGTATACAGCGTGTATGTAGAAAATGTATATTATACTTGGGTATGCGCAGAACACCTTTAGAAGGATACAGACAGGACATAGGCAGGTGACCTTTGTAAGTAAGAAACAGGACAGGCAAGCAAGTGTGAAACAATGACTTTTTTGTTTATATGGCCCTTAGAATTCCAATAAATTTTTCCACATTCATCTTAAAAAGTTAATTGAAGATAAATAGCTAAGTCATAGTACCATCCTAAGAATTAAATAGGGGCTGGGAAGATGGCTCAGAAGTGAAGAGCACATACATTCTTTAAGAGGATCAGTTTCCCGCACCCTTGTTGAACGGTTCCCAAATGCCTGTAACTCAAGTTCCAGGGATGTGACACACCCTTTCCCGGCCTCCACGCCCCCCCCCAACCCAGAGCACCTACATTCGTGTGCACATGCCTCCACCGCTACACAGGCATGCACAAAACTTTTCAAAATAAAAGTAAGCTGGACTATGGTAGCGCACACCTTTAATCCCAGCATTTGGGAGGCAGAGGTAGGAGGATCTCTATGAACTCAAGGCCAGCCTGGTCTACAGATCGATTTCCAGGACAGGCTCCAAAGCTACACAGAGAAACCCTGTCTCGAAAAACCAAAACCAAACAAACAAACAAACAAACAAATTAAAGCAGTATTATTAAATGCCTCTGTTTTAGTTACTACCGTTAGCTCCCACTGTTCAAAGTATACCAGTTTTTAACACTTGGTAGCCTTCCTAAGTGCTGGGCACTATTATTCCCAGGGATCTAAGCTAACTCTTCCATTGCCTGGAAGCTAGCCCACTATCTAAATGTGTGTGAAAGTTAAGTGCCTAATAGCCCTTTGGATCTACCAACAGTCCAAGAGTCGTGTGCCAAGACCTGGTAGACAAACTTCAGTAACACCAAAGAACAAAGAAAACTAAGGGGTCCTCTCTAGTCTTGCAGTCAACTATTTATTTAGACCCTTTCGGTCCCAGTTGGACTTCCTACACTCTTGTTTCCAAGTGTGAAACCTGCCTGGAAGGCAAGGCCTTTTAATTTATTAGGGTTCTATCTCAAAGTGTGGAACACATATCACCCTCCTTTTGGGTGGTCACTTGTTATATCTACGCATAGTACTTGATAATCTTCCTTCCTAAAATTAAATCACATGATAGCCAGCTCCTCAAGAGAAGGAGGCAGGAGGACCATTTAAATCCAAAGTTCAAGACTAGCCTGAGCACTAGTGCTCAGATGCACGTGAGTGAGCACACACACCACCAAAGACGCTATGGATATTACTGGTAGAATTTAAGTTTGAAACAAAGGCTGCAGAAAAATTTAATAACTCCAGCTGTCCCGTTGTTAATTAGTTCTGTGACTACTTGTTGACGTCTCCTTTCCCTGCTAAACTGCAAAGTCAATGAAGCAAGAAGTCTGTATCTCTGGTGCTGTTGGACTCTAGGAACACGAAGCTGGAGAGCCAGAGAGGGCCGAGAGGCATGCAGTGTGTGGAGTGCAGCGCCCCCTGCAGTCCATTCTCTCATGCCACCTGCTTTTCCTCAGACCTGAACCCAAGAGAAGGGAAAAGAGCACAGATTTGAGTTTTCCCCCCCATAGACAAGAGGAAATAGCCCATCTTAGTCCCAAATACCCTGACTACAGACTGAGTGCCACCAATAAATCAAATCATTTCTGAGCTAGCAAGTCGTTGGTCAATACCTTTGGAACCAATTCCTCCAGAACCCCTTCGAGACTTGTGTTTAGGGACGAGACCTGAGAGTAAGGATGGAGTTGGGAAGAGTTTAGGGCAGAGGTTTCCTCCAGGTCACCTGATGAATGAGTCTGAGGTAGGAGTGACAGAAAACACAAACTTAGGGGAAGACTCCCTTGCCCCATGCCAACCCCAGCAGTGATTCCGCAAAAGGTCCTGACGGCATTGTCATAGCCTGGTGAAAAGTGGGAGACGATGGATATACCCAGAACAATGGGAGCTAATGGCGAAGACTGCACATTTGCCACACGTGACACCTCGGTGGCTCTGGGGACTGAAGGAAGACCCAGTGGGGGTACAGTGTAGGTGTGGGGCTGGCCCACAGGTTGTTCACTGGTGTGCAGGATTGGAAGCAGATTGCCCCAGCTCCTCCAAGGTGGCCAGAGGGGAATGGAATTGAAGACAGGGCAGAAGCACGGTGTGAACTTGAGACTGCAGAGCGAACCAAGAGGGCGAGGCCCAATACCAGTCCCCAGTAACTACTCTTGAGTGGATTTGGGGGGCAAGAGCTTCCTTATTATGGGCTGGAAGAACCTCCTTATATGATATAGATAGATTCAGAGCTGTAGATTGACTCTTAGCCCTGATTGAGGCAGCAGGATGGAATGGGGTAGGATCACTCACATATCAGTCCTGGCTGGCCTGGAACTCTCTATATAACCCAGGATAGCCTAACACCCAGTCGCTATCCTGTCCTGCCTTAGCCTCCCAAGTGCTGGAATTACAGGTCGTCTTGAACACGTCTCTCTTCTCACAGACCCCCACCCACTGGACATTTATGTTCTGCCTGCTGCTTCCTCTCAGATTCAGGCTAGTCTCTGTTCAAATACGGGACCTAATCTTAGGCATATTGAGAATTCTACTGGCTTTGCTTTAAAAGATCCAAGCCATTCTGACTGTGAACTCTGACAGCTTTCTAAACCAATGGTCCTCCACTTTAGCGTGCAAGCGATCAGCTAGGGAGCCTGTTAAAAGCCAAGTTATCATTGGTCTTATATAGGAGTTTACAGTGCAGTAAGAGCTGGGGTTTCAGCCGAGAAAACTTGCCCTTTTTTCCTGCTCCCTCTCCTTTTCTTGGGGGAGGAGGCATTTGAGACAGGGTCGTTCTACACAGCCCTATGTCCTCAGTCTCACTATGTAGATTAGGTTGGCCTCAAGCACACAGAGATCTGCCTGCTTCTTCCTCCGGAGCGCTGGGATTATAGGCCCGTGCCATTGCCCCAGGCTGAAGGGACTACTATGCGGTCTAACAAGTTCCAAAGCACTGCTTTGGGAATCATTTCTCTGACTGAAGTGTTCCTTCACCTGGCAGTCACTTGGCCTTCATTGCCCTCTGCTGGTCAGACTTGGTGGTCATGTTTACGGAGCAACTGAAAGTATGAAGAAGGGAAGGGGAAGAAAAGAAGAACGCTGAAAGGAGACAAGCAGAGGGAGGGAGGAGAGGGAATGGGGAATCGGAAGAAGGGGGTTAAAGAGGAAAGACAGAATCCCAAGCCTAGAGCCATTTGTGGTTGCCTGCTGCTTCAGGCTATACTTACAAGGGCTTTCTCGGGAGTTCTGTCTGATCTTCCTAACAGTGGGGCAAAGCAGGCAAGATTGGCATTTTCCCTTTTTACAAATGAGGAAAAGCAGGCTAGGGTTGTTACTCCATGGCAGAGTATCCTCCTAGCAGGCGTGAAGCTCTGGGTTCCATCCATATCATTGCATAAACCGGGCATGACAGCACATGCTTATAATCCTAGCACTTAGTGCGAGCAGGAGGATCGGAAAGTGAAGACATCCTCTGCTATATAGGAAGTTCAAAGCCAGCCAAGGGTGAACGCAGCCATCATGAAACAAAGTAAAGCAAAACCCAAAACATGACTCCATGGTTCTTGCCTTCTGGTTCCCAGCTTCTAGAAAAGTAACCCATGAAAGCATCCTTCTTTTGGATACCCACAGGTGTGCAAGCAACGGTCCTGAGGAGGACCAGGGGAAAAGTCAAGTGATGTCTTCCATCAGACTCATTCCCAAGTGGAATGAGTTTATACGCCTCGTGAATGAAGCCATTCAAAAAAGCAAGGTAAGGCATGTGTTTTTAGAACATTAACATATTATTGCTTAGCTCCTACCTTATAGCAATAGGCACTTCAAAAAGAGCCATATACAGGCCATGGAAACGAGGAAAGCAGGGCAAACCACTAGGACAGTTGTCACCACAACAGAAGGGGGACACCAATTTCTCAATAACTCTACAGACAATGATAGTGGGATGTAAACATTTGGGGGCATTGTCAAGGGTAGAGAATCTGAAAGGGAAGTATCTTTGTCACTGTTCTGTTGCTGTGAAGAGATGCCATAACCAAGGCAACTCTTATAAAAGGAAGCATTTAATTTGGGACTTTCTTGTAGTTTTAGAGGGTGAATCCATCTTCACCATGGTGGGGAGCATGGCTGCAGACAGGCAGCCATGGTGCTGGAGCAGTAGCTGAGAATTACATCCTGATCCATAGGCAGCGGGTAGAGAGAGACTGGGCCTGGTGTAAGCTGTTGAAGCGCCTCCTCCATCAAGGACACGCCTCCTAATCCTTCCCAAACTGTTCAACTGGTGACTAAGCATTCAATTATATGAGCATTTGGGGGCCAGTCTCACTCAAAGCACCACAAAGAGTAAGGCACCAGAGAGAACATTTGCAAATGGGCCCCAAGTGCATGGTTCATATTCGTGTTCTGTCTTTGTGGAATATAACACACCATGTATGTGCTGTTCCTTGGCTAGATAAGGTGTCCAAAAAAGTATTTGTGTGGGTAGTTTTTGTTGTTGCTTTTGTTTTTTTATTCTTCGAGACAGGGTTTCATTGTGCAGTCTTGGCTATGGCTATACTGGAACTCACTCTGTAGACCAGGCTGGCCTCAAATCTCTCTGTTTCTACCTCCCCAGTATTAAGATCAAAGGCATGTGTCACCACTTCCTGGCTTGTGAAATTTTTTTAAAGATTTATTTTTATTGTATTGTTATGTTTTGCCTGTATGTGTGCCCATGGAGGGCAGAAGAGGGCATTAGATTCCATAGAACTGGGGTTACAAGCCATTGTGAGTTACAGTGTGAGTGCTGGGAACTGGAGCGAGGCTCTTTGCAAGATCAAACAGTGCACTTAACTGTTGAGCCATCTCTCCAGCCCCTTATTTGTGTAGTTTTTATCTTTAATAATTCCAAGTTATATGGACTTTTGGGGTGTCCTGTTACATTGCATGTGGCTCTAGGGTCATATACTTGAGTAATCTGTTAAAGGTTGTATCCTTTCTGATGCATGTGCACTTTAGATGTGGAGATGTTTGAGGATGGATGTGGCTAACTACACCTTCGGAAGAGTGTAATTTTCTCCTGTGCATACATGATATAATTTGGTCATCTACCTGTCCAAGTGTGGTTTCATGTGCGTTGGGGGATTTCTGACATGCGTGTAAAGGGCAACATCTGCTATGCACATGCGAATGTAACAGAAGTTAGGACGGGGGAAGGGGTGTGCATTCTAGTTTGCTTTCGGTTGCTGGAATAAATCACTGACCATTTCGTCTTACAGGGGCTCACCAATGGAAGCCAAGCTGGGGGCTCAGAAGCCTATGGAGGAGCACCCTGATTTGCCCAGTTAGCTTTTTTTTTTTTTCTTTTTTTTTTTCAAGACAGGGTTTCTCTGAAGCTTTGGGGCCTGGCCTGGAACTAACTAGACCAGGCCAGGCTGGCCTCGAACTCACAGTTTGCCTGTCTCTGCCTCCCAAGTGCTGAAATTAAAGGCATGGAATTAAAGGCCTGGCCCAGTGAGTTTTTTCACACAGCCTACCTGCCTAGGAATGGTCTGCCCTCAGTGGGCTGGGCCATAACAGGTCAATTAGCAATCAAGAAAATAAATACCCTATGGACATACCTGCAGGCAAATCTGGCGGAGGCAATCCTTCCATTGAATATATCTTTCCAGGTATGTCAAGTTGACAACCAAGATTTGTCATTGGGGAAATGCTGCAATCTTGACTTTGTTTTTTGTTTTGTTTTTTGTTTGTTTGTTTTTGAGTCAGGGTTTCCGGGGTGTCCTGGAACTTGCTCTGCTCTGTAGACCAGGCTGACCTAGAAGTCACAGGGATGGGCCTGCCTCTGCCTCCCAAGTGCTGGGATTAAAGGCTTGCACCACCACCGCCCAGCTCTATTTTTTTCTTAACAATATATTAGTGCCTATGCATCAGTTTATGCCACGTCTCTCCCCAGAAACACCCAGCCGAATCAAAGAGTGATGCAACTGTGCTGAGTGACCGCTCCAAGGTACTGTTCAAAGACTCTCGCCAGTCTCAGGCAATGCCGCTCATATGCCATTACTTCATTGAAGCCCACTTCTTTGCCTCCCTCTCCTGGATAATGCCCTACACAAAAGAAACACTGGTAAGACAACTTTCCTCCCTGCTCAGCTCCGCCAAGGGCCATGCCCTTGTCTTTGTCTACTGGAAAAGGAAGAGCCACCCCTTGAATGAATAGAATCCAGGTTCAGGATCCCCCTTCATGCTTTGTCTGTTCACAGTCTTCACCTGGTGTAGACGTCATGATTTTCCTAAAGTAAGCTGAGGTTAGTGAAAGGATTCAAGGCTCCCTGCCTTTGTCCTCATTCCAACTCCCTAGAAGGTAGAAGTTATTCTAGTCTTCTGATACCTCCTTGGCAAAGCAAACCAACAAGGAAACCTGATGTGATGCCACACACCAGTCCTCCCAGTCCTCTTCCTTTCCAGTCAGGAAGATCGTGAGATCAAGGTCAGCCTGGGCTACAAAGCAAGACCCTGTCAAAACTAAAAAAATAAATAGAAGGAAGAGGAAGTGGTCAACCTGGTCCTTACAGTGAATTCTAAGTCAGGTAGGGCCACGTAGAAAGGCCCTGTCAAGAAGAAGAAGAAAGAACCCAGGCAGTAGAGGTGCATGCCTTTAATCCCAGCACTCAGGAGACAGAGGCAGAGGCAGGTTGATCTCTGTGAGTTTAAGGCCTACAGAGTGAGTTCCAGGACAGCCAGGGCTACACAGACAGACCCTGTTTTGAAAAACCAAGATAAGAAAGAAAGAAAGAAAGAAAGAAAGAAAGAAAGAAAGAAAGAAAAAAGGAAGGAAGGAAGGAAGGAGAGGGAGGAAGAAAAGAGGGCAATTTAGCTGAAGTTTGGCTCTCTTCTGTCTTTTCTGTCTCGCAGGCTGTAGTATGGATGAAGAGCAAGACTGACGACATGGTTGAAAAGAGAACATTCCCAATGATGGAGAGACTGCCACCCATCCAGTGTATAGTCCACACAGGTTCCTTTCATCTCATCGTGACCTACTCTGGTGACATGATTCTGAGGCTCTTTGGGGACCATTTTAGGGCATTTAAGTCCATGTGTGCCGTGCCCTGCCGCTTTGATATCAGCTGTCTCTGCTTTGATCCAGAATCAAAGATGCTTCTGTCTGGCATCGTTGGGGGAGTGGTCACCTGGGCCATTGAACAAAGTGGCAGGGGCCTCAAAATGATACAGATATTTCCCGTACCTGGTGATGAGCTGGTCCAGAATATCGTTCTGAACGGCCCCAATGGCTGCCTCGTTGCCCTGTGTGAAACGATGCTAAGAGTGCTTGACCGCCAGGACTCTGGTCAACTGGGAGAGGTGCAGAGGTTCACGACCACTAGCAGTGGCTCCCCCCTCACCTGCTGTCTCACTAGTCTCCATATGAACCTCATGTATGCTGGGAACAAGGCTGGGGAAATCCATGTGTGGAACCTGAGTAGGAGCGTGCCCCTCCACAGCTTCAGAGCCCATTCCTCATCAGTGGTCTGTATACAGAACCGGGCAGAGGCCCACACCCTACTGACAGCTGGCAAGGAAGGTGTCATCAAGGAGTGGAATCTTAGTTCAGGGAACCTGCTCCGGCGACTTGAACTCGGCGAGACGCTCTCCTGCCTTGAGTTTATCGACAACACGACTTTCTTTTGCCAGACGACTCATCATTTTACCTTGCGCCGTCTACCTTGCTTCTACAGCCTCTTCAACATCTGTGGCTCGACTCCCCAGCAGTTGCATCGCGTCCACTATAAGGACAACTGCTTCCGGATCCTGTGCACGACGGAAGACGGCCTGTTGCGCTTTGTGTCTCCTGTAACAGGGGATCTTTTGGTTATCACCTGGCCTTTCTCCATCCTCGACCAGGCTGTGGATTGGGCCTATGATCCAGGTAGAGAGGAGCTCATGGTGGCAACAGGTACCACAGAGGTGCTGGTGTTTGACACAAGCCGCAGCCCTTGCCCAGTCAAGTATCTCCTGTGCACCTCACCGGATGTTAAGGACTTTGTCCACTGCCTGGCTTATGGGAATTTCCACCTGGGGCGGGGGATGGAAGGACTGATATTCTCTGGGCATCAGAGCGGTACGATAAGAGTGCTTTCTCAGCACAGCTGTGCCAGAATCGAGAAAGTCATGCACTTTGGGGCTGTCCTGGCTCTGTCAGCACTCTATGGCGGGATTCTGAGTAGCCGAGAAAACTCTCTGCTTTGTTCCTATGGGATAGATGACTACATACAGCTGTCAGAAGCTGTGCTGGTTGGGACCAGATTGCAACTGCGGGCCCTGGCTAGCATTCTTAGCAGCTGTCACCTAAAGCACCTGATTCTCTTACCAAAGGCTGTGGGTGCCATTACAGACACCAGCTGCCTACGGCTCTGGAAGTTCCACGATTTTCTGTCCTTTGGGTCAAAGAAAGGCGCCCGATTCATAGAGACATTGCCTCTGCACCAGTGCTCCGTCACCTCCTTTGATGTCTGCTTGCCCTTGAGTCTTTTTGTCACAGGTGGTTCTGATGGCTCTGTCCGCATCTGGGACTTCCATGGTAGACTTTTAGCCATGCTGGACTCATCGCTGCACTTTGGCCCACTCTGCTTTGCAAATGACCGGGCTGACCTGCTCGTGACTTTCAACCAGAGTATTTATCTGATATCCTGCTTACAATTGCTCCCCATATCCACGCTCTCTCGTCTTGCCCTTCTGAGCATAAGAGATGACTTGGTAGAACCCCCAAAGCCTTTCACACCAAGCTTCTTCCTTTCCTTTGAGACCATATTTGTGCCCAAGTATAGCTACCAAGACCAACGGAAACAGGGCCTCGAAGGCCTGGCGAGCCTTGTCAATAAGCGAGCCATCGCCTTTGACCAAAATGTCCCGCATGTCATAGAAGAAGATGATGATGGGGGCACTGTGTTACTGAGTGCTCCCCGGCATGATTCTCTGGAGGGGAGCGCCTTGGCTGAGGAGAGTAAGAAACCCCAAACTCATTACGTGGTTCCTCCCCAGTTATACATGACTGCTTGGGATGGACTCAACCCCTACAAGATCCTACGGTGTTACTTCGGTCATGGAAAGAAATGGCTCCTTGCTCCCGACTGCTACATCCCCAACTCGGTGGTACGTGCCCGTCTTTGGCCAGAGGGCAGCCCCATATTCCTACAGTGCAGCCTGCACTCACCGCAGCGGGATCTGGACTGGGAAAAACATCAACCATTCTTCTTCTGGCACAGCAAGACAAGAGCTATGAGTGACTCAGGGCATGTTCCAGAGAAAGAGGATGATAGATTCATAGAAAAGAGATTAAATAAGGATGTAACTTACAGCGTCCTTACAGATGCATCAAACCGCAGCTGGCTGGGAAAAAAGATGAGCGAAGTAGCCATCAGTAGCCTAGTCGAAGCAATCCTCAACATCATGATCCATGCCAGCCCGTTGAAGTACCAATGCTGTATTGGTGCATTGGGACAAATCTTCGCCTCTTACCAGGTGACCCCAACCCTGCGCTCGGAGACAGCACACCGTCTGCTGGATGACACCACCCATTCCAACCCACTCATCCGAGAACTAGCCTGGGAAGGGCTGAAGCGTCTTGGGATGATCACTCATCTCTTTGCTTTGCCTCTGGTCCAGGGATTAATGGACAAAGACCAGAGAGTGAGGAGTAAAGCCATGACCCTAATGTCTGAGACTGGAATCCATTCAAAGAGCTCACTCTTAGCCCTCGTCCAGAAACGAGACATTTTCCGGGACTTGCAGTGAGCTGCCTTTGTTACCTCGATAATTTACCACCATCTTCTTTTCCCCACTTCAGCTCTTCTTTATCCCTGGTCATTATCACTCCCGATGGATCCTTCTTCTCTTTCATGGCCCCTTTCGATTCCTTCTGATGACCTCAGCAGCTCTGCTCTTGTTTCTCCATGTCTTCTCTGTCTCCTGACTTCTTGAAGTTCCAGCTTCCATCTTGTCCGCTCACTCTGCAGCTTCCCCATACAGGGCACCCCTGGCATTGCTCTTTTGGCTCCCTAAACATTTTCTCTCTTCATTTTGCTTTCTATATCATGCGCTGTCTTTCTTTGTCCCTCTGTCAAACCCCTGTTTGCTCTCTTCCTATTCTCCACTAGTGCCTGACTCAACGCAGTCTGTTTTCTCTTTGACTTTCATAGGCAAGAGCTGATTGGGGAGGAGTCCCTGGATCATCTTCTGGGAATGCGGCCCACAGACATTCAAATCCTCATTACTCAAATAGATCAGCGATTAAATGAGAATCTGACAATATGCAAAGAAGATAAAAAGGCTGAATTTTCTTTAGAACTTCCATATTCTCCTGTACCTCATAAGGCCCTTTCCTTGCTACCTCTCCCAGTTCCTGAAGAACCTGAGGTCAAGTCCAGCAAAAGCCAAAGACGGGTCAGAACAGCTGGTAGAAGGCATGGTATGTATGAGGGTCCCTCAGAGAAAGGCTAGTTAGGACTAGAGAGGGTCCTAAGACATTAGGTAGGTAGACAAATGATTGGGCCACAAGGAAGAGTTCTCCTAGGAAAGATCTACACAGATTCTGGAAGACCTTGGATAAGGAGGCACAACCTGGGAACACACCTATCAAGAAGAATGCCTTTTTTTGTTTGTTTGCTTATTTGTTTTTTTCAAGACAGTGTTTCTCTGTAGCTTTGGTGCCTGTCCTGGAAATAGCTCTTATAGACCAGGCTGGCCTCGAACTCACAGAGATCCACCTGCCTCTGCCTCCCAAGTGCTGGGATTAAAGGCGTGCACCACCACTGCCCGGCTGAGAATGCCTTTTTTAAAGACAGCCCCACCCAGCCTTCTTTAGTAGTGTTTCATTTACCCATCATGCTTTTCTCACTTATATGTCTTGAATTTTCCTGCAGTCCGGAGATTGTTGCGACGTCTCAGGAAAGCAAAAGAAGCAGCTAAACAGAAAAAACTAGAGGAGGTAAGCGACCAGGGAGAAGCTGAAATGGTTGAGGACCTCACAACCAGGTCTTCAGCAGTGAGCCCACTAAAGAGCCCCAGAGATACTGAAATTTTAGAGAAAGATATCTTAAAGGATCACATTTCTGTGGCCATGAAATTGAGGAAAAAGCTGAAAATTGCAGATAAGAAAGACAAAAAAGCTCAAAAACCCAGAATGCACAAGAAGAAGAAAAAAGAAGAATTGGAAGTTGAAGTTGTGGGTGAGGAAATTTTACCTCCTCCGGTTGTGGAACCTCCGCCACTGAGGAGAAGGCCGAGAACTTCCGGGAGGGGTGTCTCGGGGACACCTGGTAGGGTTCCCAGTACAGACACGCAATGGCGGGATGATCTCTGCCGGCTCATGAACCTGAGGATAGCTGGTTCCCAAACTCAGATGGTGGAGGACCTAGGCACTGAGCTGCTGGCCACTGCTAAGGAAGTCCTGACAGAAAAGCATCAGAGCTGGGAACTCTTTATGGAGATCTGCCCTCTGGAGGAGGGAGAAGGGGGAGAGGAGGATGAAGGTGAAGAGTGGCCAGCGGCCTGGCAAGAGGGCAAAGCAGATTTTGTTCATGGAGAGGCTATGGCAATGGAGGCCGAGGAAGAGGTGCCAGAGGCCGGAGAAGAAACACGAGAAGAAGAACAGGAAGCAAAGGAGGTAGAGGGAGTGACTCGGAAAAAGGGCAAGAAAGGAGAAGTTGCTTTCTTAGAACCAGTTGTGGCGGTTAAAGGAAAGGCAAAGTCCAGAAAGGAGGGAAAGAAAGCTAAGAAGATGGCTAAACAGGAGAAAATGAAAGAAGTTCAAAAAGGGAAGACAGTGCCCACAGAGGAGTTAGCTGTGACTCCAGAACTAGAGGGTGTGGCCAAAGTAGAAGAGGAAGTGATTGAACCAGAAGAAGAAGCAGAGGTGGAAAAGAGAAAGTTGCCTTGGACCGAGTGGAAGAAGTCTTGGGATGAGTGGCACATAGCCCAGAAACAAAGGATAATATCTTGGGAAGAATGGAAGGAGGAGTGGGACAGGAAACATTTTGAAGAAGAGGAGCGACTCCAGGCTGAAAGAAAGCTACTGCCCAGTGAGGAAATAGAGGAAGAGGAGAAGAGACTGACATGGGATGAATGGCAACAGATCTGGGAAAATACCATATCAAAGACCAAAAGTGAGACAGAATTGGATATAGGGGAAATACTGTCTGGAAAACCCAAGGAAGAGTCTGAGAAGAAGGAGAAGGAACAAGAGCTCACAGAAGCGCTAAAACAGATCCTAGAGGCACACAGAGAGGCCAAGGCCCAGTGGGAACAAGCCCGAGCCCAGAGGGAACGAGCCAAAGAGCAGAGGCTGCTAGCAAAGGAGGAGGAGAAGCTTGCACAGGAAGAGAAAAGGCTGGCTCAGGAGGAGAGGAAACTGGCCCAGGAATATGTGAAGAGGGGTGCTGCAGATGGGAAACTGGTCCAAATCGAGGGGACCCTTGGTGAGAAGGAGCAACTTCTGGCCCAAGAGGAGGAACTTCTAAGTCAACAAGCAGAGCAACTGGCCCACAAAAAAAAGAAACTGGCCAGAAAGATGGAGAAACTGGCTCGTGAAGAAGAAAAAGTCGCAAAGAAAATAGCAAAAGTGGCTGAGGTAAATTCAGTGTTGACCCAGAAAATGGAAACCACAACCCAAAAGGAACTGAATCTGGAATGTCAAGAAAAGGAGCTGAAAGAGGAATTGAAGAACCTGGAATTGGACACAAGGGAGCTAGCTTGGAAGGAGGATGAGCTGAAAGAGGAAGAAGAAAAACTGGCAGAGAGAAGGGAGAAGCTGCTGAAGGAAGAGAAGATGCTGGCCTTGCACGAGGAGAATCTGTCCCTGGAAGAGAAAATGCTGGCCCAGGAGCATGAACTGCTGATGGAGGAAGAGCAAAAACTGGCCCAGAAGGAAGGCAGAATGCTCAAGGAGGAGAAGAGACTGCTGGAGAAGAAGGAGAAACTAAGGGAGAAGAAAGAGAAGCTGGCCCAGGAGAAGGAGAGACTGGCCCAGAAAAAGAAGGAACTGGAAGAAAAGAAGAACAGACTGGCCCAGGCCGAAGTAGCCCTGGCCCAGGAGAAGCACATGCTGTCTCTGGAAAAGGAGAGACTGGCTGAGAGGGAAACAGCCCTCCATGAGAATGAAGAAAAACTCCTCAACGAGAAAAAGCAGTTACAGGACGTAAAGCAAAAACTGAAGATGTACAGGGACAAATTGATTCATGTCGTGAAGAAGCTGATGGAGGAGAAACAGATCCTTCTGGAAAAGAGAAATAAGCTGGTTGAAGCAGCGAAGAAACTGGAGGAGGCAGCTATGATTCTGGCAGGAAAACGGGGGAAACTGGCCCAGGAAAAAATAAGGTTAGTTGATGACGCGAAGAAAATAATCCAGGAAAGCAAATTCTTCAGAGAGGAGACTGAGATTGCGGGAAAAGAAGAGGCGTTGACAGAGGAAATGAAGAAGGTGGCCGAGGAGATGATGAAGCTGGCAGAGGAGTCAGAGCTGCTCTCCAGGAGAGGCACTGAAGAGGAAATCTCGAGCCAAAGAAGGCTGACTGAGCATGAAATAGACCTAATGAAGAAGAGAGTGTCATTGGAGGAGAAGATTCTGGCCTATGAGGACAGGCTGTTGGCAACAGAGGAGAAGAATGCCGCCTTGGGGATCCTGGAGCTTACCAGAGGACAGCGGATACAAGCCCAGGAAGAAAGGAAGTTAGCCAAAGCAACAAGGAGAATGGAAAAAGAGATTAGTGTCTCCCACGAGATAATGCAAACAAGAAAATCTTTAAAGGCACTTCAAAAACTCGTCAGCAAAGAAAGGAAAATGATCCAAAAAGAGACAAAGATGGCAAAGATAAAACGGACACTGTTTGTGAAGGAGGCCAGGATAAGTAAGGAGGAGGACAGACTTGATGTGAAGGAGTTGGATGCTAATGAAAAACAGCCGGAAGTCATCGAGGATGAGAAGAAACTGGCTATGACACAGAGACGTCTGGCCAGGGAAATGAGAAGATTGAAAAGCGAAGAGCAAAGACTGGCCGAAGAAGAAAGTGGATTTGCCTGGGATCAGATGGAGTTCTTAGAGGAGGATGAGGATCTCGGGGCAGAGGAGGAAGCTCTGGTCTTCAAAAAATCATGGAGAAGGAGACATGCCATAGCGGGACTTCTTCCTGGAACAGAAAAGTTTTACAATCTGTTAGAACAGATAGAATATAAAGAGAGCTTTTCCAAGGAAATGGAAAGCCTGTTACATGAGGTAGAGGTAGAGCCAGAGAGTTTGTCTGACGAAGGAAGGGACGAGGAGGAGGAATGGAAGGAAGAGGAAGAGAAGGTTATGGAGGAGGAAGAGAAGGAAATGGAGGAGGAAGAGAAGGAAATGGAGGAGGAAGAGAAGGAAATGGAGGAAGAAGAGAAGGAAATGGAGGAGGAAGAGAAGGTTATGGAGGAGGAAGAGAAGGTTATGGAGGAGGAAGAGAAGGAAATGGAGGAGAAGATAGAAAAGAGAGAAGAGAAGAGGGAACAAAAGGTAACAGAGGAGGAGAAAGTGGAAAAAGAAGAAAAGAAAGAAGAGGAGAAAGAGGAGGAGAAAGAAGAGGAGAGAGAAGAGGATAAAGAAGAGGTGAAGAAGATAGAAAAGGAAGATAAAAAAATGGAAAAGATGCATGAGGAGGAAGAGGAGGAGGAAGAAGAGGAAGAGGAAGAGGAGGAGGGAGAGGAGGAGGGAGAGGAGGAGGGAGAGGAGGAGACTGAAGAAAGCATGAGTGAGGAAGAGATGAAAAGTCTGAGTGAAGAGGAAGAGAAGAAACACGTGTTGGAAGAAGTGAAGAAGGAAGAGGTGGTGTTAAAAAGAGAAAAGCCTAAGGTGCAAGAAAGATGGACGTCCCTACCAAGAAGGGAAGCATTTCCTCCCACTGGACAAGGAATCCCTGAGCTCAGAGGGAGCTCTATGAAGCTAAAGGCACCGAAAAGCCTTCCTGGAAAACTGACTCCAGTAGATGAGGAGGTGGAAAGGAAGCAACCATTGCCACCTGAAGTGACGAGACAAACGTTCAGGGAAGAAAAGCTTCCAGAATTTGAGACAACCAAGTTATCCCTAAAGACAAAGTTTATAGATAAAGAAAGGGAATGGTTGGAGAAATATAAGCCGAAACCCCTACACCTTTTGGATACGATCTCAGAGTCAGAGTATGAACCGATAGCCGTCATAAAACCATTCACATCTCGAATTGTTAGAAGGGCCATGCAAGCTCACAGATTCCGACACAAAACACCACAGGGCAAGTGGCTTCTGCAGCATCGTCCTTTTCTGGCAGGACAGACAACGGGCCAAATGCCCCTCCCCGGGATCTCAACACAAGAACGCTATTCAGATGTAGGTATCTCAGACTTAGAATGGCTGCACGGTGTCTTAAAACAGATGGAAGCAGGAGAAGAGCTTCCTAGAGACAGTTTCCACAGGTTGTGTCAGATTCTCAAAGACCTCACCTCCACAGGAGACCTGGAGTGGCTGCGCCTGGCGATCCTCGGAGCCATCGTGCACCGTCACAAACAGACTGTGGACTCTCGAAGCACGGTGACTTTAAAACCTAAGAGGGAGCCCATGAGCCCCAAACACTTTAAAGTGATTCCTCCTATAAAGGGAAAGGAAGAGAGCTGGCAAAAACCTTCAGCTGTCCCCATACCAGAGTTCCCACTAGCTACCAAGAGGGTTACAGATCCAAAGGCTATCCACTGGCAGCTTCTAGGAGAGCCGTACAGAAGCGCACGGATGCAGCATTTGTCCAGTGTTCTTGAGGAAATGGAGACACGATCTTTTGATCCTACCACAAGAAACATTTTGACAGGTGCCCATTCTTCTGTAAACAAACAAACCTTGGCACTGATGTTTCAAAAGGACTTCGGGGATCTTAAAGGTAAAAGCAGGTATCCCAAACTGCCTAAGTTGGAGAAAAAGCCCATCTCAAAGAAAAAGGAAGCGCTCCCTCAATGGGAGACGTTCGTGGCGCTCTATCATGTTTTGCGCATGCTACAGGAGCGGTATGCCAAAGACCCAGCTACTTGGATGGAAAAATTCTACCAGCTCATGGACCTCTACCAGCTTAAGTCCCCCCGAATCCAGAGGCTGCTGCAGGACCTGCTACTGAGAGAAGAGCCTCGGTCCCAAGAGTTTGTCTCCAAAGAGACTCTGAAGGCCCTGGAGGTGGAGCTCGTGCCTGGGGAGCGGCTGCTATACTGCTTGGTTTGTGGTGCCTCCCGTCCCCCACAAATCCCTTTGGAATTCCAAGACGTGTTACCTCTCCCTGGGCAGGATAATGTGCACACCATTCGTCCCAAAGGCATTGCCAAGTATGGGATCCTCGAACTTGCCTGGAAGAGCCTGCCCCAAGCTGATCTTCACCTCACCAAGAAAGCACCTCGAGTTATTGTTCCCGCCCCCTAACTGGGACTGGCTACTCATGCTATCCTTCCCACTCCCTAACCCGGGATTGGCTGAACGTCAAGAGTTTTAATTCTCAAATGGACAGGGCCCACACGGACGGACGTAGAGCAAGGTCGAAGTTGTTGCTCTTCCTTACCCAGCTGTAGAAGCCAGTTTCTGTATGTGGAATAAAGAGAAGATTCTCATTTGCAACAAAACTTTGATGTGTTCCTTCAGCTTAAATGTTTCTCCAACTTCAGGGAAACCAGTCATGCCTGAGAGAGGGGAAACTTCCCCAAAGTCAGTGATGTATACCCTATAAAGGTGAGGAAGCCAGACTTCCATTGTCGTCTTCTTCACCTCCCACAGTCTATCCTAAATAACAGAGGAAAGTAAATTCCTGGTATAAAAATTAAAAGATACTATGTTACCATGACAATATTGATAATTGTGGGAAAAGTTGGAATTTAAAATTAGAAGACTGAGGGCCAGGCATGGTGGCACATACTTTTAATCTTAGCACCCATGGGCAGAGGCAAGTGGATCTCTGTTGAGTCCCAGCCCAGCCTGGTCTACTGTGAGTGCCAGGTCAGCCAGGGCTACACAGACTCTTCAAAGCAAAACGAACAAAAAACAGTGAGAAGACTGAGCATTTTCTCACTTAGTGTTTGGGGGCATTGAGCAGGACAGGACTCTACTCCCTATAGTATTGGGGGGCATGGAGCAGGGTAGGACTCTACTCCCTATCCAAGCTCTACTTGCTAGTGACTAGAGATTAAAATAGCAGATATCTTAGGGGTTGCTTTGCTGCTGTTTCTGAGACAGGATCTCACTATGTAGCTGGGTCATTAGGCTTACAGCAAACATTTTTGCATGCTGAACCACCGCACTGGTTCCCCAAATAGATGCTCGTTTAACCACATCATTAAAATGAAAACACCCTAAGTCATCCTAGGTTAAGAGCCATCTGAATATCATTAGATACACCAGTTCTGATGGATGTGGGGATCCCATCTACCCCATGACACCAGCAGCTATGGGGATCCTGTCTACCCCATAATCTAGCAGCTGGAACCGTGAGACTCGGTGTACACTAAGGAGCCACCTGTACATACTCCTCTAACTCTGAATTTCAGTCCTTTGCTTCTAATACCCTTGACCCCCATGAAGTCTCTAAACACATCTTGACCTCCTCTTCACCAGTCTAGCACACAAAGGAATGGTCTGGCAGTCACACTTCGTTTCTTCATTGATAGTGGTTTTACTAAGTAGATCCCGCTGGTCTTCAGTGGCACCTTGAACAGATGCCTTAACTGAATGCTGAGAATTCTTGACATCCTACAGGCAATATATGTTCTATCAAAACAGAAGTAAATATTCTCTGGGCAACGTTGCTCACACCTAGAATCCTATCTCTTGTGATGCAAAGGCAGTAGGATCACTACCCATTCAAGACCAGCCAGGGTTGCAGAGAGTTCAAGACCAGCTGCAGTAATCTAGTCAGCCGCTAACTCTAAACTGGTGCCCAGGTGTGACAGCACTGCAAACCCATTTCTTGAAGATAACAAACTCCAAGTTATTCTTGGCTACACAAGGAACTTGGGGCCAGTATAAACTTCATAAGACACTATCTCAAAAAAAAAAAACACATGCATCACATAGAGAGATAAAAATAATTTTTAAAAAAGTCAGTAAAACTGTAACAGTGTAAAAGTGTCTCAATCTTTAAAAAGATTTACATTATGTGTGTGAATGCTTTGCTTTCATGTGTGTAAAAGCAACACGTGTGTAGTGCCAAGAAGGCCAGAAGAGGGTGTCAGATCCCCTGGAACAGTTTGCTACATCATGTGGGTGCTGGGAACCAAACTAGGGGCCTCTGCAAGAGTGGCAAGCTGCCTTAGACTCATGTTTCCATCATGAATATAACCCCTGCATCCATTGGTTCACCAAGTTCTGTTTGGCTGGTATTATTTCTTGGGTCTGCCAGCGATGTCCTGAAGTGTACAGATGTCCGGCCATATCGTCCCAGAAAAGGTTAAAGAACCACCACACTTATGCATGCATGCATCATTTTAATAAATTCAACACTTGGATTGTTTCTGCTTTCTGGTAATTACAAATAATGCTTCTGTGAATACATTTTTACATACAAGCTACCATGTGGCTATAATTTGTGTCTCTTTGGTATATTTCAAGAAGGGAAAATCTTGGAGGGGAAAGGGAACATGTGGGATAAAACTGTAAAGCGTCAATGCCGGCGCTTTGAGGACACGGAAATTGTTGTGAGGGCAATTCTGTCCTCGGGTTGGGTTTTGATGGCAGGTCTCTGAACTGAAATTAGAAAAAGAATAATTTTGGAAGGAAAGTGTACTGGGTTAGTTTTTTGACAACCTGACACAAGCTAGTCATCCAGGAGAAAAGAATCTCAATTGAGAAATGCTTCCATCAGACTAGACTGTAGGCAAATCTACGGAGCATTTTCTTGATTAATGATTGATGTGGGAGGGTCCACACCACTGTGGGAAGTGCCAACTCTGGACAGTTGGTCCTGGGTTGTTTCTGGAATCAGGTCAAGCAAGTCAGTGAGCAGCACTCTTCCACAGCCTCTGCTTCAGTTCTTGCCTTCAGGTTCCTGCCCTGAGTTCCTGTCTTGCCTCCCCTTCGTGATCGGCTACAAACTCTACCATGAAACAAACCCTTCTCTAATATCAACCATCAGTAAAGAAAATGCCCCCGTAGGCTTACCTAGGGTCTAATTTGGTGGAAGCACTTTCTCAATTGAGGCTCCTTCTTCCCAGACATAGCTGGGAAGCTGTCAAGCTGTCAAGCTGAGAACTTACAAGCCTAGAAAGGAATGAAAACCACAGGCCTGCAATCCAACAGACACATTTGACCACAGTCCTGGGTATAAGGATTTATCAGATGGAACAAGATGATCAAGGGACTGTGGACGGAAAGAAGGACAAGGGTTGAAGATTGACAGTTCGAACATTAAGAGGTCAGAGCTTGGGGAATATTAAGTTCAGGTATGTGACTTGTTTTGTTTTGAGACAGCGTTTCTCTGTAGCTTTGGAGCTTGTGTCCTGGAACTCGCTTCTGTAGACCAGGCTGGCTTTGAACTCACAGAGATTCACCTGTCTCTGCCTCCTGAGTGCTGGAATTAAAGGTGTGCGCCATCACCGCCTGGCCAGGTGTGTGACTTTTGTTTACGCTGCATTTGTTTAACTCTCTGAAGCAATGCTACTGTGCCTGTCTAAAACACCTGAAGGTTTTATCAAGAGAAGAATGGTCAGTAGTGAGGCAGGAGCAAGGATAGGCAGGGCTGGCAGGCTAAGAGGATAAATGGAAGGAGAAACAAAGAGATGCAAGAGAACAAGGAGAGGAAGACATTAGGGGCCAACCACCCAGTCACACAGCTACACAGCAAGCCACGGAGTAAGGAGGAAAGAAAGATATACAGAAATAGAGAAAGATAAAAGCCCTAGGCAAAAGGTAGTTGGGATAATTTAAAGTTAAGAAAAGCTGACAAGGAACAAGTCAAGATAAGGCTGGGCATTCATAACTAAGAATAAGCCTCTGTATGTGACTTATTTGGGAGTTGGGTTCCTCAAAAAGACAAAAAAGTAAAAACAACATACAACTGTCAGACAGAATTGAAGGAAGCAGGACATAAGTCATGGGTTTCACAGAAAACCAAAAAGCCAGACATGGAGGCACATGCCTTAACTTCCAGCAGAGTTTGAGGTTATCTTGGTATATATAGCCAGTTCCAGGACAGCCAGGACTACACAGAGGCACTGTCTCAAAAAACAAACAAAAAGAAAACTAAGATGATATCATGAAGATTAAGTCAAGAAATTATATAAAGGAATAGAGGGATTGATCGTTTGTGTGAATGGCTCCTAACAGGCTAAGAAAACAACTCAAATCATTAAAGTTAGCATGGTGAAGTCAGGCGTGTGAGCTGCTCTGCCTCTAATCCCAGAAGTCAGGAGGCAGAGCCAGGTGGATCTCTATGAGTTTGAGGCCAGCCTGGTCTACAAACAGAGATCCAGGACAGACAGGAGATTCTATCACAAAAATGCCAATAATAATGAGAATAATTATAAATATGTTATTCTTAAGCATGATAATTACAGGTAGTCTCTTTTCCTTTTTCCTTTAAATTTTATTCTGATAATTAGTATTTTTGTACAGTAATAGGTTCCAAAGTCTGAGGTTTAGATGAACTGAGATCCAGACAAGAGAAAAATGAGACAGCATATAACTGTTTTTAGTTTTGTTAGAAATGATAGTCAATAATATAAAAGAGGGATTGAAAAATGTATAGCTGCCATAGTGGGGGAACTGCTCAATCTAGTGCCTAACTGGGAGGGAGGTCCATACAGTCCTCAACTCAGGGTAAGACAGGATTTTAAAGATAGATGTTGGGGATCTCCAGCTCTGGGCCTCATTCCAAACCCTGCTCTCAGAGCACCAAGCAGCAGTTCACTCAAGCTGCCCTCTCCAGACCTGGCCCAAAGAAAGATCGCCAAGCAGCGGCTCCACCCCTAGACGGTATTTAAAGGCTGGCCCATAAACCCACCCTTGTGGTTTTCCCTCTGGCTTCTCTTTCCCGGGACCACCTGGGAACGTTCTGATCAGATGAAACTTGGATTTATTAATTTGGCCTGATTTGACTTATTGCATCAGTGGAGCTACTCACCACTGGAGTGGAGTTACTCAACACTGGAGTGGAGTTACTCACCTCTGGAGTGGAGTTACTCACTACTGGAGGATTTCTACCTTCAATAGTCTCAGTATGTAGACCAGGCTGGCCTCAAAACCAAGAACCCACCTGCCTCTGCCTCCTGAGTGCTGGGATTAAAAGCGTGTGTCACCTTGCCCAGGAGGATGGAAACTTTAATACTAACACCTCTGTCATAATCTGTCACCAAAGAACACTGGCTAAAGTTTAAACCGGTCGGTAATGGGGAGAAACCCAAGAACTTGGGAGAGTTAGTCCCTGAAAGAAATTTCTTCAACAGTGAAATCTAGCCTTCTTGCAGCCATCCCCACTAAAGGGACCAATCACTTTGGGAGTGCAAGCAGCCTTCCCGGAGATTGTCACACCTATGCAGTTCCAAGGTTTCAGGGTGCAGTTCCCAGGTCAGAGACCGAAGGACAGCCCTGAGACAGCGTGGAGAACCCACGTAGGAGGAAGGAGGGGGGGGGGGCTCCAGGAGCACGGATTCTGCAGAATCCTGCAGTCCCACCACGGAATCTGTGCTCCAAGAGCCTCCAAAAGGAAGAGCTCGGCCTCCTGCGAGCGTGGGCATGCGCATCTACCTCTCCCCGCCTTTGGTGGCCTAACCAACCCTTGTGCTACACGCATGCGTGGTAGATGAGACTCACCAACTTTCCGGCTATCACGCGGTGACAACCTTATTTTGTGGTCTGTCTGCACAAGCTGGCCAGAATGAGGTTTTTGCAGAACATGAGGAGCAGTCGGACGTACTGAATGTGACTGATCTGGGCTAGCCTCACACCCATCACTGCTCTAACCCGATCCCCAAGAACACTAGTTTATTCCAGACCTGCATCCCTAGGTCAGAGGATAGAGAGCCATGAGGCGATTTTTCCTTAAAAAGACTCTCACACCTACCCGTTTGGCTTGTGAGGTGGGGAGGAACGTGGGCACTGATCTCTATAACAGTCTTACCTGAAGCTTCTCTGAGCTTGATTCCAGGGCTGACACTACAAAGGGCGGCATAGAAACCTTTGAGAATGACAGGGAGCCCCTCCCTTACACGTGGGCGGCTGATGTAGGGTCTCTGTCACAAAAGGCCGCATCCATGCATGTCCGGTGACTTTGCCATACCTGGCCTCCTTGTAGCTGTGTGGCTGGGTTTTCATCTCCTGGAGGAAGGAAGGACATAAGATTGAAATAGGATTAACAAGTAAATATGTAGAGCAACCAATTAAAATTCAGTTTCAGGGAGAGGGAAAAGATCTTGAAGTCGTGGGTGTTTGTTGTTTGTTCTGTTAGTTACGGTTGTTCTTGTTTATTTGGGCCTTGGTTTTGTTTTGTTTTGTTTTGTTTGTGAGACAGAGTTTCACACATAGCCCGGGTTAGCCTAGAAATTCTGACACAGCAGAGGATGACGAACTTCTTCTCTTCCCAAGTGCTGGGATGACTGATGTAAAAATGTCACCATGCTTGGTTTTGCTAGTACCAAACCCAGGGCTTCCGCCGTGCTAGGCAAACACTCTATCAACTAAGCTACATCCCTAGGCCTACACCCGCATTTTCTTTTTTAGTACTGTGTCCTAGTATTTAAAATTCGAAGCTAATTATTTTATCAGCCCCATCTTAAGGTAGTTAGGCGAAGCCACACAGACAAGCCTTTAGAACGGCAGCAAAGGATGGAAACACTAAATTTGGTGTGTATCGCTCTTGCCCCCTCTTCTGACACACATCTCTCATCAGATTGTAAGACTCCAGAGACCAACCCTCAAGAGACCCACTGTCGTCAACCCTCCCACCCCCACCCTTCCACAACCCCCCAAGCCCCGCTGCAATGTGATGGCGACTTTCCCCTGTCCCCGTGCCTCCTAGCACTGGCACATTTGCTGAGCAAGTTTCAGGTTCTTAGAGAGGTCGGTGGTGTCAGTGAACCCCACAGATGTGTGAGTTGGGGGAGGGGACTTGGAGAGTCCAATGCATTATGATGCTGGAGCCAGTGACTCACCTTCTATGGAAACCTGGAAGTGGAGTTTGTCTCTGGAGTCCTCTGGATGGTGCAGGTGTGGAGGGAACGGGAAGTGAACCGGAAGCCCATGGTATTAGCCGCCGTTAGAGACAGGTATTCCCAGCCGAGAGGAAGTGCGATGAACGGCCCTGCTCGATACTGCTCCTGCTGAGATCGCGAAGATGTCTGCTAGCTGTAAGACAGGACTATCGGGTCTGAGACAGCCGAAGGAAAAGGAGAAGCCGTGAAGCCGCAGAGCCGGAGGATCTAAATGTAGATCCGTGGGACTGTTCTGTCTCACCTCTTGTTCTCTCGATTTCAGTATGCCCCTTTCACTGTCCTAGAACCCTGGTTTTAGAATGCATTTTTAAAAATTGCAAAGCCTTTTGATTTTCATTACCTGACTTTAGTTTTCAAATTGCTTTAGTTGGCAAAACAAAAAAACCAAAAAAAACCAACCCCCCCCCTTTTTTTTTTGCCAGACTGGTGACTCATGCATCTAGTCACAGCACACTCAGGAGGCAGAGGCAGGGAAAGCTCCATGAATTTAAGGTCAGCCTGGTCTACATAGTGAGTTGTAGACCATCCAGGGCTATATAGTGAGTGCATGTTGGGGCAGGGGAAGGCAAGGAGAATTCAAATCCTTGAGTTGATTTTTGTTGTTTCAAGACAGGGTTTCACTGTAGACCAGACTGGCCTCGAACTCACAGAAATCTACCTGCCTCTGTCTCCTGGGTATTGGGATTAAAGGTGTGTACCACAGCTCCCAGCCTCAGTTGTAACTGTTGAAGAAACCCAGGTTGGAGTCCCAGCGCTCACATGGTAGCTCATAGCCATCTTTAACTCCAGTTCCAGGGACTCTGATCCCCTCTTCTTCTCTCCCAGGTATCAGACATGCGTGTAGTACACATACATACATGCGGGCAAAGCGCTCGTACACATAAAACGAGTCCATCTAAACAAAGGCGTTTTCCCACTGGCATACTTGCTCCTCTGTAGCGTGTCTGCTTTTCTGTCTTCCTCGGCCCCTTCATCTCCAGCCTGACGTCACATGTGTTCGTCTTTCCCAGGTTCTATACTCCAAGATGACTAAAAAGAACTGGAAGTCTTCTAAGACTTTGCCCTCACCTCGACTTGTTCCTGAGGGGAAGGATTTGAAATCTATCATCAACAACATCTTGAACGACAGAGAGGTGAATTGTGGGACAGCTATGCTCGTGGCAGGCCTGTTGGAATGGTTGGTTCCTGCCATGCAGGATGGGGCATGGGTAGGACATGAACATCCCTGGAGAGCTCCTCCCACCGAGTCAGTGTTTGCTTCTACACTAGAACAATAGCAGTAAGGGGCTGAAAAAAATGGCCCAGCAGTTAAGAGCTCATACTGCTCTCCCAGAGGACTGGAGTTCAGTTCCCAGAACCTATACCAAATGACTCAGAACTCTGTAACTGCAGCTCGAAGAGGTCCAGTGTCTCTGACACACATGTGCACCTCTTCACACACAGGAGCAGAATAGTCCACTGGAGTTCAGTCTTGGCACATACATGTGCCATATACACATACATGTAATTTTTGTTTGTTTTTCAAGACAGGGTTTCTCTGTGTAGCCCTGACTGTCTTGGGACTAGGTATGCAGACCAGGCTGTCCTCGAACTCACAGTGTGTTGGGGTTAAAGGCATATGGCACCACTGCCTGTTGATACACATAATTTTAAAGAATTAATAAAAAAATAGATCTTTAAAAAAATGAGTTCATTAAACTGGGCGTAGTGGGGTATACCTGTAATCCCATTGCTTGGGAGGCTGCTGCAGGAAGGTTACAAGCCTCTGCCTGGACTCCATAGTGAGACACTGCTTCTAAATAGCCAGGCAGAGGCTAGGCAGATGGCTCAGCTGTTAAGGGCATTTGCTACTCTTCTAGAGGACCCAAGTTTGGATCCCAGAACCCAGACCAGGTGGCTCACAATCATGTGTAGCTTTAGTTTCAGAGGAGTATGCCCTCTTCTGTCCTCCATGGGAACTGCACACAGGTGTTGCATATATCTACAGGTTTGCACATGCAAAACATCTATACATATGACATAAAATAAATGCTTTTAAAATAAAAAAGGTATGGCTGAGCAATAGAGTACTTGTCTAGAATTCACTAGTGGGGGGGGTAGAGATGTGGCTCAGCGATAAAACCCCGACATAGCACACAGGAGGCTCTAGATCCAGTCCTTAGCCTTGAAAAATCACAAGCAAACCAAACAAAGAGAAGACTTAACTAGCTGTTCTGAACTAGGCTTTCTCACTTGAACCATGCAAACAAGAGATGGTTTGAGTGGTTGCCTCAAGGTTTTCCAGGCTATATAACCAGAGAAATCCTTTCATTCCATGAGGGGACATTAGGGCTTAATTTTTTTTTCTGGAACCTTAATTGAGAGAGCCTAGAGGGTGATTTCCTTGGCAGATCATATACTGTAATGGGAACTACACAGAGATCAGCATGGCCCCTGCCCAAGGATGACATGAAAATTTGTGAAACCTTCCATAATTTTTTAAAATAATTTATTTTTATTTTCTATGAATTGGTGTTTTTTTGCTTTCATGTATGTCTGATCCCCAGGAACTGGATCCCAGACAGTTGTGAGCTGCTATCTGGGTGCTAGGAATGGAATCTGTGCCCTCTTAAAGAGCAGCCAGTGCTCTTAACCCCCGAAGCATCTCTTCAGCCTCCACGGTTTTCTTAAAACCAAAAGACAAAAGAACTATGCTGGATGGTGGTGGCACACACCTCTAATCCTAGCACTTGGGAGGCAGAGGCAGGCAGATATCTATAAGTTAGAGGCCCAGCCTGGTCTATAGACTGAGTTCCAAGACAGGTTCCAAAACTAGAGAAACCTGGTCTTAAAAGACAAAACAAAACAACAAAACAAAACAAAAACAAAAGCAAAACAGAACAAAAAACCTAAAAGGGTTCTCTTGTAGCCTAGGGCTAAGGAGAGGTGGTTCCCCATCAGTGCCTTCCAGATGACTACCAGTAGGCAGAAACAGACCAAACCAATGCTCACTAATCCCTCAGTGTTGATTTTTAAGTGTTTGCTCATACTTCTCAGCATCTGTCTTTTTTCTCTTCAAGATTTATGAAAACATCAAGCATAATGTGACTGTCCTGAGTGACCGGCCCGAGATTCTATACCAGGAGTCTTATCATTTACAGAAGAAGCCTTTTGTGTGCGCCTACTCTCTGGATACCAACTATTTCGTCGCTTTAAACTGGTTGGAACAGTATGGAAAACAAATACAAGTAAAGCTACTTCAACTTTGTTTCTTCCTTTAGAATGCAATCTGTATGTCCTGTACCTAAAATGCCCTTGTTTCAGAGTGAGAGGGATGTCTCTGAACAAGCTCATGTTATTAATTTATTTATTTTTATTTTGTGCTCATGGTGTTTTGCCATGGGTGTTGGGTCCCCTGGAACTGGGATTACAGACAGTTGTGAGCCCTTTTGTGGTGCTGGGAATTGAACCTGGGTCCATTTGGAAGACCAACCAGTGCTCTTAACCACTGAGCCATCTCTCCAGCCCCAACTTTACATCATATATTCACTCATTTATTGAGACAGGGTCTTCCTATGTGTTTCAGGCTGCCTTCAAACTCACTATGTAGTCTGGCTTGTCCACCTCAATATCCTGGGTGCTGGATTACAGGCCTGTGCACCACACCTGTAAAATGAGCTCATTACCTGGCTCCAAGCTGGTTTGACCTAGATTAGCGACCCTTTTACACTGATAACTATCAGGCCCAAAGATTATGTGTTCATTATAAAGTGGACTGAAGGCCAACACAAGGGCCTTGGGCCAGGAACTTCTTTCATAAACCCAGTATCTAGTACTAGGAAACCTCCCAAACCAAATCTTTCCTTTGTCTCCAAGAGGAAATAGCCACTTTTTCTTACAGCACGCTCCAGGGAGATGCTCTGCCCCATGATCAGGTTTCTGTCTCCCACCTTCTTTTAGGCAATACTATGGATACAGGAAAAAAACGCAGAAAGAAAAAAGATGGTCAAGAAGATGAAATTTCCCATGAGGGCTGAAGTGCCGTCCATTAAATCAATGGTCCATGTGAGCTCCCATCGCCTGTTAGTAGCTTACTGCGATGACATGCGCCTGCGGCTTTTGGGAGACCATCACCAGGCATTCGTCACTCTGGGCACAGTGCCTTGTCGTTTCTCCATCAGCTGCCTCTGCTATGATTCAGAAACCGGGGTACTGTTTTCTGGAACTTTGGGAGCTGTGGTTACCTGGTTTATCTTAGCAAATGGCAAGGGCCTCCAGATGGCTCACAAAGTGAGTATGAGTGGTCAGGAGCTTGTACAGGACTTGTCTCTGAACGCGTCCCTGGGCTTCCTGATGGTGCTGTGTGAGAACATGGTGAGGGTCTTTACCCAGGAGGGTCGCGGCCAGCTTAAAGAAGTGAAGACATTCATTCCCCAAACCAGCGGCGTCTCCCTCACCTGCTCCTGTAGCTGTGGTCCACAGAACACCCTCTATGCTGGAAACGAGAATGGAGAGGTCCATGCTTGGGGTTTAGAGGACAGTAACTTCCGCCACAGTTTCAAGGCCCATTCGGCACCCGTGATGTGCGTCAACAGTCGGCCGGAGACGTACACCTTGTTCACTGCAGGGAGTGAGGGTTTGTTGAAGGAGTGGAACCTTGCTTCTGGGAATCTGCTGCGGCAGCTGAATATTGGCACGGATCTGCAACAACTGCGGTTTATTGATAACCAAACTTTCTTCTGCCAGAGCGCCAATACTTTCTCGCTGCACCACCTGCCCCACTTTTACAGGCTCTTCAACGTCTGTGGTTCTGCTCCGCAGAAGGTACAACGGGTCCACTGTGATCGTAACTGGATTCGTATCCTGTGTGCCACCGAGGACGGTTTACTGCGTTTCTTGTCTCCAGTAACAGGGGACCTCCTGGTTGTTACGTGGCCTCTACTTGTCATGGATAAGGCTGTGGCGTGGGCCTATCACTCAGAGAGAGAGGAACTCTTTGTGGCCATAGGCAGCCCAGAGGTGCTGGTGTTTGATGCCACACGTTCCCCGTGTACAGCCAAATATCTCCTGTGTACCTCAGAAAATTACAGAGATAAAGTAAAATGCTTGGCGTACGGGAGGTCCTATTTGGGCAAGAGTAAAAAAGGACTGATATTCTGTGGGCACGAGAGTGGCGTTGTGAGAATCTTGTCCCAGTACTGCTCTATTCGGAAAGAGAACACTATCCACTCCGGGCCGGTGCTGGCGTTGTCTACCCCGGAGGGTTTTGAAGAAAATCCCTTACTGTGTTCCTATGGCAAGGACAACTACATACAACTCACAAAGGTGGTGTGTTCAGGGAACGACCTGACCCTGGAGCCTGTCGATAAATTTCACTGCCTTTATCGCTTACGACACATGGTACTGTTGCCGGGTTCGGTGGGTGCCATCACCGAGCACTCCTGCTGGTTTCTCTGGCGCTATCAAGGTTTACAAACATCAGAATTCAAACGGAATTCTATGGTGAGAGAGACAAACTGCTTGCACGAATGCGCTGTCACTTCCTTTGACATCTGCCTCTCTCTGAAACTGTTTGTGACAGGAGCCACCGATGGGTCAGTCCGGGTCTGGGACTTCCGTGGGAAACTTGTAACTCAGTTTGACTCCGAACTGCATTTCTGTTCGCCCTGCTTTGCCAATAGTCGAGGTGACTTGCTTTTGACTTTCAACCAGAGCATCTATATAGTGTCGTGCCTGAAGTTGCTCCCTGCCACTCGGCTGATGCTCCTACATGCACTGAACATCGAAGATGAAATACTAGAAACCCCGAAGCCCTTCCTGCCTAGCTTCTTCTTCTCATTTGAATTGATATTTGTACCCAAATTTGTGCACCTGAAACAAAGGGTTCAGGAACTCCAGGGACTAGACACCCTTGTCAACAAACGGGCCATCGCTTTTGATGGCACCGTGCCCCATGTTGTCGAGGGGGGCAGACACATACCTATCGTGACTCACGAGAGACCTGGGTTGTTCTTTGTGGAGGAAAAATTTGCTGATGCACCTGACTCCAAGCAGAAGTATCCCTATGCCGTCCCTGCTCAGTTACACCTGCCTGCCTGGGATGGGCTGAATATCTACCGCATGTTCAAAAGCTTCTTTGGCTGCGGGCAGAAATGGCCCTTTGCTCCAGATTGCTACATCCCTAACTCAGTGGTCCGTGCCCGCCTTTGGCCTGACGGTACCCCGGTTTTCTTGCGCTATGATCTAAGTCTGTCCTACATAGAAAAAGATAAGGCTGCGCCTGGACCATTAAGATCCCGGTCCCTGTCATCTGTGAGTCTAGAAGATGTGGAAATGTCAACTAGACAACGAAAGGATGTGTACCAGGAGCAAAAAAGAGAATCCTATGGTATCCTTGAAAGCATGTCAACGAAAAGCTGGATGGGAAAAAAATTTAGTGATGGAATGGTAGAAAATTTGGTAGAGACCATTCTCAACCTCACAGTTTTCTGTTCGACAGAAAAATACAAGAAATATTTTAGTGCTCTGGCACAGATTTTCGCCAGTCACCAAATTACTCCCAAGATGCGCGTTGAGACAGCCTGCCGCCTGCTCAAAGATATAACCCATTACAACTCCAGTATCCGTGAGCTAGCCTGGGAGATGCTAGAGAAGCTGGGTTTCATAAGCAATGTCTTTACTATTCCGCTGACTACGGGGTTGATGGACAGCGAGAAGAGTGTGCGGACTAGGGTCTTATACCTTATGTCTAGATTTGTTGGCATCCAAACCAAATCCATGCTGTTACACCAGCTAAGACGACGAGATACCCTCCAAGAAATACAGTAAGTGGGATGGTGAGCGACCCTTCTTCTGATTTCTCTGTGTTCCTAGGATCTGGCTGCTCTCTGCCCCCATTTCACATTCACAGCCCCTTCTGGTTCCTTTTACTCCCCCTGTGCGCCACAATTCTGTGTGATTTCCATCAGTGCGACTTTTCCCCCATCATTTCCTTAACTGCTTTAAGATTCTTCAGAATAGCACTCAGTACAGGGCTGCACACCTGTAATCCCGGCATCCAGGGAGATGAGCAGGAGGATCACAAGTTCTAGACCACGTTTAAATTTATTTTTTCAGAGTTTAGTCCCACACATCTTTCAATCTAAGAATCTTGTGACACCATGACTTCCGTCTTTTTCACCTTTATTATTTTTAATTGCTCAATTTTTAAACCTCATACAAAATTTGATTACACGAATGTTGTCTCATAATTGGAGACTTTTCTCCTTTGTACACAATTATTCTTCCTCCCCACAGAAAGGCTACTTGTGAGCTCATCTGACAGCATAGATACTGAGGTCCTGACTGCAACAGAATAGTAGAATCACCTCAGTGATTTAAGTTGAAAGATGGACACTGGTAAATGGCTCTTATGCCCAGTATCAGGAATGTGTACAAATGCCTTTATTCAAAAACACTAAATTATCTGTAGGAATGGATTCTATATTGTGAACTGAAAACAGTAACTGATAGATGTAGGGGTCAGCCAGGCTTTACTCCCATCATTTTCTCCGTATGACTTCTCTGAAGTCAAAGGCCTGGAAGGCTGCCTTGCGTGTCCTGTCATGGCTCGTTGATGAGGGCAAAGCTCTGTTACAGGAGTTAAAGCATGCCACCCATTGCGCTCATTCCAGGGTCCTTCTCTTCTTGGGGATTTCTGTGACTGCAGCTTTGGCCACTCCACCAACATCCAGCAAAGCAGTTCTGACAACTTTTGTTGGATCAGTGATTCCCCTCTCCACCATTTTCACGAAATCAGCAAGCATAGCATCCTAACCAACTTCTCCATAGCCAAAGGTGCAAGGCGAGCACCGTTGCCTGCTGAGCCATGGCGCGGGTCTTTTACTTGCTTTTAAACAGCTTTGTATTTATTTATTCATAAGTGTATCTGTGTGTATATGCCATATGTGTAGTCTCTCGGGAGACTTGAAAGAGGGCGTCAAATATCCTAGAGCTGGGGTTACCACCAATTTGGATACTGGGAATAAAACTCTGGTTCTCTGAAGGAGCAGCAAGTGTTCTTAACTGCTGAATCATCTCTCCAGCCTACTTAAATTTGTTTTTGAAAGCGCAGTGTTGGGGACTATAGAGATGGCAAAGCAGTTAAGTATTTTTTTTCTCTTGTTTTTGTTTTGTTTTTTAACTCTAGCCCCACATTGGAAACCAAAGTGTTGTTGGTTGTTTTTAACTCTTTGACTCTTTTGGCTCTTTTGGGAGCCTGCCACACAGTTCACAAATAATCACACACGGAGACTTAATTTTTACTTATAAATGCCTGGCCTTAGCTTGGCTTATTTATAACCAGATTTTCTTAACTCAAATTATCCCATCTACTTTTGCCTCTGGGATTTTTCCTCTTTTCTTATTTCTGAAATCTTACTTTACTCTTACTCTGTGGCTGACCGTGTGGCTAAGTGGTTGGCCCCTTCGTTTCTTGATCCTTGATCTCTCTTGCTCCTCTTTTTCTCCTATTCATTCTCTCTGCCCGACAGCCCTGCCTATCCATTCTCTGCCTAGCTATTGGTTGTTCAGCTCTTTATTAGACCATCAGGTGTTTTAGACAGACACAGTAACTCAGCTTCACAGAGTTAAACAAATGCCGCATAAAAGAATACAACACAGGGCTGGAGAGATGGTTCACACCCACCTGAAATGGTACCCCAGAACACTGTATACATAATAAACAAACAAACAAATAAATAAATAAATAAATAAATTTTTTAAAAAAAGAATGCAACACATCCTTGCATCATTAAACAAATGTGTTCCACAGCATAAACAAATGTAACTAAATGTAATTAAAACAATATTCCACCACAGTTAAGAGCACATACAACTCTTGCTGGGGACCCAAGTTCAGTTCCCAACATTCACACCAGGTGACTCATAACTTCCTATAGCTCCAGTTTCAGGAGATCCAATACTTCTGATCTCTTCTGACACGTGTATTAATTTGTACATAGCAAAACACAGATACACAGATACATGCACATATATAATTAAAAAATAATAAAAAATAAGGCCTTGAAAGATGGCCCAGCAGTTGAGAACACTGTTGCTCTTCCAGAGGTCCTGAGTTCAATTCTCAGCACCCATATGGTAATTCACAATTGTCTATAACTGTAGTCCCATGAGCTCCTATGGCTTCTTCTGGTGCATGGATGAACATGTAGACAAAACATCCATATACATAAGTAAATGAATACACCTTTAAAAAACAATAAAAAAATTTAAAAACAAGTCTGACAAACTTCTCTGTGAAGCAGGATATTCTGAAGGGCTGTCTGACCTTGTCTTGGTAAAGTTCAGCAGTCTTTTCTTTTGTGTTCTGCTTGTCCAATCAGGACAGTATACAGTATATATATAGTTGAGTGAGGCAAGGGCACTTTCTTGCCCAGTGGCTTACTTTTGCCATAAAGTAAATTTCATCTGGAGTTTCTTTGATGTCCATCATCTTCTCTGAAGTAAATTGGTGCTTCAAGGATCAGACATGTCTCATTGTCATAAAAAAGAAAAGAAACTATGTTATTAAAATACCTTAAATGCCATATTCTGTAGATCTCTGAAGTGTTTGAAGACAACCTGTCTATCTAAAATATATCTGTTTGACCTTGTGAACATACCTAATATGACTACAAGTTTGATTGTAATAACTACTAACTTGCATTTCTTTATATCCTAATTAGTTGGTAACAATAACTTTCAAGGACTAGAAATTTGCATTACATTGTTAAATGAGCTGTATAGGTACAACACCTTGAACAAAATTAGAAATGTATATACAGAATGTCCTAACAAAATTAATCTCAAATTTTGTATCAATATACAAAGATCCATATCAATGTAAAATATTTAAAACAAGTAGTTACTTATTTTTTTTTTGAGACAGGGTTTCTCTGTGTTGCTTTAGAGCCTGAATTAGAACTCACTATGTAGCCCAGAGTGGCCTCAAACTCACAGAGATTCACTTGTTCTGCCTCCCCAGTGCTTGGATGAAAGGTGTGCACCACCATTGTCCTGCCAAGTAGTTGCTTTTAAAAACTAGATTCAATAATTTACCCTTGGGGCTGGAGAGATGGCTCAGTGGTTAAGGGCACTCACTGATCTTCCAAAGGTCCTGAGTTCAATTCCCAGCATCCACATGGTAGCTCACAACTTTCTGATGGATGCTGTTATCTCATGTGCAGATGTAAGTGTATATAAAGTATTCATTTACATAAATAAATAAATCTAAAAAATAATCTACCCTTTTATTCTATCAGAGTTATATATTATCCTTTTTTCTTTTATCCTTTTTATCTTTTTCCTTTTCTTTTTCTTTTTTCTTTATCCTTTTTTCTTTTCACAAAGGGAGCCCTGAATCTAATCTCCTTTGTATAGCTTTTTCTCTTGACCATTACCAGTAATGACTTGTCCTAAACAATGACAAATATCCGTAACCCACTGAATGACCAAAAATCACCACCCCATCTCTTGAGAATGTGGGCATCATATTCTTAAACTTACTTCCTGCTGTATGGGGTGATGGGATCCTGAAAGAAAATTTGGGTTAATTGTTAAGTCCTGGGAGAGGTAGCTGTATCACTTGTTGTGCAGGCTCTGCATAATGGGAAAGTGCAGGGCTTGTCTCAAGTCCTGGCTAGAGAAGTCTGTTAGGCTGGATCATCTCAACTAGCCACTTGAAATTGTCCTGAGCAGTTCGTAGTTCAGAGCTGACCATTAGGTAGTGTTTGTCAGCTTAGCGGTGTTCCCATAGTCCTGGAGGAATGGTCGTTGTGGAGTCCCATCCTCCCCTGTTTGCTGTGGGAGCTCCTTGTATAGTGGTGAGTATCCCCACCTGTCATACAGGAGACCAGGGTTCAACTCCCCAACGGGGAGCCAGAAACTCATATGGGTTAAACAATGACCTTTAACGAAAGACAAACTACAGGCTTTAGAACAGCTGGTACAGGAGCAACTAGATGTTGGCCATATTGAGGAATCAACCAACCTTTGGAATTCTCCTGTATTTGTTGTTAAAAAGAAATCTGTAAAATGGAGAATGGTGACAGATCGAAGAGCTGTCAACAAGGTAATTCAACCTACGGGCCCTCTACAATCTGGAATTCCTTTGCCTTCTCTGTTACCAAAAGGATGGCCTCTTATAGTCGATTTAAAGGACTGTTTCTTTTCTATCACTGTTGGACGTGGTCATGGTGCATTGCAGAAAACTTAAACATTTTAAATGTCATATGCAGCAGATCTCAAAGAGGTTAGAGAATCAATATCTGTTATGTACATCCAGAGTACAAAAGCTTAATTCCCAGTTACCTGATAGAGACTCAAACCCTACAAAATCATGTACAGAAAGCTAGATTAAGCCTTATTCTAGAATTAGTTAGTACTCTATGTGACCATTACTATTATGACAGAAAGTTTAAAATATATATTAATCTTGTAAATTTTGAGATAATATTTACTTAAGAATCATTTTGAAGAGTCGAAATAAAACCAAAGGATTATGAAATTAGTGGCAATAATTTTGGTTTTTCTTTTGTCCTATATCAGGTGATTCTTCTGACATGAGATAGATTTTGGATTTCATTTTAATAAGCATGCTTGGGTTTGGAGAAGGAAAAAGCCATACTCCAACTCCTAAACCACCTTTAATTTTTAATTTTACTGGGACTACAAAAAGATCATTTGCATTATATGTCTGTAGAGATCAGCAGATCTAAAGAACTAAAAGAAAAGGAGTTTCTTGGGACATTTTTTGGATGATTTGTCTTTTTTTTTTAACCATGTGTTTCATTTGTCAAGTGGTCTTCAGATTCTTTACCTGAATGCCTTCTTTGTCCTGAAAAGACAAAAAGAAAATTCTGCCCCGACCCTAACTTTGGGGAGTTATATCTGATCAAATACAAAGTATTTGTTACTTTTATAGATTAGTTTAGATTAAATGGCCATGCTGCTTGTTGAACTATTATTTCTTCTAATTAAGAGGTCTCTCTTGTTCAAATCAAATCTTTATCAATTTTGATGGTATTCATAGCTTTACTTCTCCAATGGAAACAAAAGCAAAATACTTTCCCCAATATAACCCATATCATGGTTTCCATTCTGAGGTCAGCACATCTTTAAAGTATACAGGCTGATTTAATTCTGTAGTTTTTTTTTATTATCCAAAGTTTCTCCACAACTGCTCTTCCTTTCATATTAGCATTTAGAAAATTCATAGTTAACAAAGCATTATACAATCTATTTCTAGGGTAATTTTTTTATCTCTTTCTGTTTATTTAGCATATTCTTTATAGTTTGGTTTGTTCTTTCTATAACTGCTTGGTAGTGTAAGATTGTGTGGCATACCTGTAATATGCTTTATTTTTTAATAAGTAAAAAACGGTTTCATTTTCTTAAAGACGTACGTGGGAGCATTGCCAGTCTTAATTTGTTCAGGTATACCCTTGATGGTCATACCTTCTAGCAAATGTGTCATTACCAAATAAACCTTTTCAGAACTCAAAGTGGTTGCCCATTGAAATTCTGAATATGTATCTATGGTGAGGTATATATATTTTAATTTTTGAAATTCTACAAAATGGAATACATCCATCTGCCAGATTTCATTCCTTTGAGTGCCCTTTGGGTTACTTCATGCAGGTAGTGGTGTTTGGTTGTATAAAGAACAAGTAGGATATCTCCTTATAATTTTCTTGGCTAGTTACCAAGGAAAAAGATTTTTTTTAAACCTTTGCTATTAACATGATTTTTTAAAATGAAATTCTGAGGCCTCCAGCACATTTCCTGCCAATAGTTGATCAATTTCTTCATTACCTTGTGCAAAAGGGGCTGGCAGACTCATATGAGATCAGATGTGTGCTATATATATGGAAAAATTCCTAGTTCTGATTAATTATTGTAACTTAGTAAATAATACGATCAAGTCTGTTTCATCTGGTATAAATTAAGTGGTTTCAATATGCAAAACAACTCTTTCTACATATTGCAAATCAGTAACTATGTTAAGAGTTTCTGTAAAACCCATTAATACCATGAGAATAGCATATAAGTCTCACTTTTGAACAAATTCATAAGGGCTTTGAGTCACTTTAATTAAATTTTCTGATTTGCAATCTGCCTTTCCTGACTTATTTATATCAATACATAGAATTTAGAGGCTTCAGATATTGGTGTTTTCCGTACAATGCGAGGAAGGATCCAGTTAGTTCTCTTTATAAATTGAATTCTCTTGCTTTATGGATATTTGTTGTTAATCTCTCCAAAAAAAATTACTGCAATCTCTTTGCCAAGAGTTTGTCAATTTTATCATTAGTAAAAGGTACTAAAATTTCTGCTGGGTCTATTCCTGTTAATTTATGAAGTCTCTATTTTTCTTTTAGAATCAACTCAGAAGTCTCTTCCACATAAATTTTTAATTTTTAATCTGTTTATGTTGTAAAAAGATCCATTCTAAGAAAACCTCTTCCCTCTGCATTACTATTCTTGTAGGGAGTGCTTAGAGGTAATCAACTAGAATGTAGGTAAGCTCAGCTCCACATGACCCACATGTGCGTTCTCCAATTTCTCTCCCAGTTTCTGCTGATAATTCTCTTGGACTGTTTAAGTTCTTGTCACTGTCTAAGGTTTTAAACAAATTACTCAGATCATCAGGTTTTACCCCAATAGTGGGCTGTAGATAGGAAATGTCTCCTAGAAATATTTGAAAGTCACCAAAAATCTGCAAGGAATCTCTTCTAATTTGCACCTTTTGGAATCTAATTTTTGTAGACCTATTTTATATCATAAATAATTAATAGAATCTCCTCTTTATATTTTTTCAGGAGCAATTTGTAATCCCCAATAAAACAAAGTTTTCTTTAGTTCTTCAAACATTCTTTCTAAAGTATCTACATTTGAATCAGCTAGTAAAATGTCATCTAAGTAATGGTAAACTATTGTAGAGGAAATTGTTTACATATTATTTCCAGCAACTGACTACAAAATATTGTCACAGGGTGAGGCTATTTAACATTACCTGTGGGAGAACTTTCCATTGATCTCTCTCTCTCTCTCTCTCTCTCTCTCTCTCAACAGGGTTTCTCTGTGTAATAGTCCTAGCTGTCCTGGAACTAGCTCTTGTAGACCAGGTTGGCCTTGAACTCACAGATATCCATGCACCACCACCACCTGGCCCATTGATCTCTCTTAACAGACTGAGAATTATTATAAGGAGGCACCATGAAGGCAAATTTTTCTATCTTTTTCCTGTAACAGTATAGTGAAGAAACAATCTTTTAAATCAATGAGAGGCCATCATTTAGGCAATAGAGAAGGCAAAGGAATTCCAGGCTGTAGAGAGTCCACTGGCTGAATCACTTTATTAACCGCTCTCAGATTTGTTACCATTTTTCTTTTTCCAAATTTCTTTTTAGTAACAAATACATAAGAATTCCAAGGGCTGGTTGATTTTTCCATATGCTGAGCATTTAGTTGCTCCTTTAGCACCTGTTCTAAAGCCTGCATTTTCTCTGTTGTTAAAGGTTAATGCCCAACCCATTTAGGTTTGTCTGTCAGTCATTTTAAAGGCAGGGCTGTTGGTGCTTTTGGAAGATCAGCAGCTGTTGTGCTCTGTTCTTGTACAGCCTACATGACTGATGACTGCTCTTTATAATACCTTCTAATATTTCCCTATAATCATACATTAACTTATGGTTTGTTTCCAAGATTGGGGGAATGTTAAGCTGAGAATTCTATTGTTGTAATAAATCATATCTCCACAAATTCATTGCTGTTAATCACATATAGCTCTAATTTTCCTCTCTGTCCTTCTGGACCTATACATTTGACCCATTTTAAGCTCTCTTTTACCTAAGATAGCATTTCAATCCCTAAAAGATGAACATTTACATCCTGAAGAGATCGATTTGGATGCCAAGATTCTGGTGCAGTTATTGTTACATCTACACCTGTGTCTACAAGACCTTTAATGGCATCATTTATTTGCATTTTAAATTTTGGTCTTTATTTATAAAAGTTTGCCAGAATATTTGCTTTATGGCTTCTCCCGTATTTCTTATTCTCTCTTCTATAGCTTTTCTATCATCCAGAGCAGTATGGTTTCTTACAATAAGCATTTGGTTCTTTAATTGCTCTGGAAGGCATTTCCTCCATGGATACAGAAAACAAATGAACTGAACTTTGCATGGGTACCTGCAAGAGGCCCCTCAAGGCATTTCCTGATGGAAAGGATTACCCTGATTGTCCATTGTTGATCTGCATTCATTAGTTCAATGCCTGTCTTTGTCATACCTTCTGAATAATCCACAACGAAGTGGATTATTCACTTCTACAGAATGGAGTGTTCCATTTTAATTATGCTTAGAAAAAGCATTGTTTCTAGGAATACCCTGTTTGCAATCCCTTTTTAGCTGACTTTCTTTATGGCAATTGAAACACTTGACATTTTGATTTTTCTTCAAACTTCTAGGAATCACCTCTCTTATCCAAGCTTCTTCATGGTCATGAGATTCAATACTGATTGTATCTCAGATCCATTTTTCCAAGGCTGCTGATCTCACCTTTAATGGCCTAATTATCCCTTTGCATTGTACATTAGCATTTTCAAAACCCAGAGATTCAATTATTATTTGTCTAATTTCTGAATTTGGTATCATTCTATTTACAGCTGAAGTCAATCTTTGTAAGAAATCCACGAAGGTTTCTTTTGGGCCCTGTATAACCATAGTAAATGACTCAGTTTTCTTTTCTATTTCTTCAGTTCCATCCCAAGCATTCAAAGTTGCTGTACAGCATAAAGCCAAGGTGTGGTCATCATATAAAGATTGCCTTTGTACATTAACATAATCTCCCTCTTCAAGAAGTTGGTCTTGGGAGATTTCCATACTTCTAGTCTTACTTTGTTGTTCAATGGTCTTAGCCTCATCTTTCCACCAGGTCCTCCATTGTAATGAGGACAGGCTCTAATGTAACAAAGTCTCTCCAGTCTTGAGGGTTAATTTTATTAGAAGTTGGCCACAAGTTTAACACCTGCTTCACAAAAGGTGAATATATGCCATATGAGACTATTACTTCCTTGAATTTTCTTAAATCTAACATTTCCACAGAAGTCAATGCAGGTCTTGTACAACCTTGAGGATATCTATCATGTGGCAGCTGTTCCTATAAGGTTACTGAATAAATTTAAGTTGGCAGTTTGAATGCAATGCTGAGATTGGGTCTCCTTTAAATTCCTCTGTCTGGATCTGAGTATCTCTATGATCTGTTTTAATAAGTTTTTCTAAGGTCTGTATTTTGGCACTCATATCAACCAACTTATTAAAGGATAAACCAAGAATTATCAAACCAACAATAAAGATTATCAAAATGATAATGAACATTATGCCAATCCTGGTTAAACTGATTATCCCTTCATTTAATTGTTCCAATTGTAAATCGTCCAGAGACCTACCTTCCTCCATTGTAATTGTGTTTCCCATTTCTTAATGTGAGAAAAAAATGCCCGCCTTAAGGATTCTACTGTGTTTCACCAGATTTGCTGACTTTTCAGCAGATTCAGCAGATTTGCTGACTTAGCAGCATTGATGGAACTGTGTGGGAGTGACCAGTGGCAGCAATGGCTCTCAACTGGGGGCGGGGAGTGGAGCAGTGGGGTGCCCAGAGTGAAGTGCCCAGGAATCTGGGCTAACTCCACTTGTCCCAGGTGCTTGTGCTACTGAGAGGTGAGTGGCTGTGGCGGAGTATCCTACAGCCGGGCTAGCTGCTGGGATGCACAGGCCAGGCCTAAGGCAGCGCAGCTGTTCATATGCAGCTGGCGACTGAGAGCACAGTGTGCAAGGGCGTGGGCCCCCCCGGATGACAGAGCTGGCAGCGTGTGACTGTGACTGCGGCCTGGGGAACGTTGGCTCAGGGAGAGCCGGGGGACTACGGCTGGAAAACCCACAGTGAACTGCAGCAGCATGGAGGAGTGACGGCTTTGAAAGCTGCTGGGTAATCTTGCTAGGAGTTGATGCCAGATGAGCATTTACCTATACTATTCTATTTACCTATACTATTCTATTATTAATAAAAGTTTGGGAATCAGATATCGGTGTAAAAACCTGATAGGTGCAAAGAGCGGTGGAGGAATGACCACTTGCAATCCCAGTTAGGAGCCGGAGCAGAAGGATCACATCTGAGGCCAACCTGGGTTACTTTTAGTTCAGTCTGTACCACACAGTAAGACTTTCTAAAAACTAAAACCGAACCAAACCAATCACCATCACCAAAACAACTAACCCTGCATTCTCTCTCTTTTCCTTTATTGCCAAAAGAGATTGCTTTGCCTGAGTGACTTTGAGGGGTTTAGAAGATCTCAAGTTTTCCGGGGCCAAAAGGACATTTTCTTTCTGCCCTTTCTCCTTCCTCTGTGTTCTACTTCAGTCTCTTTTTAAACGACTTCAGTACCACCTCTTCTTTTGTGCTTTATGAATTTTTCCCCCTTGTTTCCTCTTCTCTCTGTTTCCTGCTTCCTTTTTTCTTGTTTCTTTTCTTCTAAAAATGTTTTTGGGTTGGGCGGTGGTGGCACACACCTTTAATCCCAGCACTTTGGAAGCAGAGGCAGGTGGGTTTCTGTGAGTTCAGGGCCAACCTGGTTTACAGAGCAAGTTCCAGGACAGCCAGGGCTACACAGAGAAATCCTGTTTCAAAAAAACAAAGCAAAATGTTTTTAAAGATTTATTTTATTTTTCTTTTATGTGTGTGTGCTTTGCCTGCCAGTGTCTATATCTATAGGTATATATCTATAAATATATAGATATATACCATATGTGTGTGCACTGTCTGCGGAGATCAGAAGAAGGCATCAGATCTGGAAGTGTTTTAGACATTGTAAGCTACCATGTGGGTTCAGGAACCACACTCAAGTCTTCTGGAAGAGCAGCCAGTACTCTTAACACTAAAACATTGAGCCATCTTTGCCTTCCCTCTCTCCTTCTTCCATCCCTTCTTTCCTTCCTCCCTCCTTTTATCCCTCCCTCCCTTCCTTCCTTAATCTGTCCCTCCCTTTCTCTCTCCCTCCCTTCCTTATTCTTTGAGACAGGGTTTCACTGTGTAGCTCTGACTGTTCTGGTAGTCACTAAGTAGACCAGGCTGGCCTTGAACTCACAGAGATCCACCTGTCTCTGCCTCCTGAGTGCTGGGATTTGTCGCTGCCACTACAGCCACCACCACCATTACCACTGCTGGCTCTGTTCCTCATTTTAAATTTTGTCTTATTCCTTGCTAAGTATTGTCTTCTTTTCTTCATTACTTTTGTAGGCAAGAAATGAGTGAGGCTGTCTCTCTAAGCCATCTGCTGAGGATTCAAGCTAGTGATAAGGAGTGCCTGCTTGCTCATGTGAAGGAGAGGCTAAATGAAGACCTGACCCTGTCACACAGAGATAGCTCACTCCGTTTTTCTTTTGATTCAGTGAAGTATGAGGACTTGGAGATGGTTTCTGAACAAACATTTATACCTTTGTCAGAATCTGAAAAGATTGATGGGCTGAAGAGAAGAAAGAAACGTGCTCAAGAAAAGACCAGAAAGATTGGTATGGATGGGTGATGATGTATGGGACCCATTTGGGGCCAGTCTTCCTAAGGCAGGGTCAGTAGCAAAGGTACATAAAAAGTGGCTGGAGAGATGGCTCAGAGATTAAGAGCACTGACTGCCCTTCCAGAGGTCCTGAGTTCAATTCCCAGCAACCACATGGTGGCTCACAACCATCTATAATGAGATCTGGTGCCCTCTTCTGGCCTGCAAGCATACATGGAAGGAATGTTGTATACATAATAAATGAATAAATCTTTAAAAATAAAGTGGAACAGTGAAGTGCTGGGGGTGGAGGCACTAGTCATAGATCCACCCAGCATAAGTACCAAAGTCAGCTTTTGAAACTTGGCTAAAAGTATGAGCACTGGTAAATCTAAAGTCCTGTCCCTCTTGCCTTTATTACTCCCATCGCAGTTTCCTGAACCAGCTGTTACAGAGCATCTCCCAACCTCTACAATTTTCACACTATTTTTCTCCCAATATCTTGCAGTTAGAAAGACCCTAAAAGTGTCCAAGAGAACCAAAAAGGCAGATTTGCTGAAGGTGCCTTCAGTGACATCAGGCGAACAGAGAAGGTTTAGGAAACGCATGAAAGCTGACATCCAGGATGCTTCCTTAGGGCTAGAGCAACTACTCAGCTCTGAGCAAATCCAGCAAAAAAGAGGGGCGAAGGAAATCAGAGAGGCCCTAGAAGTCCTGGAGGCCACAGATAGAGAAGAGTTCCTTAAGCAGAGAAGACAAACTCACTTTAAAAAGCTTTTGAAAGAAGCAATGAAGAAAGAAAAAGTAGCACAGCAGGCGCCAAAGGAGAGCATTTCAGAGGTGACTACTGAAACACCCAAGAAAGAAGCCCCAAAGGAATCCCTACCACCTGCTGAGTCAGAAAAAGACTTGAAGAAATTCGAAAGGGTGAGTCATGGCTTGGCAGGGACCCCCAGGCGTATGAGCCAATCAGACAGGACATCTTGGCGAGAGGATATTTGCTCCCTTCTCACTTTCAGAATAGCAAGTTCTCAGCCAGATATGGTAAGGGACCTGGGTGAAGAACTGGAGAATTTGGCTGAGAGGGTGCTCACCAACCAACCCAGTTGGACTCTCTTCCAAGACTTATGTCCCCAGAGAAGGGTCTCACGAACCGGGTTCCCAGAATCTGAGGCTACTGTCCAGGAACCACCTGTTCGTAGAAGAAAAGTGCCTAAAAGAGTTGTCAAACAGAAAGTGCCAGAGACAGCTACAGATCAAAAGGACTTAAGTTTTCTGGAGAAATATGAGGAATTTTCTCCGGAAGACATGAAAACGATGATGGATTTCTTAGACAGTAATTGGATCTTAGAGAAAAGGAAACTTAAGGCAAAGGTCAGGAAACCAAGCAAACAGAAAGGGAAAAGAATCGAAGGCAAAGGAGAGGTGATGACACTTAAAGAGAAAAAGCAACTAATAAAGCCCAAGAAAGCAAAGAAGGAAAAAAGAAAATTAATCCCAGATGAAAAGAAACCAGGCCGCCCAGAGGAGACACTAACACAAGACAAAGATACAGCAGATGCCCCACAAAAGCTGCTAACTGTGGAAGACCAGAAGTTACTGCAAGAAGAAACAGGACTGGCTAGAAAAAAGAAGACACATCTCAGAAAAGAAAAGATGACAAAACAGATCATGGATGAAAAGAAACCAACTTCTCCAGAAAAGGCATTGATGGAGGACAAAGAAAGGCATGATGGCTCCCCAAAGGTGTTAGCTACAGAAGATGAGGCATTAGCTCCTGAAGAAGAGGAGCTGCCTATACAAGAGAAGAAACTATCTAGAAAAAAAAAGAAAACAGACACAAAAGAAGGGATGGTGCAGGACAAAGAAAGGTATGATGGCTCCCCAAAGGTGTTAGCTACAGAAGATGAGGCACTAGCTCCTAAAGAAGAGGAGCTGCCTATACAAAAGAAGAAACTATCTAGAAAAAAAAAGAAAACAGACACAAAAGAAGGGATGGTGCAGGACAAAGAAAGGCATGATGGCTTCCCAAAAGTGTTAGCTACAGAAGATGTGACATTAGCTCCTGAAGAAAAGGAGCTGCCTATACAAGAGAAGAAACTATCTAGAGAAGAAAAGAAAACAGACACACAAGAAGAGACAACAGCCATGGGAAAGAAAAAGCGGGATTGGTCAACGATTATGGAAGACCACAAGGAGAAAATGAGAGTCAGGCAACAGAGGTTGCAGTCCTTAGCAAAAAAACGCAGAGAGAAGAAGAAGGGAGAAAGGAAGCAGGAAGAGGAAGAGGAAGAGGAGGAATTGGCTGAGGAAGAAAAGCAACTGATCCTGGACGCAGGGGAACAAGTTGGGGAAAGGACGGTACAGCCTTGGGAGGAGAAGGAACAGATCTGGGGATCAGAGAGAACTGAAGAGGACAAAGACTATGACTGGGAACTGGGGACACTGGACCACTATTATTCTTCTCCAGAAGAGGGAGAATTATCTGAGGAGGAAAGTGAGGAAACAACAGAAAGTGAGAGCCTGACAGAGCTAGAGGACATGCTGGCTCAAAAACAGGATTTGCCTACAGAAGAAGAAAAAGAAACAGAAAGACGAGTCAGGGAAGAGGATGAACAACAGCAGGAAGAGTGGCCAGAGCTGCAGTCAGGACAAGAGCTGGTAGAGGAAGATACAGCCGAGGAGAAGAAACATTTAGATCAGGAAAGAGAGAGACTGGACCTAGGAGAGAAGGAAGAGTTTGAAAAAATGAAGGAACTCTCCCAAGTAGTTAGGCCCACCTGGAAAGGGGGAATAGCCCAGAAAGGGAAAAGGATGATTGAGTTAGGGAGAAGAGCATTCTGGGAAAAAAAGAAAGTGGGGCTAGCAAAGGAAGAGAAGAGGGAGGAGGAGGTGGAGGAGGAAGGGGAAGAAGAAGAGGTGGGGGAGGAGGAGGAGGAAGAAGAAGAAGAGGAGGAGGAGGAAGAGGAGGAAGAGGAGGAGGAGGAAGAACTAAGAAAACAGAAAGAAGCAGCTGAGGAGGAAAAGAAGTGGAGAGCTGAAAAAGAAAGACTGGTCAACCTACGAGAAAAACTGTCTGAGCAAGTGGAAGAAGAGCCTGAGAATATCAGGTCACGGCAAAGGGAGAAACTTATGGTAGTCCCAGAAGACATGATAACACAGGAAGAAAGGGAGCAGGCAAAGATGGAGCTAGGGATTCCCAAAGATGAGAAAGCAACTGAGGGAAGAAAAGAGAGAGTCAAGAAAAAAGAGAAACCAGTTCTACATGAGGAGAAAGAGAGAGTACGGAGTGAGGAAAAGGAGAGCCAGTTCCAGGAGGAGGAGAGAAAGGCTGCACAGAAAAAGCCATTGGTTCGAGAAGAGAGAGTGAGGTCAGTAATGCGGGGTTGGCAGGCTGGTGAACGCAAGGGCCAGTTTCAGGAAAAAGAGGAAATGATACTGACCCCAGGAGGCTTAGAAAAGAGGCATACTGAGCTGGAAAAAAAGGCTAAATTCAGGGAAAGTATGAGGCTAGAAAAGGGAAGAAAAACAATAACCCAAAAAGAGAAACAAATTATAAAAAAACAAGATAAATTATTCCAAGAAAAAGAGGAAGTGATACTGACTGCAAAAGGCTTGGAAAAGAGGCACCCTGCTCAGGAAAAAAAGGCTAAGTCTAGGGAAAGACTGATGCTAGCAAAGGGGAAAACAGAAATAACCCGGAAAGAGAAAGAAATTAAGAAAAAACAAGAAAAATTGTTCCAGGAAGAGAGGAAATTATCCTCTAGCATTAGGATCAAGCGGGAGCCTGTTGCTAAGGATACGAGAAAAGAAAGAGAGGGAAGAAAGCAGGCAGTTAAGGAGCAGGCTGTGGAAAGCGGGGTTCATCCTAAAGAGATGGAAGCTGGTGCCAAGAAAAACCTAGAGGTGAAAGCGAAGCAACTGTTGAAGGTCCTGGTCGGGTTCCTTAGAGAAGCGGGTCCAATGCCTTTGAGGAAGACCAGCAAGGCAGAGGATGAGATGCTCCCCCGTATGAGAGTGGATGGCCGTGCATGGGATATTATGAAACAGAGGTTAAAAACTAAAGAAAGGGAACAGACTTGGAAAGAGAGAAAGCGAGAAGGTGACAGGCTGACTGAGAAAGCCCGCTTGGAGGAGGACAGCAAGTTCTTAAAGAAGAACCAGAAGAAGGTTTTCCTGAAGAAAACCCAGGTGAAGACACTGCTGACGAGACTCCAGGAAGTACAGCTCTTAGAGCAAAGTCGGCTAGAGGAGCTTGGCAAGCACATTGAAGAGGGTGAGGCGGAAGAGATCCAGCTGAAGTGGCTGCTGGACAATGTCAGAGGTCAACTCTTGGAGGAATGGACTGAGGAGAAAATGAAGGAAGGCATAACTTATCCAGAAAGAGCATGGGTGCCCGAGGAAGAGGAAACGGAGAGCCTAGAGGAAGGCGAGAAGGAAGAGGAAGAGGCTGTGCCCAAGAAAAAGAAAAGGAGATACCCGAAGAGAGAGGTCAGCGCAAGTGCAGAGGACTTGTGGAACTTGGCTGAGGAACCAAAAAAAAGAAGGCTGGCTAAAAAAAGAAAAAAGGAAAAGAGGGTGGCTGAGGTGAAAAAGAAGCCGAGTGCGCATGAGGGTCCAAGTGAAGAAGAGGAGGGACGTCTCATCCAAGAGGAGTTGGAGCCTGTGGGGGAGGAGGACAAGGTCAGGGAAGACGGGAAGGGGGTTCTCAGTGTGGAAGAAGAGAGCCTGGGCGAGGAAAGTCCAAGAGAAATAAGTCTGAGCGAGGAAAGTCTGAGAGAATCAAGTCCAAGTGAAGAAAGTCTGAGAGAAAGAAGCCCAAGTGAAGAAAGTCTGAGAGAAAGAGGCCCAAGTGAAGAAAGTCTGAGAGAAAGAGGCCCAAGTGAAGAAAGTATGAGAGAAAGAGGCCCAAGCAAGGAAAGCTTGAAAGAAGAAAGCCTGGAAGAGGAGGAATTGAGTGTCAGTGAGGAAGAGAGCCTGAGTGAGGAGGAGGAGGAGGAGGAAGGGGAGGAAGAGGAGGAAGAGGAGGAAGAGGAGGAAGAGGAGGAAGAGGAGGAGGAAGTGAAGGAGAGAGAAAGGAAGAAAAAGAAGAGACTTAAAGACAAGATGCTTTTAAAACAGGAAAGGGAGGGTACAGCTGGCTGGGAAATGCCTCTTAAAAAAAAGGACTTGCTTGACAGAAAGAGAGGTTCAAGACTCAAGGAGAAAAGTCACTTAGTAATACCACCCCAGTCACCCCCAGGAGAAAAAGAGGGAATATACCCGAGAGAGATGAGAGAAAGATGGGACAATCAATTTCTTGAAGGACTCCCCACGACAAGTTCACGGGAAAGACAAGAGACTGTGGTCTTGGGGAAAGACAGGAAGGATTTTCTACAAGCCTCAGGAACTGGCTTAGAGACTCAAATCCCAGAGCAGCTCCATGGACCACAATTGGAATTACCCGTTATCTTACAACCAGAGAAGCCTAAAGTTGGCAAGCCGAGTTGGTTCGTTCCATTGGAGGATATTAAGGACCGAGTTGTGCCTCAGGCCCCTGCCTCTTCTCCTGAAAGGTTTCCTGGAAGGTATAAAGGCCCAGCCCATGCAGGAGCAAGTGTCTCTGAGAAGGGGTGGGTAGCCAATACCCTCGGAAGGCTGGAAGCAGGAGCACAGCTTTCCAGGGCGAGTTTCCAGCAGCTGCACCAACTCCTCCGAGACTTCTGTTCACCCAGTTACTGGGAAGGGCTACACCTTTCCAAACTGAAGGCCATTGTTCAGCACCTAGACATAGGTCAAATCGATCGTCCCCAACCCGAGAGAGAAGTCTTTAGTCCTCTGCACCTAAAAGCGATCCCTCCGATGAAAAGAAAAGAACCAGTGGTCGTCTCAGCCACCCCAACTCAACCCCCCGACGCCTTCAGCTGGGATCTCTTGGCCAAGGCCTACAGGCAAAAGCAGACTGGGCAGCTTCCCTCTGCTGTTAAGGACGCAGAGCACTTTTATCCAACCAGAAAGGGTGACCTGGGAGCCACCTATCCCTTTGTGGATAAAAGAACCCTGCCCTTGATGTTCAAGGACTTTCCAGACTCAAGGGCAAGGGTAGGGATCCCCACATTTTCCATGGCAAGGGAAACAGTGCCTATCCCTGGACTCGTGTCACCCTCAGGCCCCAGTTGGACTGCAGATTCAAAGGCTGAACACTGGCAACTTCTAGACGAGTCTCACAGAAGTGCCCGTAGGCAGCAGTTATCAGATGTCCTCAAAGACATTGAGATGCGACACTTTTATCCCACCCAAAGAGACATTCTCACAGGGGTCCAGGCATCTATAGACAGACAAACTTTGGCACTGATGTTTCAAAAGGAACTTAAAGCTTTGAAGAGAAAAGGCAGGTATCCCAAACTGGCCAAATTGGAGAAGACAAAGGCTGTCTCAGAAAAAGAAGCGCTCCCTTCATGGGAGACGTTCGTGGCGCTCTATCATGTTTTGCGCATGCTACAGGAGCGGTATGCCAAAGACCCGGCTACTTGGATGGAAAAGTTCTACCAGCTCATGGACCTCTACCAGCTTAAGTCCCCTCGAATCCAGAGGCTGCTGCAGGACCTGCTACTGAGAGAAGAGCCTCAGCCCCAAGAGTTTGTCTCCAAAGAGACTCTGAAGGCCCTGGAGGTGGAGTTAGTACCTGGGGAGCGGTTGTTCTACCGTCTGTTTTGCGGTGTCCCCCATGCCCCTGCAGGTTCCCTTAAGTTTTGGAATGTGATACCCCTCTCTGGGCAGAACAATGTAGATACTGTCCAGCCTGTGGGCATTGCCCGGTACGGGTTCCTAGAACTCGCCTGGAAAAGCTTACCTCAAGTCAATCCTTCCTTGGGAAAGGAACTGCCCCCCATTTCCTCTCGGATTCACTGACATTAGGACTCTGAAATCATTCCGGAAATGAGCCTGCAACAGATTTTAAGCCTCTTGAGTTGTTCCCCACATCGAGGAGGGGGCTGTACTAGGACCCACCTCCATTCAGCTACCATGTACTAAATAAAATGATGTTCCTCATTCTTACGAAATACTCTGATCTGTTTTTCTTCAAGCCTAGAATCTCCATGAAAGAGGCCAGTGGAAATGGTTCCCCTTTATGTTATGGGAACAATTGCTTCTCAGGTAAAGACCACATACACTCCTCTCTGGGCAGCAGCCAATATTTGCTCCCTTCAAGTCTGTCCTAGTAGTTTCCCCCCTTTGATTAATATTTGTTGTCCTTAGAGGGCAAGGAGAAGTTTATGAATGTAGCATTAGTAGAAAAATCAGAGATAGCCCATCAGTTTCTTGCAACAAACTTGCATCTTGACCAACTTTCTAAACATATCTAAGCCTTGCTCTTCTTGCCTACATAATGGGGGTATAGAATGAAGTAGCACTTTAATGGTTTAATTATGTGCATGCACGTGTGTGCCTGTGCATATGCCATGTGTGTGTGGGTTTCCATGGAGGCCAGGAGAGGGTGTTGAATCCCCTGAAGCTGGAGTTACAGGTGGTTCTGAGCTGCTGGATGTGAGTGCCACACCAACCTTGAATGTTCTCTAAGAGCCATCTCTCCAGCCCAAATCAGTGGGTTCCAGAACCAACTTGACAGCTGAAAGAGCCTGTAGTCTAGTCCTTGCTCTGGCAGCTACTGGGTCTTTGATCTTTGTTTTGCCTTCCTTGGAGTAAAAATGGTGATGCTGAGACCTTCCTCAGAGGCATGCATGGCACAGTTCCTATAAGATAGATTTTTGTTATGTTCTTTTGTTGACATAGGGCACTGCCAGACTTATTATGTAGCCAAAATTTGCCTTGAACTTGTGGCAGTCCCACTACCTCTACCTCTCAAATTCTGCGATTACATATGTGTACTACACCTGGCTATCTTTTGATTTTCTTTGTTTGATTTCAAAAAGGAAAATCATCTGGCTTCCAATTTCAGGAACTAGTCAGGTAGACATGTTAAGTATATGAATTCATGTAACAATGAGCTGGGAAATTTTGAGTGGATGTAATTCCCTTATTTAAGTCTTATCTAAGGATATGTCAGTCACTAAAGGTTTATTTTTATTTTCTGGGCATGTGTTTGTCTGTGTATGTATATGTGAAATGCATGCCTGGTACCACTAGAAGTCATAAGAGAATGTCAGATCCTCTGGAACTAGAGTCATAAATGGTTGTGAGCTGCCATGTGATGTAGAAGTTAGCTCAATTCAAGAAATAATTAGGCTAGCTAAAAGACAAAACAATTACATTTTTTATTTATTATAAGGGGAAAGCTCATGAAACAGGAACGAGAAGTCCAAACTCAGCTGTGCTACGAGGGAACCACACAGAGAGAGGGCATCTGGGCCACACACCATTTTTCTCCAGGTCTCAGAAAGCCATACCCTAACTTGGTCTCACCTCTTAAAGATAATTGGTTGGCAAAGAGTCCCTATCACCTCCCCCCTTTGTCTAAATAAGAGAGATCCAAACCGAATTCAAAACTATATACAGTAGGAACAGAAATCAAGTATAAAATTATAATCAACATAAACAATATTAAGCAAGGAACACATGATAAATGTTTTAATAAACATTATATTCCAAAGAGTCTAATTCTTGCATTGGAAATAGGCTTAGCTAAACCATAGGAGAATGGTAACTACTACCTACTACTATCTAATCTTCAACACCATTGAAGGCCTGAGAAGGGAGATAACATTACTTGAGTAGGCAGGAAGTACAATAAAGCAGCTTCTAAAGCGAGCAGTATATGATGGAGACAATTGGCTACCTGAGCAATCACCCAAAGTCTCATTTGCAATGTTGAAGCAACCAACTTTGGCTAAAGTCTAGCATGACTGAGAGCATTTTTAGAGGAAGAAAAATTACCCTGTTTTGGCAAGGGTTGGCAGACCTTTTCCTTGTGTCCTGCTTATCCAGTCCGGATACCATGTACTTTGTCAGTGGTTGAGGCATGGGCAGTTCCTTGGAGAAAACAAACTCTGAGTAGAGTGTCTTCAGGGCTCAACATTCTCTCAGGAGTAGATTGGTGCTGTCAGGAGCAATCGTGTCTTATGTCAACAGAATCCTAAGTTATTTAAATGCCATGTTCTACAGATCTTGATCAGTAGTAAAAGGCACTATAATCTCTGCTGGGTCTACACCTGCTAATTGACAAAGTCTCAATTTACCTTTTATAATTAATTCAGAGACTTTTTCCACATAAATTTTGGTTTTTTAAAACTTGGTTTATGTGGTAAAAAAAACCATTCTAAAACAATATAATCTTTTGGCATTAAAATTCCTGGAAGGCAACATGACTGGAATACAATCAAGATTTGAATTTACCCTATCCACATGTGCCTTTTGTAATTTTTCCTTAACAATCATCAATTCCTTTTCCACTTCAGCTGTTAATTCTCTGGGACTATTTAAGTCTTTGTCACCACTTAAGGTTTTGTTTAAATGAATTATTAGATCAGGTGTTATCCCAACAGCCAGTCATAGACTGGAACTGTCTCCTAACAATCTTTGAAAGTCATTAAGAGTCCGCAACTGATTTCTCCTAAATTGTGCCTTTTGTGTTCTAATTTTCTGTGAACTTATTCTGTAACCTAGGTAATGAACAAAATCTCTTCTTTGAATCTTTTCAGAAGCAATTTATAATCTCCATTTAGGCAAGTCTTTCTTTACTTCTTCAAACATCCTTTCTAACGTATCTGCATTTGAATCAGATAACAAAATGTCATCCATGTAATGGTAGATTATAGACTTAGGAAATAGCTTATTTATTATTTCCAATGGCTGGCTGACAAAGTATTGGCACAGGGTGGGGCTATTGTGCATTCCCTGAGGGAGGATGGTCCATTGATATCTTATAAGTAGGCACTGTGAAGGCAAATTTTTCTCTATCATTTCTTGTAAAGGTATAGTGAAGAAACAATCCTTTAAATCAATAACTAGGAGAGACCATCCGTTTGGTAACAGAGAAGGCAGAGGAATTCCAGATTGTAAAGGGCCCATAGGTTGAATAACCTTGTTTATAGTTCTAAGATCTGTCACCATTATCCATTTTCCAGATTTCTTTTTAACAGCAAATACAGGAGAATTCCAAGGACTGGTAGATTCTTCTATATGTCGAGCATCCAGTTGCTCTTATACCAGATGTTCTAAAGCCTGCAGCTTTTCTTCTGTTAGCGGTCACTGTTTAACCCATATTGACTTCTCAGTTAACCATTTTAAAGGTAGGGCTATTGATACCTCTGAAGGTTTGTCAATTGCTTTGTGTTCTTGTACATCCTGAATGGCTGGTGACCTTTATTTTTAAGACCTTACAATATCTGCCCCAGAAACAGAAGCTTTTTGGACTGCAGGAATGTTAATCTGGGTATTCCATTGCTGCAATAGGTCACAACCCCACAGATTTACTGTAATATTAGCTACATATGGCCTCAGCCTTCTTATCTGTCCTCTGGACCTATGAAACAAAACCCATCTCGTGCTTTGTTTCACTTGAGATAGGGTTCCAATTCTTAGGAACTGAGCAATGATAGTTACATCCACACACATGTCTAGCAAGCCTTCAGTAAAAATGTCATTTATATACTCTTAGCTTTGGTCTTTGATCATTTATAGAAGTCTGCCAGAACATGCATTTCCCATGTCCTACTGGAGTTTTTGATTCATCCTCCACATCTATTCCATCACCCAGAGCAGAATGGTTTTTTACAGTAGGCACTGGATTTTTTTAATTTTCCAAGTGGAACACGTTCTCCACAGTAGCCAGGAATGATTAGACAATGTTTGCCATAGGGGCCTGTAAAAGGCCCCACCAAGGAGTTTCCCAATGGTATCGGGTTGCTTTGTCTGTCTTTTTCTGACCTAAATTCATTGGTTCAATGTTGGCCTTTGCCACACCTCCTACATATACCTGAAGGCTGAGTCCTCCTGTTATTGCCATTCCCAGAGGAGACATATTCCTAGGAATTTCTTGTCTACAATCCCTTCTCATATGTTCCATTCTACCACAATTAAAACATTTGGTATTTTGGTATCTCCTTAAACCATTGGAAATTGCTTCTCCTACCCAAGCTTCAGTACTATAGTTAAATGTCTCACCATTCATTGTATGCAAGACCCATTCATCCATTGGTACTGATCTGACCGTTAAAGGATATTTTTGCATTCTAAGTTGGCATTCTCAAAAACCAAAGATTCAATTAGTACATGTATAGCTTTTGGGTCTGTTACTCCTATTTGTACAACCTTAGTTAATCTTTGTAAAAAGTCACTAAGGGGTTATCTCTGACCCTGTTTAACCCTAATGTATGATTCAATTCTCTTTCCTAGTTCCTGAATCCTGATCCATGCATTTAATGCAGCTGTGCTACATAGGGACAAGGTGTGTTCATCGTAAAGACCCTGATCCTGAAGATCAGAGTAAAGTCCCTTGCCCAGAATTTGATCTTGGGAAATCTCAAGTCCTTTTTCTTTTCCCTGTTGCTCTAAAATTTTTACTTCTTTCCTCCAATAACACTTCCAAAGCAACTGCGGTCCATTGTCTAGGACTGCTGAGATTAGCTGAATCCAATCTTGTGTCATTGCCTTGTTGCTTGAAGCCCACGTTTTGACCATTTCCCTAATGAAGGGTAGATGTATTCCATAAGATGCAATTGTTTTTTTAAATTTCATTTAGATCAGTCATACTTATGAGTTTTCCTTGTATATTCTTTAATTACCTTAGGGTATTTGGTGCCAGATGCTCTTTCTGATAATATCACTGGAAAGGCAGAACTCTGGGTAAGCTATCCCAGAATTTGGTACATACTGATGAAGCTACATTTTGTCTTTGTACCTTTTGTCCCTGGTCATTGAATTCAATAAGTTCCTCAATCTTTTCAAATCTTTTTACACTGCCTTTTTACAGGATCTAGTCTAATGCCCTCACTGAGGATTCCAAGGTGTGAAGTCTGACCAGTAAAGATGACGTCTCATCCTTGGACATAATTTTTTATAGCATGCATATTACCTTCCTGGAGAGACATTCTATCAGTCCATCTATTATAATCATCTGACAGAGTCCGATTAATACATTCAACAATACGAATTCTCTCAATGTCTCAGCACCCTCTGTCATTGACTGGGTTTTTGTCAAATTGGTTGTATCCTTCTCCAGAGTGCTGAACTTCCCTTTTAGTTGGTCATTATCAGTCTCTAAAGACTGCATCATTTCTAAAAGTGCCTCATTCTTGGCCCTATTATCAAACCATGTTTTTAAGGAGAAAATATAAAGGACAAAGCGAATCCCCAGAATCAAAAAGAGGGATGTAGTCTGCAAGGTCCTTGGAGCCAGGCAAGAAGTTCCGGCTCTTGTGTTGAGAGGATCCAAACAGGTGAGTGAGCGGCCCCGTGGTCTGTCCCGGGGAACTGAGTACAGGCCCCCTCCAACTCCCTAAGCTTTTCTGGCCATCCAGTGGGGTGCTTCCTGGCTACTGGCTTTTTTTTTTTTACCACATTCCAGGCTGCCTCTAAGCACCCCTTTTCATCTGCAAGGTCCTTGGATCCCCCAACTCAGCCTGCTCCGGGGCTGAGAGGTTGGCGGGCCAGTGGGAGTATCCCTGCTGCTGGAGCTTCTTTGTACTGCCTCACCCTGTATCCCAAGCCCACCTTTTTGTCTGTGAGGTCCTTGAAGTCAGGCAAGAGGTCCCTGCTCCTGTGCTGAGAGGATCCAGACAGGAAAAGATGGGCAGGCGCCAATGCAAGAAATCCTCCAACAACCTGATGGCAACACCAGAATCCAGCAAACATGCAACAGGAAGACTTGAAGACCCTAACCCAGAAGTATAAGAAATCGACTTTAAACGTAACCTTATGAAAATGATTAAGACACTTAAACAGGAAGTGAAAAACTCCCTTAAAGAAAGACAAAAAAGAAGAAATTAATGAATCCCTCAAAGATACCCAAGAAAACCAAGAAAAAGCAATCAAACAGTTAAAGGAAACAGTTCAAGACTTGAAAATTGAAATGGAGGTAATAAAGAAAACACAAACCAAGAGATGGATGGATATGGAAAATCTGGGTAAAAGAACAGGAACTATAGAGACAAGTATAACCAACAGAGTACAAGAGATAGAAGAAAGAATCTCAGGCATTTAGGATACAATAGAGGAAATAGACTCATTGATCAAATAAAACAGCAAATCCAAGAAATTCTTAACACAAAACATCCAGGAAATCTGGGATACCATGGAAAGATCAAATCTAAGAATAATAAGGGTAGAAGAAGGAGAAGAATTCCAGCTCAAAGGCCCAAAAAATATATCCAACAAAATTATAGAAGAAAACTTTCCCAACTTAAAGAAGGATATTCCTATGAAGGTACAAGAAACTTACAGAATACCAAATAGACTGGATAAAAAAAATCCCCTAGCCATATAATAATCAAAACACAAACACACAGAATAATGAAAGAATATCGAGAGCTGCAAAGGAAAAAGGTCAAGTAACATATAAAGGTAAACCTATCAGAATTATACCTGACTTCTCAATAGAAACCATGAAAGCCAGAAGGTCTTGGATAGATGTGCTGCAGACACTAAGAGACCATGGATGCAAGCCCAGACTACTATACCCAGCAAAGCTTTCTTTCACCATTGATGGACAAAATAAGATATTCCATGACAAAAACAGATTTAAACAATACATATCCACAAACCCATCCTTACAGAAAGTACTAGAAGAAAAACCTCAACCCAAGGAAGCCAACAACACCCATAATAGCACAGACATCTGACAACGCTCCACCAACACAACTCAAAGAAGGGGAGCATACAAACACTACCACCAAAAAACAAACAAATAAACAAAAACGGAGTTAACAACCACTGGTCATTAATATTGCTTAATATCAATGGACTCATTTCACCTATAAAAAGGCACAGGTTAAGAGAATGGATACAAAAACAGGATCCACCATTCTGTTGTTTACAAGAAACACACCTCAACCTCAAAGACAGACACTACCTCAGAGTAAACGGGAAAAGATTTTCCAAGCAAACGGACCTAAGAAACAAGTGGGTGTGGCTATCCTAATATCTAACAAAATTGATTTCAAACTAAAATCAGTCAGAAGAGATAGAGAAGGACACTTTATACTTATAACAGGAACAATTCATCAAGATGAAGTCTCAATCCTGAATATCTATGCCCCAATATAAAAGCACCCATGTATGTAAAAGAAACTTTACCAGAACTCAAATCACACATCAAACCCCACACACTAATACCAGATGGTTCTAGTACAGAATTCTACCAGACCTCCAAGAAGAGCTAATACCTATACTTCTTAATGTGTTCCACATAATAAAAACAGAAGAGTCATTGCCAAATTCTTTTTACGAAGCTACAGTTACCCTGATACCAAAACCACACAAAGACTCAACCAAGAAAGAGGATTACAGACCAATCTCACTCATAAACATCGATGCAAAAATTCTCAATAAAATACTGGCAAACCGAATCCAAGAACACATCAAAAAAATCATCCATTATGATCAGGTAGGCTTCATCTCAGAGATGCAGGTCTGGTTCAACATATGAAAATCTATCAATGTAATCCATCATATAAATAAACTGAAAGAAAAAAAACAAATGATCATTTCATAGATGCTGAAAAAGCATTTGACAAAATTCAACACCTCTTTATGATAAAAGTCTTAGAGAGATTGGACATCTCTCGGGTATATTCCCAAGAGTGGTATTGCTGGATTCTGAGGTAGGTTGATTCCCAATTTTCTGAGAAATCACCACACTGATCTCCAAAGTGGTTGTACAAGTTTGCGTTCCCACGAGCAAAGGATGAGTGTTCTCCTTACTCCACATCCTCTCCAGCATAGGTTACCATTGGTGTTTTTTATTTTAGCCATTCTGACAGGTGTAAGATGGTACCTCAAAGTTGTTTTGATTTGCATTTCCCTGATAGCTAAGGAGGTTGAACATATCCCATAGTCAGACTAATGGAAGAAAATTATATAGTTATTCTCCTGGATAGTGGAACTAGGCAAGATTGCCAGGCAAACTCGGGTGCATGGGGGGTGAGGGGGTGGAAGTAAGGGAAGATGGTCAGGGAGAGGGGAGAGGGGGAGGATTGGGGATGGCTTGGGGGAATGGGAGGGGGGAGGGAGGAAGGATGGTTGGGGGAGCAGGGAGGTTTAGATCTCAGCTAAGGGAGCCATTTTAGGGTTTGCAAGAGACTTGATTCTGGAGGGGTTCCCAGTAAAAATTAAATAAAAAAACAAAAAAATAAAAAAATAATAAAAAAAAGAAAAGAAAACGCTTTACTGAGTCAGGTAAGCCAGACCCAAAAAGAGGAATATGGTATGTATTCACTCATAAATGGATTCTAGCCATAATTAAAGGTCTTTGAGCCTATTATTCGTGATCCTAGAGAAGCTGGATAGGAGGGTGAACCTGAAGAAAATTCAGGTAGTTTTCCTCCTGGAGATTGGAAATAGACAAGAGTCCCAGGCAACCTCGGGTGCATGGGGGGGTAGGAGGGTTGTTGGAAGGGGAGAGGGTTAGAGAGAAGGGAGCAGAGGAGGAGTGGGGAAATCTCGGGGGACTGGGAGGGGGGGAGGGAGGAAGGATAGACTATTTTGAATATCACCATAGAACCTTCATTCGACGACAGATGGAGATAGAGACAGAGACCCACATGGGAGCACTGGACTGAGCTCCCAAGGTTCATTTGAAGAACAGAAGGAGGGAGAATGTGACCAAGAAAGTCAGGACCACAAGGGGTTGATCCACCCACTGAGACAGCGTGCCTGAACTAATGGGAGCTCACCAAAGCCAGTCGGAATGGGTCTGAACGAGCATGGGATCAAACTGGACCCTCTGAATGTGGCTGACAATTGGGGCAGACTGAGAAGTCAATGATAATGGCTCTGAGATTTGTCTCTACGGCATGTACTGGCTTTTTGGGATCCTAGTCTATTTGGATGCATACTTTCCTAAGCCTGGATGGAGCGGGGAGGGTCTTGGACTTCCCACAGGGCAGGGTACCCTGCCCTCTCTTAGGACTGGAGGAGGAGGGGGGAAGGGTGACTAGGGGAGCGGGAGGGAAGTGGGAGGAGGGGAGGAAGTGGAAATTTTGATTCCTAGTATTAATAAAGTAATAAAAACATAAAATAAAAATGAGAAAAATAAAAAAAGAGGAACGTAGCAGGGAAATCATATAAACCTTGCATAACATCATACATGGTATAAGTTAAAAAGCTATTGAAGTCTTGTATTGTTAAATTGTCCATAACCTTGCCCTTTTAAATTGTAAATGTATAATTTATATTTTAAATTATAAATCTTACCTGTGGTTGAATTTGAGCTGGAGTAGGTGCAATAGCCATTACCTGCCAGTAGGTGTCACAATGCACTTGTAGCTGCCTGGTCGGCTTGAATCTGATTTTAGTATTAAATACTGAAAGATATGCTCAAATTAAAAACAATTATTCAGTGTAAATTACAGACTGTGCGCTCCGCGGAAGTCCCTGACTGCTCAACAGTCACACGAGCACAAAGAGAGCAAGAAAGCAATGCCAAACAGGGACACCCAGAGAAGCCCACGACCCCTCTGAGCTTCCGCGAGTGCTGGAAAAACAGCCTAGAAACCAGATAATTTGAAGGACCATGGCTAGTGGTTACTCAGGGCCACTTCGTGGGAATTCTATACCCAAATGAACCACGTGGAGCCTGATGGCAGCTGGCTAGAGCCACTGAGACCTGAGCCCCACAATTTGGCTCCAACTGTAGGGGTTGGCTAAAAGGTAAAACAATTATATTTTTATTTGTTATAAGGGGAAAACTCATGGAACAGGAAAGAGAAGTCCAAACTCAGCTGTGCTGCAAGGGAATCACACAGAGAGAGCGCCTGGGCTGGTGTTTTTCTCCAGATCTCAGAAAGCCACACCCTAACTTGGTCCCACCTCTTAAAGATAATTGGTTGGCAAAGATTCTCCATCAATGTGGTGCTGGGAACCAAACCTGGGTCCTCTGGAAGAGCAGCTAGTGCTCTTAACCACTGAGCTATCCCCAGCCCAATGACTGTATTTTTAACATACATTCTAATCACATGTCATACACTCTGTCACATGAGATCATGTGTGGAATTTTGTACTTATACCATTATGTTGGTGATCAAAAAGTTTCAGATTTGGGGGGCTGGAAAGTTGGCTCAGTGATTAAGAACATTTGCTGTTCTTGTAGAGGACACGCGTTTGCTTCCCAACACCCACATGGCGGCTCACAAGTATCTATAATTCCAGATCCAGGGGATCTAACGTCCTCTTCTAACCTACCCAGGCATCAGGCACCCTTGTGGTTCACAAATAACACGCGGTCTCCACCTATCCCTGTCCTGCCTAACTCTTGGCCGTGCAGCTTGTTATTAGACCAGTCAGGTATCTTAGGCAGGGAAGGTGAAACTGCAACACATCTTCACATCGTTTTTAAACAAATGTAACACACCTTTACATAATTAAAGTAATAGTCTGCAGCAAAACCAAACACATGTTTACACTGTTGAAGTAATATTCTGCAACACCAGTATGGTGGCGACTTCCTTGCACCTTCTTCCTGAACCGGGTGGCTCAGGCATTGATGTATTTCCCTGCACAGTGACTAATCTGACACCAAGCAAATTGATGGAGTGCATTAAGCAGCTTGTCGTCTCAGGCCTCATTACAGCAATGGGCAGGAACATAACATTCTCTGCTTAGATGTTCACATCTCCTATTCACATCTCCAGCGTAAGTCTTTTTCCAGCACTTCAGTGTGTCGTCCCTGTTGATCACGTGGGTTATAAAACAAAGATTCTCTTCATACTTTTATTTGAAATTTATCTCATACTCTTAATGAAAGAATATCTTTGGTATAATATATTCTAAAAATATTTTCTAAAAACTCACTCTGTGAGATCAGCATAATTAATTTGATTCAATTAATCATCCTTTTTAATAAATTATTTTAGCTGGCCAGCTGTGGCATACGCCTTTAATGCCAGCACTCCAGAGGCAGAGGTAGGAGACATTCGAAGCCAGTTTCATTTAAAAAGTGAGTTCCAGGATAGTAAAGGCTACCCAGATCAATCCTGTCTTTAAAGATTTTTTTTTTAACTCTAGTTTCTTTTTTCTTTCTTTTTTTTGGTGGGGGGTGGTTAGAGACAGGGTTTCTCTGTAGCTTTGGAGCCTATCCTGGGACTATCTCCTGTAGACCAGGCTGGCCTCAAACTCACAGGGATCCACCTGTTTCTGCCTCTTGAGTGCTGAGATTAAAGGTGTGCACCACAACGGACCTGCTTAACTCTAGTTTCTTAATCTGATTTTTGTACCAGATTTTTGAAAAATAAGTTGAAGGTGATAATCACTTGTGTTTAGAGGGATTTTGCTGCTGTAATAGAAGACAACTGGGTAATTCACAAACATCAGAAATGCACTGGTATCTTATAGTTCAAACGGCAGGGAGATCACTATCTGATGAAGCCCCTTATACTTCTCAAGAGGTACAAAGTGGTCACATACTTTGTGGGAACAGTTGTGTGTCCCATGTGGATATATGTCATGTGGGGACATCACTGTGTCCCATGTGGATATATGCCGTGTGGGGACATCACTGTGTCCCATGTGGATATATGCTGTGTGGGGATGGTGCTGTGTCCCACGAGGAATATTCTGTTGGTGTATATATACTGTATCCCATGTGGAGGAAGAGTGTTGTATCCCTTTGCTCACCCATTTCTAAAGACAGATTCTATCCACTGGTCCTACACTGAAGGTACAGTCACTTTCTGGAGGCTGTGCCTCGAAGTATGTTCACATTAATATTCACTCTAAGAATCAGGAGACACAGCCACACCGTGTGTGTTACAGCTCTGGAGGGAAAGGTATTCGACTGTTAGAAATCAGGTAATACCTACGGCTGTGAAGGGAAGGTTTCCTGGATTCCTGCGGCTGAGAGAAGGAAGGTATTCTGACTTGTTGGGACATCAGGGTATACCTGAAGCTGTTTTCTAGCAGGGGATGGTCTCCCTGCAGGATGTGGAAATCCCACTCCTCTCTGAGCGCCATTACAGCTAGGCTCTGCTCCATTCTGCCAAGAGAGTCCAGCAGTTGTCCGGTGCTGCCTGTTCTACGCCAATAGGGAGTTTCCCAGCAGAGATGTCCATTACTTCTCAGCTCCCACCCAAGTAGTTATTTCTTTGCTTCACTCAGCTAAGGGGGAAGCCCCTGCAGAACTGTAGCAATCTGCACCAGCTCTGGCTAAAAGTTGTTACTTCTACTCCCCCTCCCTGAGGAGTTTCCAAGCAGAGGCGTCCATTGCTTCTCGGCTCCACTCTACAGAGAGAGTTTCCCAGCAGGGTTTCTGCTCTGCTCTGGTAAAAGAAGGTCTTTATACAAAAATCAAGATATTTATTTGGGAAGGAGGAATCCAGGAGAGCGACTGCCTCTTCCAGGGTGGCTTATATAGGGCTTCTTAGGGGCAGAGTTTTCCAGGGAGATTTTCAGGGTGGGAATAGGGCCGGATTCCAATTCTCTTGAGCTTGGACAAGCTGGGGTTGGCTAGATATCATGCTTAGGGATTGGTTCGTTTTGTGCTCAGGAATTGGTTGGTTTCCCTGCTCAGGGATTGGTTGTATTCATGTTCAGTTTGTTGGGGGCAGATTTGACTCTGGTTTCAGGGCCAAAGTGTATTTTTTTCACTGACTGTTTTTAACTTTTTGGCTCTAGTTTCAGGGTCAGGGTGTGTTTCTTTTACTGGTTCCAGTTCCAGGACCAAAATGTGTTTCTTTGACTTTGGTTTCTGGTTCAGGGTGTGTTTCTGGGTTCTGGTTTCTGGGCTAAAGTGTGTTTCTTATGCTGTCTGGTTTCAGTGTCAGGATGGGTGTTTTTGGCTGGCCCTTTTACTCTTCTCCATGGAAATATATATATTTAAAAGCCTGTAAATAATAATAAAAATTTGAAGCATCTAAAATTGCCTATACAATTCTAGTAAAAATGTGACATTCCTAGCTTAGTACATCCCCAGATTCTATAAACGCTGCGGCTGCTCCAACACTCCACCAGGACCTGAAGGAGGAGAGTGTCCAAGGACAGGGGCACCTTTGGTCCCGAGCCCACACTCGCACTCTTCGGGCTTAGAAAAGGCTTCTGGCATGTGCTGTAATAGAGCTTCAAGCTACACCTCAACTAACTGGAACCCTGGAAATGAAGCCTTCTTTTTATTCTCATGCCAAGATGTGGCTGCTAAAGCAGAAAGAAATTACAGACATTAGAATAAGACCTGCAAAGTGTCAAACACTGGGACTATAGAATATGAGATGTAGAATAAATTTGTATTCAATGTGTTAAAAATATCAAGACTGGCAGAGATATATGATAAAGGAATGAAATGCTGATTTTATTTTTTACTAAAATAGATTGTAAATGGAATTTTCTTTCCCACTTGCCAGTTTCCCAATAAACACCCAGCCATAATATTAATTATAATTGTTTAGCTGATGACTCAGGGTATTTCTAGCTAGATCTTACATTTTAACCAATTTTTTACTAATCTGTATATTTCCGTGGCTTACCGGTAATGTTCTGGCATCTTATCCCTTAAGCGGCTACATGGTGTCTCTGTGACTCCACCTCTTTCACGCCAAATCTCTGTTTGGATTTCCCATCTAGCTATATTCTGCCCTGCCATAGGTCAAAACATCTTTATTCATCAATCAATAAAAGCAACACCTATTTGAAGTATACAGAAGGGCTCCCTTATCATCTCCCCTTTTCTGTCTAATTAAAAAGGAAGGTTTTAACTGTAACATAGTAAAATTACATATAGCAAAACAACTATTAAGCGAGAATTACAGTTACAATATTTAGTCTATTTGTATTTGACAAAAATAAAAAAATACTCTATCCTCTATCCTATCTTTGTGAGTCTAAAGTTTTATATCTAATTTATCTTTTATCATAACTAAGGAAAACTATAATTATAATTATCTGTCTTCAACTCCATCAAAGATCCCAGAAGGGCATACTATTACCTAAGTAAACAGCAAGTGCATTGTAAGTAACTCCCAAAACTCTAGAGATGACAGAGATATCTGGCTGCCTGGAGAGTCAGACGAAGTTCTTCTGTGATGTCGGAGCATCCATCTTCATCCTATAGGCCTAGAGTGTCTGGCAGATTTCTCTCTTACGTTTGCAGCGTGTCAGTCATCTGCCTCTGTATCCTGTAGAATGTCTGGCAGACTCTTCCATGAAGCAGGAACAATGAAGGACGGTCCCATTTTGTTTTAGCAAGTTTAGCAATTATTTTCTGGTGGGCCCTGCATGTCCAGTTTATACAGCATACAGTCAAGCAGTCCAGGAAAGAGCAGTTTCTGACCCAAATAGCTAGTCTTGCCACATGGTAAGTGAACTCCATAAAGAGTTTCTTCAATGCCCGTCATCCTTTTGAAGTAATTGGTTCTGCCAGGAATGGATGTGTCTCATTGTCAAGAAAAGTCCAATTTTTAAAAACATTTTAAATGCCATATTCTGTCCTACATATGAAGGACATAGCATGAGATGTTTTGATCCAAGTGCTTATGTGAAACCCATTCAAACGTACCTACCCCTGTTGTGGGATATTTGATCATACTGAGAACTCTGTGATTTAAATAAAATCAACTCTAGCATGAAATAATAAACCCAGAGACAGATAATGGGGTTCAACCCAAAAACCAGGAAAACAAAGCAGTCAAGGGACTAGAGAAGTTTTACCTCTACCAAGGCTGGGCAACCACAGACTAAGCTAACTACTAAATCTCTCTCTCCTCCCATTTTACATTCACTCTAGTGCTGGGATTAAAGTGCTAGAATTAAGGGTGTGTGACTCCCTAGTACTGGAATTAAAGGTGTGAGCCATCACCACCTAGACTTGTTTCTGCATTGATCTTGTAGTCCAGGGTGGCCTTGAACTCACAGAGATCCATCTGCCTCAGTCTCACAAATCTAGGTCAAGAGGTGGTTCGAGCAACCAGGTGACTGGAAGTAACCATAGATAGTGAGAAGAAGTTAGAGGGAGAGAAGCACAGGGAGTAGAAGGGAGGGACATCTGGTTGGAGGAATTTTGTTCCAGCAGGTGTAAGAGAGAGCCTTCTTTCTGAGACATTGGTGGAGGAGGAGGGTCAGGTCCTGCTTTCTCTACCTCTCTGAGCTAGCAGGTTTTCACCCCAGCATCTGGCTCTTGAGTCTTTATAGGTAAAATAAAAAGATAGACACTTAGTGAAAACAACATTTGCCTTCCTTCGTGGGAGCGACTGAGACTGCAACTGTGGGATGTGAAGACTCCCCCAGGCTGCAGCCTCAGCAGTCATGCTGCAGTGGCTAGTGCAGGTGCAGTCAGCAGCTGAGGCAGCAATAGGACCAGCCTCTGTGCTGCAGGTAAAACGCATATCCCTCTGTTACTATTTCTTTTCTAAGCAACTGTCAAAAGTCTTTCTTCTAGCTCTTTCAAACTTACAGGACATTATCATTTCCTACACTTACCCTGTGATATACTTCTTGCTTCTTTGTGGTGGTGGTGACTTAGCACACATGGCCAACCTCTCTCCCGTTTCTCCTTTCCTACAAGCTCTGGAACTCTGGTAGCTGTCATTCCATTCTCAACTTTTATGAGAACAATGTTTCTTTAGATATCATGGATAAGATGATGTGATGTTTTCCCTTCTGTGTCTGGCTTATTAGGATTCAAGTCGTGCCATGGAGAGCGACAAGGTTCTCTTCTTTTTTTGGTCAAGTAGTATTCGGTTGTTCACTGTCTATGCTGCCTTTATCCACTCTGGATTATGATGCTTAGTTCCACTTATGGGCTGTTGGAAACACTGCTGAATGAACAAGGGAGTGCACACATCTCCTGAACCCATTGATTTCATTTTCTCTGAAGTCTGGAGTAGGACTACTGGATTTTATATAGTTAAATATTTTTAATATTTTGAGAAATGTACATAATATTCTTCCTAGTGACAAAACTAAATTACATCCCCGCCATTAGTTTTTAAGGGTCCCCTTTCTTTACAACCTTGCTAAACTTTGCTCCTTTGTGCTGTTTTAAGTGTGTGTGTGTGTGTGTGTGTGTTTACGTACGTGCATGTGCATGTGCATGTGTGTGATAGTGAACTCACAAAAAAAAAAAACCCAGAGATTTGTAAGACAATTTAAAAGTCCAACCCAGGAAGCCTAAAAGAATGGAAACCATGGGAGGTTGAGAGACTGAGGCTACATTGAGAAGGGAAAAGTTGCCTCAGGCAAACTTTCTCAAAGACATCCTTTAAGAGGTTGTGGGCTGAAAACCTTCTGGATTGGACAGTAAAAATAATCTCATAATAAAAAGCCAGGTTAACCTCAAAACAGATAGGGCATAAACCAAAGACATGGCACAGCCACACTACCCAGCACCCTGAGAACTCACTTTCTTCCAAATTTGATGCTTTTGAAATAAGTTTTGTTACTAAATTTCTTCATTTAACTGGTCCACAAGACATGACATTCTGAAGATTAGTGGTATCATGTATACTAATCACACACATTCATTGGGTAATGCTTATACCACTTCCTGATGGTGGAAGTACTCAGAAGCTGAAGACAGATAGGAGCCAGGTCTTCGGGACTGCTTTTGCCTTGAGGGTGGCACAGTTTGAAAGAGCTTCTTCCTCTCAAGCGATTGACAGATAAAGCCCAGAACATGCCAAAAGTGAGACCCTGGTCACTCAGTCACCCCAAGGTCACACTGATGTAAGGTTGTGCTGAATGTAAAGCAACCCCCCAAAACCCGGTGTTGAGTCCCTTGGTTGGCCCACAGTCACCTTATAGAGCTAGTCATATGAGTGGCTGGCAGAAGTTAATAAAATATTTAATTAATTCAAATTCAAATCACCTGTAAAAATAATATACTTTAATTAATTAAAGTATTAATTAAATTATAAATTAATTAATTATAAATTAATTAAAAAGCCTACAGCATGCAGTATTCCCAGGAGTCTCCCATCCAAGAACTAACCAGGCCTGATTCTGTTTAGCTTCTGAAATCAGATGAGATCAGTCTTGCTCAGGCTAGTTATGGCTGTAGACAATAATTCTTAAAAAGATTAGAAGTTTTTTTAACCCAGAAAAATCAAGCCCAAGATAAAAATAGAGAAGAGAATGAAAACAGAAGGTGGAAAAAATTTAAAAGTAAAAATTGAAAACAATGTGATAATTCCATTTGTTCACTTGAGTTGACAAGTCTTGAATCACACAAGAGTCCCAGTGGGGAACTGGCTGGATCAGGATGACCTGGGGGCACATTTGTGAGGCATTATCTTAGTGACAACATTAATTGATGTGGGAAGACCCAGCCCATGGTGGGTGGCACTATTCTCTAGGTTTGATTTCTTCACTCTATGCGAAAGGAGAAAGTGAACTGAGTAGTGACCATGCATACACTCATTTCTCTGTTCTTAGCTGTGGATATGACCAGTTACTTCAAGACCTTGCCTTGAATCCCCTGCAGAGATGGAGCACAACGTGGACATGAAGCTAAACCTTTACTTCCAAAGCGACTATTCATTGGGGTATTTTATCACAGTAGCTGAAATGAAATTACAACACACATGTGAAACAGGAGGTAAATAAAAACCGCAAACAAGACAAAAAAGGGGATCTCAGACACTAAAATATCAGACATAGGGTAAACTGACTATGCTTGGTAACGCCAAGAAGATAAAACTTTGAACATTTTTTGTTCCAGAGAACTGAGGAAATATGAGACATCAGAGAAGTTTCAAAAAGGATTCAATGGAAATTCTAGTATAGAACAGTATTTAGGAACTCAATAGATGACCTAACAGAAGATTGTTCACATCAGAAGATAGATTTGGGGAAATAGAATGGCTGTCAGACATTCTGTAGGACACAGAAGAAAGTAACTGACAAACTGCCAATATAGGTGAGACAGTCTTTCAAATTCCTTGCTTCATGGAAATGTCTGCCAGATACTATGGGCTATAGACTGAAGATGGAAGCCCCAGTGTTACAGAAGAACTTTGGGTGACTGTCCAGGCAGCAAGATGTCTCTGTCAATTCTAGAGCTTTGGAAGTTGCTTACAATGCATTTTCTGTTTACTTAGGTAATTTCTTGTCCTTCTGGAGTCTTTGATGGAATTGAGAATAGATAATTATAATTATATTTTTCCTTAGTTATAAGATATAAAGTCAATATAAATATTGCAACTGTAAGTCTTACTTGATACCTATTTTTGTTATATGTAATTGTACTATGTTAAAGTTAAAATCTTCCTTTTTATTTAGATAGAAAAGGGGAGATGATGTGGGATTTCCCTCTGTATGCTATGAATATATTTTATTAATAAAGAAGCTGTTTTGGCCTATGGCAGGGCAGAATAGAGCTAGGTGGGGAAAACTTAACAATGAAGAAAAAAGAAGGTGGAGTCAGGGAGATGCCATGTAGCCGCTGAAGGAGAAAGATGGCGGAAGCCATAGCCTTGTGACAATACACTGATTAATGGAAATGGGTTAATTTAAGATGTAAGAGCTACCTAGGAATATACTTAAGCTGTTGGCCAAACAATGCTGTAATTAGTATAGTTTTGTTTGATTATTTGGGTCTGGGCAGCTATGACAAGAACGTGTAGTCTCTGTTTACAAGTTAGGAACAAGTCTAAGCTATAGGCTAAGCTTTCATAATTAATAGTAAATCTCCATGTTATCATATGGGATCTGGCTGGCCAGACCTGAGCTAGTAGGAGTGTAACATGAAGGGAGCCTGCTAGTTGGGGTTTTCTGTCCTGCCCAGTTCCCCTCAGCCATTTAGCCCCAAAGAATATCACACAGAGATCTCTATAAGTTATAAAGCTGATTGGCCCATTAGCTCAGGCTACATATTAGCTCTTGTAGCTTATATTAACCCATTGTTCTTATCTATTTTAGCCAGATGACTCAGTACCTTTATCAGCTGTAGTAGGAGCTCACTGACTCTGGACTAACAATAGTGAGGAACGTGAGCATGACAAAACCAGTCCCACTGACTGTGGGGGACAGTTGTGAGGCTTGAGCAGTTTGTAGGGCCACTGTCAGTAGGACCAGGATTTAACCCTAGTGCTTGAATTGGTGCTTTGTTACCCATTCTCTTTGGAGGGACACCCTTCTCAGCCTAGCTATAGAAGGGAGGGCCTCAGTCCTGCCTCAAAGTGATGTGTCAGACTTTGTTGACTCCACTTGGGAATCCTTACCCTTTTTGAGGAGTTGATTGGGGGGGGTTGGGGTGGGGGAAACGTGGAGGGAGCAGGAGGAGGGAAGGGAGTGGGAACTGGGATAGGTATGTAAAATGAGAAGATTGTTTTAAAAAATAAATTTAATAAAACAAAAGAATTGTGGAAAATTTTCAAACATAAGCTAAAATACTGTCAACATAATTATAACAAATGAATTAATCTAAATATATCACACTGTTCACCCAGTACGCTTTCCCCTTCATCTGCAACCCAACATGGGAATGAGTCCGTGCTTACGGGGTCTCCCCCACGCACTCCCGATTCACCAGACAGGCCATGCCCATGGTCAGCCTGCTGCTGCCTAGGGTCCGACTTTCGCCACAGCAGCCCACCGTTCTATTTTTCACATTGATCCCCGTGACATTACATCTGCTGTCTACACACATCGCTCATGGCTTGCGAATGATGGAAAGCCACTAAAAAACTCTCTTTATGTACTGAATCATTTTAATTGTCCTTAATAACTGCTCTTAATTTGTTAAACAAAGCATAATTGTCAGTATCTACCAAAGCGGGACCGTTTGCCGCTGCTCACGTCTATCTGCCATGTCTCTCCTCCTTGTGGCTGTAACCACGACACTTGACCAATAAAGATCATTACACCCACACTGATTCACTGAAATTCCCTAAGGAAAGTAAGTGAATTAGCTTTGCTTTTCATACCATGTCTTTAAGAAAATAATCTCATAATCAGCTATATTCATCTGCTATCAATAATCAAAAATGAAAAATTAGTTTATTTACGTTACGTTACATGTGTGTGTGTGTGTGTGTGTGTGTGTGTGTGTGTGTGTCTGAGACCACAGAATAACTTTTGGTGTTGGGCCAAAATTATCTCAGGGCCTGTACCTCGAGGCCTGTAGGACAGAGAAAAGCCTGGCTCGAGTTTGAAGGCTAGTCTTAAAGCTACTGAGTGAGGATGAGACAGCAAAATCTGGGTAGATGCCCTTCCAGTCAGAGGGAGGGCTTGATTGTCTCTCATTGGCTGGAGGTACACCTGTATCACATGATGTCACTTAGCCTATATAAGCTGACACTCACAGCAATAAACTGAGTTCCTGCTTTGACTTGACTCCCTATCATGTCTGCTTGTCCTTCGTCATGGGGCTGCAGAATGGGCAGATAGCACACTCACCTTTCCCAGGGGAATAAGGATAAGGAGGCCTGGCATTTTGAAGTTGGTTTTCTCCTTCCATGAGGGCCCAGGGGATGGGACTCACTTTGTCTTCCTTGTCAGCAGGTGCCTCTACCCACCAAGCCACTCTGCCAGCCTGAAAACGAACGCTTCTTGGAGGGCTATTTTTAACAGCATCAAGCTCTGTAATACTTTTTTAAAGTAACTTATGTTATTTTAATGAAACTTTAAAAAAAAACCAAATTAATGAAAGTAATACTCTTAAAAAGATGCCAGTCACTTCCTGCTGCTGGTGGTTGTAGCTACTGCAAAAAAAAAAAAAAAAAAAAAAAAAAAACTCCTTGACATGGTGTCACTTCCTAAAGACACTAAGCCATCAATAACAAAGTGATAGTTATATTATCTTCACTCATAAACTAAAACTTGAGTATTTAAAGTCACTCCTGGGACCCAAATCCTGACTTCAAAGTCTAGACTCCTCATAGACTGTTGGTCTTTTTTTCCCATTTCATAATGGAAGGCCGTAGTGATGTGGAATGCCCCTCTGTGTAACATGAGGGCCGGCTTGTTGGGGTTTCTGTCCCTCCCAGTACCCCAACAGCCGGCAAGTAACAAAGAAAATCACACACAAGACTCCATAAGGTTATAAACTGATTGGCCCATTAGGTCAGGCTACTTATTAGCTCTTATAAATTATGTTACCCCATTATCATTATCTATGTTAGCACATGGCTCCGTACCTTTCTCAGCTGGGCAAGTTACATGCTGCCTCTTCAGTGATCTGCGCAGGAGTGGCGAGAGAGCTTCCTGTGTCCCAGAAAACTCCCAGTCTCTTTGCTCCACCCCTACTTCCTGTCTGGCTTTCCCGCCTATACTGCCTGCCTGGCCAATCAGTGTTTTATTAAAACATGATTGACAGAATACAGACAATTCTCCCACACCATTTCCCTTTTTTTTTTTTTAAACAAAGGAAAATACCCATAGTCCATTTGTTGGGAATGTGGGCGTAGTATTTCAGGCTACTTCCTGCTGGTTGGGGGTGCTGATGATCTTATGGGGACCTAAAGAAAATTTAAAGTTATAATCAAGTCCTGACTGGAGTATCCTGTGAGTCTTGATCATCTCAGGCAGCAGTCTTGAATCTGTTCTGGATGTAGAACTCTGTCATCTGGGCCATCTGTTCCTACCGGAGATTGCTCAGGAGGTCTCCCTTGGTCAAAGATGATTTTTCTTAACTCTGAATAAATCCAGAGCCTCTCATTTTCTGTGGAAACAAAAGCAAAATCTCTTCTCCAAAGTAACATACCTTTTGACTTCAATTTTGAAGCCAAGGTATTTTCAAAATACCTATCTTGGGTTAGTTCAGCAGCATTTATAAACAAAAGTCTTTTAGCAGCTGTTGCTCCTTCCTCAGCATTCAAACAATTCAAAGAGAGCATAATAGCATACAGTATCAAGATTCTCTGTGTATTTTCCATCTTTATGCAGCTTTATTTTAACCTCTATTTCTTTTTTTTTACTTTTACTTTTAGCTTTTTGAGACAGATTCTCTGTATATCTTTGTCCTGGAATAACTCTGTAGACCAGGCTGTCCTTGAACTCACAGAGATCTGCCTGTCTCTGCCTCCCCAGTGCTGGGATTAAAGGCATGTGCTACGACACCTTGAGGTCACAGAGGTCAATCTCTACCTCTGTCTCTTGAAGTCACAGAGGTCAATATGCCTCTGCCTCCCAGGCATTGGGATTAAAGGTGTGTACCACCACACCCTATATCTCCCTTTCTTTCTTTTTTATTTTTAATGACTTTAACCTTTTAACCTACATATATTTTTAACTCATAGTAAACCATTTAGAGGTTTTCTTCCTCTTTGAATTTCTTTTTACTGTATATCTCTCTTTTTCTGGCTACATAAGCCTTTAATTTACTAAGCAATATGGAGAGCCGTGGCTTTGATGGCTAGATCCAGCCCATTCCTCATGGCTGAGATACCAGCCAGAGCTTCAGTTCACTGCCACAACTCTATGGCGTTTCAAGGTCCCTGCTAGCAAGCAAGCTGCAGCATTCTGCTCACAGACCACACTCAGTCGGACTGCCTGCCTGAAAGAGTCAGAGATTGCCCTGGCAGGGCAGCCCAGAAAGACGGCATTTTAAAACAGCGCAGCTTTTTTCCTGCTACGGCTGAAAACCGAAAAGCATGCGTTCAGCTTTTCATCAACACCATTTAAGTGTTTCACGGCAGGATCTCTTAAAGGAGCTACAAAGTTTTGCAGCTAAAGCTGAGTCAGGAAGCCCCTCTTAGATGAGAGCATTTGCTTGCCTCTTACAAGCAGAGCAGACCTGAGAAATTGCTGCTACCAACAAAACATGCTTTACTCTATTCTTTCCCAAGCTTTCTCAAGCTTTCTGTGGATTCAGTTATCCACGTTGGGTGCCATATGTAGCTTGAAGGCTGGCTTGTTGGGGTTTCTGTCCCACCCAGTACCCCAACAAGCCAGCAAGTCCCAAGGAAAATCACACGGAGTCTACATTAGGTTATAAACTGATTGGCCCATTAGGTCAGGCTACTTATTAGCTCTTATAACTTATGTTACCCCATTATCCTTACCTATGTTAGCACATGGCTCCGTACCTTTCTCAGCTGGGCAAGTTACATGCTGCCTCTTCAGTGATCTGCGCAGGAGTGGCGAGAGAGCTTCCTGTGTCCCAGAAAACTCCCAGTCTCTTTGTTCCACCCCTACTTCCTGTCTGGCTTTCCCACCTATACTGCCTGCCTGGCCAATCAGTGTTTTATTAAAATATGATTGACAGAATACAGACAATTCTCCCACACCACCTCTGTATGCCGTAAATATGTTCTATTACTATTGGTTAATAAAAAAAGCTGCTTTGGCCTATGACAGGACAGAA